>NC_042618.1:29490676-29802247 GCF_901001135.1 Rhinatrema bivittatum | reverse complement strand
TGTTATCTAGCCTCTATGTCTCTTCACTAGTACTGGTACACAGTATTACAGTATACTACAGTATACTATATTGTTAGATTAAAAACCCCTAGCCACTACTAATGACTGAATGTTTAACATTTTATCATGCCTCTAGCAATAAGAGGTAGATCTGGCACTAGTGTCAATGGCAAAAGCAGAGGAAGAGGAAAGGCATTTTCTCCAAAGGGAGTGAAGGCAAGGACAAGTACTGTGCTACTGTGTAAGAAGACCATGGGTCCCCCGTCCCAGATAGACATTTTTTTTTTTTTAGCAGGGATAACCACAGGCAGGCTCAGGCAAGAAGCTCAAGCTGGAAGAGCATCTGCCACCTGCTCTCTCTCTCTCTCATCTCTGCTCTGGTGGTGCAGGGGCACGAGTAGGCAGAGTCAGTGGAAGGGGTGGTAGCCCTAGGAGTGCAACATCCAAAACCAGTGCAACACTGTCCCCCTGATTCCTCCTGAGCAGTGTCTGCAGCAAATACTTGGAGAAAGTACAGATTCAAATGAATCATTTGAAGAGTCACAGGACATTAAAATTCTAGTACATCAAGAGCGTTTGGGGAGTCAAGTTACCAGTTTGGTATTGTCCCCTAGTGTGCGGCCAAAGGAAACAGAAAGTGATACTACTGGGTCAAAGGGTACCACCGAGGAAGAGCAGGTAGTGGAAAGCTTTAGACGTGCCCCTAGCCTTTTCCCTTCTGGTCAGCACTTAACCCCAGCTCCAGTAGCAGCACACCAGCATCCAGATAGTGAGAAGTGATCCTGCAAGGCATCAGAGGTATGGAGGCCCTAGCAGAATGTATTCACTGTTATAAGGCCATCAGTAGAAGAAAGATACTGGTCCATATTTCAAATAATGGCATGCAGGGGAGGCTGCCAACACTATCCTGGGATCCTGTGTGCCATTCATAGCAGCAGCAGCAACAGCAGGAAAGCCAGAGTAAAGGATAAGTTTGTCTCCCAATTTGACCCCTTGGTCCTTTCTTCCAGTGAATTGGAAGGCAAGCAGCCCCCAAACCCACATCAGTAGCAAGCCAACATGGAGCAGATGGGGCCTTTTACCACATCACTGAAACGTAGCCTGAGGCAGGAAGCCTCAAAGGTAGTGACACTGTGCATCAAGGAAAATATTGCTCTTGATGACCAGCACATACAGATCTTGGAAAATGTAGGATTTAAGCAGCTATTGCACATCTTAGTCCCACATTTATAAAGTTCCATCCTAGCAGCATTCAGAAGATAGGTTATCCCTGCATTGCACATTCAATGCCACACTCACATGCAAGTGCTGCTGGCTAACCATTTCACCAGCAACATCTGGACCAGCCAGAATGCTTGCTATGCATATTGTCAATGGCAGCGGGCATCCTGAGTTCACATTGTTCACAGCTGCCACCAGAGTAAATGGAAAAGTTCTCAGTGGAAAAGGGTAAACAGTGGAGTGCCTCAGGAATCTGTACTTGCAGAGGTGCTTTTCAATATATTTATAAATGATCTAGAAAGGAATACGATGAGTGAGCTTATCAGATTTGTGGATGATACAAAATTATTCAGAGTAGTTAAATCACAAGCAGATTGTGATACATTACAGGAGGACCTTGCGAGACTGGAAGTTTGGGCATCCAAATGGCAGATGAAATTTAATGTGGACAAGTGCAAGGTGTTGCAGATAGGGACAAATAACCATTGCTGTAGTTACACGATGTTAGGTTCCATATTAGGAGCTACCACCCAGGAAAAAGATCTAGGCATCATAGTGGATAATACTTTAAAATCGTCGGCTCAGTGTGCTGCAGCAGTCAAAAAAGCAAACAGAATGTTAGGAATTATTAAGAAGGGAATGGTTAATAGAACGGAAAATGTCATAATGCCTCTATATTGCTCCATGTGAGATCACACCTTGAATACTGTGTACAATTCTGGTCGCCGCATCTCAAAAAAGATATAGTTGCAATGCAGAAGGTACAGAGAAGGGAACCAAAATGATAAAGGGGATGGAACAGCTCCCCTATGAGGAAAGGCTGAAGAGGTTAGGGCTGTTCTGCTTGGAGAACAGACAGCTGAGGGGGGATATGATAGAGGTCTTGAAGATCATGAGAGGTCTTGAACGAGTAGATGCGAATTAGTTATTTACACTTTTGGAAAATAGAAGGACTAGAAGGCTCCATGAAGTTAGCAAGTAACATATTTAAGACTAATCAGAGAAAATTCTTTTTCACTCATTGCACAATTAAACTCTGGAATTTGTTGCCAGAGGATGTGGTTAGTGCAGTTAGTATAGCTGGGTTTAAAAAGGTTTGGATAAGTTCTTGGAGGAGAAGTCCATTAACTGCTATTAATCAAGTTGACTTAGGGAATGGCCTCTGCTATTACTGGCATCAGTAGCATGGGATCTTCTTGGCAATTGGGTACTTGCCAGATTCTTGTGGCCTGGTTTGTGGCCTTGATCTGACCCAGCATGGCAATTTCTTATGTTCTAAACCTCCTTCTGTTGGGTTTCCTGAATTTTCATGTGAATTGTAGGAAAACTGTGTGCACAGCTACAGTGAACTGATGCCCACATTTTTTGCACTCTATACATGGCTGTGTTGATGCCAGTTGCCACTCTTTCAACTGCTGCCCAGCCAGCTACTCATGCCCTGCTTCTCTTCTGGTTCAGCTCCAGGCCACGTTGCTGTACCACTCTTAAGGCCTGGTATCTTTCTCTTTCCATGCCTCCTTCTTACTGGTGTGCTTTGTCTCCATATCAAAACCATTAAAGAGAAAAAAGAGAAACCTTCTCCTCCTTTGTCCCTTTCTGGATGTCGTGGGAACCTGGAACTTTGCTTCTGCTGCCATCTAGCCTGCTCCTGCTGCCCTGGCCAGCCCTCATTCCCTTCCTCTCTCTTGATTCACTTTCCTACTGCTTTGTTGTAGCACTCTTTAGGCCCGATCTTTTCCTTCTGCTATGCCTCTCTCTTGGTTCAGCACCTTGCTGTTTGGTTGTCCCACTCTTGTGGACAGGCCTGGTCCTCCCACTCTGTCTGTCTCTCTCTTGCTTTACTGGGATGTTTTTAACCTTCAAAACAGAAAAATGTAAAAAGAAATTAAAAGTAATAACACCCTTCCCCTCCTACCTCACCTCTCTCCTGATCTGGCACCTTGTTACATTGTGCTGCTGCTGTTCCCATCCCTCTCATTGTGCCTTTAAGAACTCTTGCCGCTGTAGGGACCATTTTGCTCCTCTCATGGCACTTTGCGATATTCATGCAGCTATTGGTGCTGCATTGTTTTTCTTTCGGTGCCGCACGCATGTTATAAAATCCAGGGTCGGCACACGCAAGGGGGTGCACACTTGTGCACCTTGCGCGCGCCGAGCCCAAGGGGAGCCCCGATGGCTTTCCCCGTTCCCTCCAAGGCCGCTCCGAAATCAGAGCGGCCTTGGATGGAACTTTTTTTGGATCCCCCCACCTTTCCCTCCCTTACCCTATCTAACCCCCCCCCCCCCCCCCAACCCTACCTAAATCCCCCCCTACCTTATTTGATGGAGTTACGCCTGCGCCGGCCTGCTGCTGTGCTGGAGGACTTGGGAACGCCCCTGGACTGCCCCCGGACCACTGCCACGCCCAGGCCACGCCCCAGACCACCGCCACGCCCCCCGGACCGCCAATTTTTGAAAGCCCCGGGACATACGTGCGTCCCAGGGCTTGCGCGCGCCACCGAGCCTATGCAAAATAGGCTCGGAACGCAGGGGTAGGTTTTCGGGGGTTACGCACATATCTTACGCGCGTAACCCTTTGAAAATCTACCCCTTAGTATTCAGAACTAGCTTCTGCCTCAAAAAACAGTCTGAAATTTCTACAAGGCTCATATTCAATTTAGAAATCTTTCACCTACTCCTGCGGGAATTCTGCACACAAAATTTAAAATTCTACAAAATTCTGCATACGTTATATTGTCAGAATAATACAATATACATTACAGTCTTTGAGCAATTCATTTAAAATGTAATACAGAAAAGCTTTTACTCAGAGATGCAGAGTTTTAAATATTTTGAGCAGAATTCCCCTAGAAGTGCACTGTAGGAGTATCCCTTCTACCCTCTCTCCTTCCTCCCCTGGCCAGACCCCTTTCACTCTGCCCTCTCAGATTCTAAATCCTCAGCTCTCCTCAGCTCTCCACTACCCTCCCCCTCCAAGCTCAACCCCTTCCACTATCTCCACCTCCCAGCCATCCACTCCCAGAGTTCAGGCCCTCATACAGGTGCCCTCTGTCCCTCTCACACACACACCCTCATGCAGGCTCCTTAACTCTCTCGCACACACACAACTTCATACAAGCTCCCTCTCTGTCTCTCACACACATACACATTCCTCACACAAGCTCCATTTGTCCCATTCTCACACATACACATATATCCTTACACAGATTCCCTCTCTCTCTCACCCACAGACTCACACACACATAGACTCCCGCTGTCCCTCTCTCACATATACGCATGCATCCTCACACAGGCTCTTCTCTCTCTTGCACATACACACCCCTTCATACAGGCTCCCTCTCTCTCCCTCACACACATACACATCCCTCACACAAGCTCCCTCTGTCCTTCTCTCATACACGCATCCTCACACAGGTTTCCTCTCTCTCTCTTGCATACACACACACATCCACACACAGATTCCGCCTCTCTCTTACCCTTACTCACACCCACACCCACACATACACACACCCTCACATAGGCTTCCTCTCTCTCTTGCACAGACACCCATATACCCTCACACTGGCTCCTTCTCTCTCTCTTGCACACTCACACACCCCTACACACAGGCTCCCCTTCTCTCTCACACACAAATATGCACAGTCACATATACACACACACACACACACACAAAATCCCTCTCTCAAACACACATGCTCCAAATCTCTTAGTACACACACATATATCCCTCTTGTGCATTGTCATTCTGGGCCTCATCATGTTGTTTTCAGCAGCAGGCTGGATAGGCTTTGTCTTCAACTCTCCTTCATTGCTCATCAGCCACCAATGGGATGGACTCTGCTTGCAGCCCGCCCAATCTTCTGCTCCTTGGGCCACAAGCAGGATGGTTTCTGCTCGCGTCCTCTAGGTGTTGCTGGCTGCACTCTAAACTCTGTGCAGAATATGGGAATGCTGCACAGAAAGGGAATTCTGTGCAAATTCTCTGCTCCAGAGTAATGCAGAATTCCCCCCCAGGGGTAATTTCACCCTATCTTCACCAGTTGGAACCATAATTTGAATGGCATCCACATAAAAAATACCCTCGTAAATCGAGGGCATGAAAAAGTTTTCCAAACAGTTGTAAAAAGAAGTTAAATTGAAGCAGGGAGAATGGGGATCCTTGATAGACACCCAGATCCAGAAATGTTGAAAAATTACCACTCATACATATCTTAGTATTTCTTCCCAAAATGAAGGCAATCCATTGTAAATCACAATCTCATAAACCCAAATCTCTACATCTATCCAAAAGAACTGGTTGGTCGACTAAATCAAAAGCAGAAAAGAGGTACAGAAAGAAACAAAGGAACCTACTGACCCCTGTCACTCCACTGTAAGATGTCATCACTATTAGAAATATGCGGCTCACATTTTTTCATTTCAGTTCATTTGTTTTGGGAGGATACATTTTTTCAGTTTGTTTGATGATTTTTTTTTTTTTGGTTTGGTTCATTTGCCCAACCAAAAAAAATGTAACAAATAAAAAACCACAAACAGTGGCCTGACACCAGGGCCAACCCAGTGCTGGAGTCTGCCCTCAGCTGGCCCTTCGCCAAGGCCTAGCTCATGCTGAGGCGTGTCTGAAGCTGGCCCAGTACTGAGGCCTAGCCAGGCCAGGCCAGGGTACCAGCTCCATTAGTCTGCTGAGCTGTCTACAGGTCTGAGGAATGATTTGCACATCATTACCTCTATGGATCTTCTCCAGAATTGTCTCTGGCTTCAGGTCACTGTTCATGATTCTTTCTAGCAGGGGAGCACATCAGCTTATTTAACCTTGACTAAAAAAAGGAACTTCTTCTATCAGGGAATTTCATCCTCTTTAATCAATCTTCCACAGGAATGAGGATGAAGTGATGAAGAAGAAAGGGGACACCCGCACATTTCTCCAGTCAGATCAGCTGAATAACCTTAGAGAGGAATGGGATGCTAGATGACACAGTCAGATAACCCTCTCATCCTTCTCATGGTACCTTGGAGTATTCAGAGCATTGATGTCATTTGTCCCTCTTTCGGTGCCTTGGGGTCTTCATACTACTTTTGTTGGTGTTCTTCTTTACCCCTCATTTGGACTCTTGGGGTGCTCTCGGGTTCGGCTTTGAGCCTCTGCTATTGTCTTGGGCTATTCATGTCACTATTTTTAATGCTTTAACTCTCCATTGAGGCCTTGGGGGTGCTGCTGGTGCTGCTTTGCAGGTCTCTTGGCTCCTTGGGTTCTTCATGCCACTATTGCCCCTTTGCCCCTCTCATGGCACCTCAAGGTGTGCCTGCCACTATTGCTGCTGCTTTCCCCTTCTCACGGTGCTCTGGGAGTTGGTGCCACTGTTGGTGCTACTGCTTTGCCCGGTCATGGTGTTTTGGGATGTTCACTGCACCGATGATGCTGACTGGCCCTTTACAGGAGCTTTGGGGTATTCCTGACACTTTTGGTGCTTCTTTCTCCCTCTCTTGGTACCTTGAGGTATTTGTATTACTGTCGGTGCTGCTTTACTGGTCTATTGGTGGCTTGGGCTACACAAGTCACTTTGTTATTACCTTTCCCCCTCTCACTGTGTCTTTAGGTTTTCATGCCATTGTTGGCCCTGCTTTGCCCTGTCACGGTACCCGGGGTATTATTTATACCACTGTTGTTGGTGCACTTTGCCCCTCTCGTGGAGCCTTGGGGTGTTCTTGCCATTCTTGGGGCTGCTTTGCTCCTCTCACATTGCCTTTCGGAGTTGATGTATCCCTTTGGGCTACTTTGCCCTATCCCAGTGCCTTGGGCCATTCATATCACTCTTGGTACAACTTTGCCCCACTCTTGGTGCTGTGGAAAGCTCTTTCCCCTGCTATTGATATTTCTGCGGAAGTTTGAAAAGAACTGAATAGAAACCTCCAATTTTAGAACCAAAATAGGAAGCATTGCTTCTCCCATTGACTTTAAAGGAAAATAAATTACTGAATGGCACGCAAAAATGAATAATATTTTGACCCCCCCACGTCAAATGAAACGAATCACTGAGCCAAGCAAACAGAATAAACAGACCAAACCAATAATTATTTCCATGCACCTTCCTATTTGCACATGCAAATAGCAATTTACTTACATAAATTGGCTGTCTGAATATTATTATCTCTCAATTCATCTTTAACTGCTAACGTGCATACTTTTAGCAACATTTAGAGGAGGTGTTTCTGGGGCTATGTTTAGGTTGGGGAGAAAAAAACCTTACGGACATTGCATTTTCTAGTCTATGCGCATTATTTTCTATGAGAAAAGTACTTTCTTAAAAAGCAGTTGCAAGAGTGTGCAGATATTTTGAATCCATGGCAAGTTCCAAAGTGAAAGTATGCACAAAGTCCACAGCAAAGAGCACCCTTGGACTTTATCCCAATGGGGAAAGTCTGAAAATTGTTCTCATTCTGTGTCAGGCTCCATCTTTCCTAGCCAGAGAAAGAAGTGACGTTACTTCGGCACTGGTCTCAGAGCAGCTGCTGCCATTTCTTCAAGGAACAGGATGTTGCAGGGGTGAGTGGGCATCACTCCTGCCTCTTTTTCCACCTGCAACCTCCATAGAACGGGCAAGTGGAGGCCGGGGAGGTGCCTGTCTGTAACAAAGTTACTGGAGGGCGTCAGAGTGACCCAGGGAGGCTCTGGCTGGGCTCCGCTCAGCCATATGGGTAGGCTTGGCCCCAAGGTTTGCTTTACAGAGCAGGAGAGGGTTTGGCGTGCCTCAGGGAAACTTGCTTCTTTTGTTGTTGTTGATGTTATTTTGGAGGTCTTTAATAACCAGGTCTTGAATAACCAGGAGTCAAGAAAAAGAAATACAGTAGACTCAGGTAGGATAACACATGTGTCCCACAGTCACCCATTCTTGACAGATGGGAAGCCAACAAGTACACCCTCCCACTCAATCAGTTCATCAAGTAAATCATTAAAAAACAGGATCACAGTGGGCTCTGGTAGAATTAGACCTGTAACAAGGAGACACACACAGTATCATATGCAACAAGAACATAAAGCCCTCCCTATATTAACCGAAGAAATTCTAGAGAAAAACATTGAGATGGATAACTCTGTCATCAATGGCACAACTGCAAAAGGAACGAGTAAAGTGAATAACAAATCTCAACTAAAGTCTCATAAGGAGTACAGGAAAAGCAATAACCGTAAAGAGAGTACCTGGAAAGCTATGACTACAAATGCTCATAGTTTGGGAAATAAAATCCCAGATCTGCAGGCCCTAATGACAGAGGCAGAATTGGACATCGTTGCTATCACAGAGACATGGTTCACAGAACCTCATGATTGGGACACGGCAATACCAGGCTATAACTTGTTAAGGAAGGACAGAGTGGATAGAAAAGGGGGAGGTGTGGCTCTTTATGTCAGAAATAATATCCAAGCATCTGAGCTGCAAGGTAGTTGGGGCAAGGAAGAAGCACTATGGGTCGACCTAAAAACAGATGATGGAGCATCCATTTATATTGGAGTGGTTTACAGGCCTCCAAACCAAAAGGAAGAGCTGGACAGAGATCTGGTTGAAGACATCCATAAGATAGGTAAGAAAGGGGAAGTGGTGATCATTGGTGACTTTAATATGCCAGATGTAGACTGGAAAATCCCATCTGCAGAATCTAAAAACAGTAGAGCAATACTGGATGCCATGCAAGTATCTTTGTTCAAACAAATGGTATTGAAACCCACGAGAGAAGGAACTATTCTCGACTTAGTGCTCAATAATAGAGAAATCGTCTCTGATGTCAAGGTGGGCGCCCACCTCAGCACCAGTGATCATCAAACGGTATGGTTTAATATCACTAAAAGAATAGGGAAAAGAACCACAAAGACCCAAGTTTTACAGTTCAAAAACACAGACTTTGAGGAAATGGGGAAGTACCTAGAGGAAGAACTAAATGGATGGGAAAATGAGAGAGATGTGGATCAACAGTGGACCAATCTAAAAGGAGCAATCGCCAAGGCAACTGCTCTATATGTTAGAAATGTAAAGAAAAGCAAAAGAAAAATGAAACCTATCTGGTTCTCAAAGGAGGTGGCTGACAAAATTAAAGCTAAAAGAACTGCATACAAGAAATACAAAAGATCCCAAAGGGAGGAGCACAAAGAAGAATATCTGATTCAACTGAGGGAGACTAAGAAATTAATCAAGTTGGCAAAAAGTCAAGCAGAAGAGAGGATTGCCAAGGAGATAAAATATAGTGACAAAACATTTTTCAGATAGATCAGCGAAAAGAGAAAAGTCCAAAGTGGTATAGTGAAATTGAAAGGTGGAAATGATCAATGTGTGGAGGGAGACAAAGAAATGGCAGAAATATTAAACGAATACTTCAGCTCTGTGTTCACTAAAGAAGACCCTGGAGAAGGACCATCTCTACACAACAAGAAACTGGAGGGAAGCGGAACAGAGGAAAATCCATTTACAGTAGATAATGTATGGGAAGAGCTAAAGAATCTGAAAGTGGACAAAGCCATGGGGCCTGATGGGATTCATCCAAGGATACTGAGGGAGCTCAGAGATGTGCTGGTGCGACCTGTTCAATAGATCCCTAGAAATGGGAGTGGTGCCGAGTGATTGGAGAAGAGCGGTGGTGGTCCCTCTTCACAAGAGTGGGAACAGAGAGGAGGCTGGTAACTACAGACCAGTTAGCCTCACTTCAGTGGTGGGAAAAGTAATGGAGTCACTGTTGAAAGAGAGAATAGTGAACTATCTACAGTCCGGAGAATTGATGGACCAGAGGCAGCATGGATTCACCAGAGGAAGATCCTGTCAGACAAATCTGATTGACTTTTTTGACTGGGTAACCAAGGAATTGGATAGAGGAAGAGCACTCGATATCATATACTTGGATTTCAGCAAAGCTTTTGATACGGTTCCGCACAGGAGACTGGTGAATAAAACGAGAAGCTTGGGAGTGAGTGCCGAGGTGGTGACCTGGATTGCAAATTGGTTGACGGACAGAAGACAATGTGTGATGGTAAATGGAACCTTCTCTGAAGAGAGAGCGGTTTTAAGTGGTGTACCGCAAGGATCGGTGTTGGGACCGGTCCTGTTCAATATCTTTGTGAGCGACATTGCGGACGGGATAGAACGTAAGGTTTGTCTTTTTGCGGATGACACTAAGATCTGCAACAGAGTGGACACGCCGGAAGGAGTGGAGAGAATGAGACGGGATCTAAGGAAACTGGAAGAGTGGTCGAAGATATGGCAGCTGAGATTCAATGCCAAGAAGTGCAAAGTCATGCATATGGGGAGTGGAAATCCGAATGAACTGTATTCGATGGGGGGGGGAAGGCTGATGTGCACGGAGCAGGAGAGGGACCTTGGGGTGATGGTGTCTAATGATCTGAAGTTGGCGAAACAATGCGACAAGGCGATAGCTAAAGCCAGAAGAATGCTGGGCTGCATAGAGAGAGGAATATCGAGTAAGAAAAGGGAAGTGATTATTCCCTTGTACAGGTCCTTGGTGAGGCCTCACCTGGAGTACTGTGTTCAGTTCTGGAGACCGTACCTTCAAAAAGACAAAGACAAGATGGAGGCGGTACAGAGAAGGGCGACCAGGAAGGTGGAGGATCTTCATCGGATGACGTACGAGGAGAGATTGAAGAATCTAAATATGTACACCCTGGAGGAAAGGAGGAGCAGAGGTGATATGATACAGACTTTCAGATACTTGAAAGGTGTTAATGATCAAAAGACAACGACAAACCTTTTCCGAAGGAAAAAAATCAGCAGAACCAGGGGTCACGATTTGAAGCTCCAGGGAGGAAGATTCAGAACCAATGTCAGGAAGTATTTCTTCACGGAGAGGGTGGTGGATGCCTGGAATGCCCTTCCGGAGGATGTGGTGAAGACCAGAACTGTGAAGGACTTCAAAGGGGCGTGGGATAAACACTGTGGATCCATAAAGTCAAGAGGCTGCCAATGAAGAGTGGGTGACTCGCCAGAATGATGGCTACTGCCTGGAGTCAATACCCTTATTAAATAAACATACACAGGCTTACGGTGACTCCAACATCGCTCTAAGCTTCAACAGCAAGAGGAAATGTGGAAAAAAGGATTCACACTCACAAAGAGGGGAGTAGCTGGCTTGTTACGGCGGTTACTACCCCAAATCAAATAAGCCTGATACTTCACTTTCAATGCATATACAGCAAAGTTCTCTGATTCAACGGCAGGGGAGAAGAAAAACTGATACTTCACACATCCAGCAGAGCTCTCTGCTTCAACGGCAGGGGAGAAGAAAAGAGGGTTCGCACATCCAGCATGGCACTCTGCTTCAACGGCATGGGAGAAGACTTATACGTCACACATATCCAGCATAGCTCCCTGCTTCAACGGCAGGGGAGAAGAAAAACAACCAATAAGGGCTAATAACATAGTCTGGGTAAAACAAATAAGCATGGGTGCAGCTTGCTTATTGCGGCGGCTACTACCCCTAACGAATCAAGCTAGATATTTCACTTGGATGCAGCTCCATCACTGCTCTCTACATTAAAGGTGGGGGTGGAAGGGAAATAGAACCAAGAGCTAAGAGAAACAGATAAGTATGAGAGAAAATATGTGTGAAGCTTGCTGGGCAGACTAGATGGGCCATTTGGTCTTCTTCTGCCGTCATTTCTATGTTTCTATGTTTCTATATGTTTCTATGTTTAGGCAACAAAGCAAACCAAAGTAAAAATTAAGCAAATGAAGATCAAAGAAAACATTCCCCTGAAATGGAAAACCAAACCAAACCAAAATTATTTGACCTGCACCTACCTCCCTAGTGAAGATGTGTGGTGTGCAAGTGGTGTCATGACTTAGTAAATGAGGTTGATAGATACCGAGAGTGCCTGTGGTCCTGACCTGATGTGATGTTTCTTCCTTTTCCTCTCCTAAAATGCTGTGCTGCTGAATCATATTCTGAACAAGGATGGTTCTTGTAATTCGGAATGGGGGTTGGACTTTTGGTTGACGGTGCAGGGAATTAATACTAAGTGCCGGAAAGGCTCTAGCAACCATTGGCAGCAATAGAAAAGCAGTACTGGAGTTGTGAGGAGGAGGAGGAGGAAGTAAGCCTCAAGTCTCCTCCTGGCTCCAGTTGTTGGTGGGGGGGGGGGGGGGGGGTTGCATGAAGGGGCATTTTGGGAAGGTGAGGGTTGGGAAAGGCTGCCTACTCTGCCAGGTAATTTTTCATTGGGCTGGAGGGAGGAAGGGCTCTCTTTGCACAAGGTAATGCGGAAGGGAGGAATGGTGATGCCCTACCACATTTCTTTTTAATTGGGTAGAAGAGAGGAAGGCTGAGGAAGGGGGGGGGGGGGGCTGTCTGCCCGCAAGGCAATTTTGAATGGGGCATGAGAGGACTTAGGCTGGGATTTTCTAATATCGCACAGCTTTCTGAATCCTGCGGTAACGGGGGCGGGCCTGCGAAAGCCGACAGCGATCGCACCACCGCGGTGTTATCGCTGCCGGCTTTCGCAACCAATAGCGCCACCGTGAAAGGTGGTGCTATTGGGTGCGCTACTGGCGGCGATAACAGGTCTTACCTTATCGCCGCCAACGAACTTACTGCCGCATCTGTCCGAACGACGCCCCAACTCCTCCTCTTCCGGTCCCGACTCCGCCCCTATCAACCTATAGAAAATGACCCCCTTAGCCAGCTAATGCTGATTTCCACTGCTAGTCTGCTTAGTTTTGGAGCCTAAAGGCTGAGTGACCTAATTCTAGGCAACTAACTTTTAGCCCTTTAAATTTAAAGTGATTTTCGGTTGAAAATCTAGGCAGCTAGATTTGGAAGCCATTTAGCTGCCTATGGGCCAAGTTTACTAAGCTTTTTTTTCCCCCATAGACATAAAATAGGACAAAAGCCTTAGTAAATCAGGCTTGAAGTTAGGTGCCTAGGCTTTTAAATGAAAAGTGACTAACACAAATCTCTCAGTACCAGAGCGCTCTCAACAGCAGGCCCACCTTTATGGAACTCCATACCAACTGATCTCAGACAGGAAGCATGTCTAATCACATTTAGGAAAAGGCTAAAAACTTGGCTGTTCAAAAAAGCCTTCCCAGGCCTCGATTAAGAACCCTCCCATCATCACAAACACCGTATCAAAAAAAAAAAAGGATTTAAATAAGTAAGCTCTAACTTCACTGTCTTCTCCATTACCGTATTATTAATGTCATTTGATATACAATTGCACTCTATTGGAACCGATTGTGTTACCCTGTAAATACCATATAGGAATCGATTTTGCTACCTTGTAAATATGTTCTTGTTCAGTTATCTCCCCTCTTTTTTTCCAGATCCCAGTTATCATTTCCCTGTTTTATTGTAACTGTTGCACTTTTTTAACCACACTCTTGTTACTGTGGTTCGAGTTCTCTATACCTTACACATTGTTAAATGTAAACCAGTTTGATGTGATTCTTGTCATGAAAATCGGTATAGCAAAATAATAAATAAAAAAAATAAATTTAAAATTGGTCTGCAAATGTTCTAGGCAGAATACAAAATAAAGCATAAAAAAATAAATATGAAAATATAGAAGGAAAAACAACAATAACAATAGAATACATCACACCATTATGAAACATCAGCATAAAACCAATAAAAATATAGGGAGGTTAATTTTCAAAGGGACTTCTCAGAAATGGCCTTTTATAAAATTGTCCACTAATATAGAGATAAACTTAAATGTATAAGTCACATATATGCAAATGTTTACCAGGACTGAGCAGCAAAGGCATTCCTATGTATGAAGTCAGGGAGGGGTTTGGACTTACGTGTATGCTTTGGAAAAATTCACATCTAGGCTTGTAAATTTCTCTCCAAAATGTACATGCCCCAAACAGTAGTGCATGCGGTTCAATTTGGTGGAATAATATTTAAAGCAGATTTGTGCACGTATGCCTGCTTTAAAAGCTGATACGATTTATGTGCGTATTCGCTGCATAATTTAGGCGTGATGTTAAGAAATGAACCTAGGAATGAACACATCATAAAAATACAATACAGCAGACTGAGCAAATCAAATAACCAACTTGAAATTTAAAATGAATGCCATCCCAATCTCCTTGACCCCCAAGTAACCAGCATTTAATGAACCAAATTAAAAGAAATAAAGATCAATCATTCAAGAGAAATTCTCACAAAATGCTATTATGCACTAACAAGTTTGAGGAAGAGTAATGTACGAACTAACTTCCTGAATATTATCATTAGAGACCTGGGCTTCCAATGGGAGCTGATTCTATCACCTACTAGGGCCTACACAGGAAAAAGCCCGTTTCCATGTACAGGAAAAATAAACTACTTTTAAAACAGGCTCTCAGTGAGTAGAGCCCCCTAAGGAACGACTTGAATGATAAAGAGTGAGACAGCCACAGAGATATAGCCAGATAGAGCATCGTTTCACACTACCGTCTACATTTCCAGTGATACCCATTTAATTCTATACGAGCTATCAAGCGATCCTAGCTTTGGGAAAATGGAATGCAGCTTCTTTGAAATAAGCAAAAGGTGTCTGCTTTGCCATCTGAGGAATATGTGATCTACCTTTATGGGCGGAAGAGCTGTTCGTTAGTTAAAGGAAGGGGAGAGTACAGGCATGGGGAAAGTATTATGTCGTGAAGCTGGAAATATAGGGCCGGATTTTTAAAGCTCTACACGCGTAAATCGCCTTACGCGCGCCGGGCCTATTTTCAAAGGGCTGGATTTTCAAAATGTTACGTGCGTAAAGCCCCAGGACGCGAGTAAGTCCCGGGGCTTGAAAAAAGGGGTGGGGAGGGGGCGGGGAAGTCCGGGGGGGGGACGGGACATGGCGGGGTCAAAGGCTCCTGACTGAAATTTTAAAACACAAAAAAAGAAGAAAAAGGTAAGGGGGAAAGGGCGGGGGAGGTAGGGGAAGGGAATGGAAGGTGGGATGGGGGGGGGGAGGGAACGGGGAGGAAGGCAGCATGGCTCAGCACGTGCAAGGTACACAATTGTGCACCCCCCTTGCGCGCGCCGACCCACGATTTTATAACATGCGCGCGCGTACATCTGAAAAACTACCCCAATGTGCGTATGTTTGGAACGCAAGACTACAGTTTATGCTTTGAAGTAAGCATTTACAAGACAACTTGCTGTTGCTTTTTCCCCATTGTGTGCCAGAGAATCAGGTCAAATAAGTGTTTCACAGAGTAGTTAAATGAAGCTATACTGCCATTGAAGTATTTTATTTTTTTACCTCTTGCCCTTAGTCTGTGCTGATACAAACTCCATGTGCTTTCTCTACCCAATTCCATTTGGCTTCTCTGTAGCCCCTCTTGCTGGGGTTTCCATGGCCTCTCCGGCACGCCATCAGGCCCCTTGGCAGTGCCACTCTCAGGCTTCTCTATGCTGCCTTCCTCTGGACACTTAGTGCATTCTCCCGCAAGCCACTCGGTCCTAGTCCCTTCTGGTCAGTCTATGTTGCCCTCTTGGGTAGACTATGACGCTCCACCATGAGCTTTCTTGATTCTCCCACTCAGGTACTGCAGGATCATTCCTCTGGGACTTCTCTGTGGGCTCTTGCTACTCAGGATCTGTGACGGTTTCAGCCCTTTCTGGATTGGAGTCTCTCTGACATTTTGAGCCACAGTCAAGTGACTCACTCAGCTGCTGTACGCCCTCTGGGGGTCTCCATGGCACCTCTCTCAGGGTTCTCCGCAGCCCCTCTGGGCTTTCCACAGCACCTTTTTTCTTGGCTCCTGGCAGTGTCTCCAACTGTAACATTTCCGTCCGGTTCCTCAAGAGCGCATTGCCACAGTTCGCTTAGCCCTTGGTCCATCTCTGCGGCAGTTACCTGTGTTTGAGCTACCATGTGCAGTCATTCACCTCTCTGGGCATCTACGACATCTGGGAGTAGGTTCCCTACCCCCACTAGCCTGGCTGGCCTCTCCAACTGCCACATCTCCGGGCTGAAGTTCTCCCTCTCATCCAGCTCTTGAGAGAAGGGAATTCCTATCACACAGATGTACATGGCTGCTTGCTTTGCCCAAGCAGTCTGTCTTCTCTTCCTTCACCTGCAGTGCTGGAGTATACCCACTGGCTCCAGGTTTTCTGTAGTACTGCCCAGACCTCTGGCAGCTGCAGTCTCTCTATAGGGACCGCTCTCTGTTTAAAGGCAGTTTCTGCTTCTTTTTTTTTTTTCTGAGCCAGCAAGTTTTTAACATTCAGTGCTCTGCAGTTCTAGCAGCACTTTTGTTCTGACCCAGTCTCCTTCCTTAGGCAAGGCTTCACAAACTTTTTTTCCTTTGCTTTGCTTTGCTTCTGTGTACTCCCATACAGCCTTCTAAGAGCACTGCTTTGCCTCTGACTTATTGGCAGGCCAAACACAAAGTACTTTCTTTCACAAAGTCCAGTGGAGTCATGGGTTCAAATCCCATGTGAGGATGGCTGAGCAAAACCTCATGCTCGGAGTCAGAAAACATGCTTGACTACAGCTTTTCTTCTTGCAGCTTAGCCTCAAATAAACCAGTAGACTGCCTACCTACCTTTGCAGTGTACTTACAATACCTTCAGCTTAGGTCAGAAATATCTCAGGAGTTGCCTTCTGATCCCAGCTGGGCTCACAAACTTATTCCCCTCCCAGCAGGGACCCGCCCATAGAGCTCTCTCCCTCTGTAAGAGTTAAGGAGGCCCAGCCTCTCGAGGCAGGGGCTTCATAACTGGGCAGGTGTGCTGCAGCCAGAGCAGGGGGGGGGGGGAACTGGCAGCCAATGGGGAGCCGGGACTGGGCGGTGGGGGGGGGGGGGGGGTGGCCAATGAGGTACCCTGGCCGATTTAAACCCTTGCCAGGAGCCAATGAGACAGGGAGGCGTCTCTGAGCTAAGGTACATTAGGGGGCGGGATAGGGAGTGGTGGCACATTAGCCGACAGAGGACTGGAAAGCAACCCTCCCACCACCCCACAGCGCAAAAGGGCATGGGTTGGGGGGGGGGGGGATTTGTCACAGCCTAAAACTAGCGGATGCAGGGCCCTCACCGGTGCATAGGGGGATGTTTCATTGCCTAGGGGGACGTGTTTGGTGTCGGGGGAGGGGGAAGGGGAGGAGCTGGGCACCAATGATTCTGCATAGGGGGGAAAGCTTGGGGATGGCCACACGCAAAGCATGGCGCAGGCCGAGATGATGGCCGGTCTCTGGGGGTGGCCCAATGAAGGCCTGGCAAAAATAAATAAAGAAGCATGGCCCGCAAGGCCAGGGGTGGGATGAGGCGGCAGCACGCTGCCCGGAGCGGCAGTGGCCACAGTGGCATTCACGGAGCGGAAGGCTGGAGGGCATGTAGTCTTGCCGGTGGGGGCAGAGGCCAGCCTTATCTGCGAATGTTAAGCTTGTTCAAATTATTGCTGGTTGTTGATGTTTAAGCTAATGTCGATTGGCTGTGGCCGTTTCCTTCCACTCAATAAAAGAGAATTGTTTCCCTTACTTTGCATCTTTGTGGTCAGGGGTTAAGGGCGGGGAGGGGGGTGGGATGTACGGAAGCTATGGCTTGCCCAAGTTAAGGTGGACCAGGTTAAATGCCTGGTCCTGTACATGCAAAAAAGGGGGAAACAGGGTCACTTCATCACATGATACATGGGAAATGGTTCTTCTACATGGTATCACTATCATTCTAATATTAGAATGGACAAAAGGTGAGGGGGGGCTTGCTATGATTAAACATGCATATCAGCTTATTAAAGGAAGGGGAAGGAAAACTCTTCCATCCATAATACAGCAAGAGTGATGTATTGGCTTTTTCGGACCAACTTAAATATGTAAAAGTTTAAAACCATACAGTTGTGAATAGCTTTTATGTTGTGATGAGAAGCTATGAAGATTAGTCTTGGTTG
This sequence comes from Rhinatrema bivittatum, assembly GCF_901001135.1. Classification (NCBI taxonomy): domain Eukaryota; kingdom Metazoa; phylum Chordata; class Amphibia; order Gymnophiona; family Rhinatrematidae; genus Rhinatrema; species Rhinatrema bivittatum. The sequence continues at coordinate 29,784,157 of NC_042618.1, read as the reverse complement.
GGTGTTTTGTTTCACTGTAGCTGTCTTATAGTGACAGTATGATACTCTTGCTGACTCCCTGTATTTTCAAGGGCTTTGTGACTTGTTAATTCTGAAAAAATGATTCTGGCTGGTGCAAAGTGAACTCTTAAGGCAGGGTTTCCCTAACAAGACAGGTTTTCAGGATATTCACAATGAATATGCATGCAATAATTGGCCTAGACTGAGCCTCCATGGTATGCAAATTTATCTCATGTATATTCATTGTGGATATCCTGAAAACCCAACCGGCTGTGGGGTGCCCAGGACAGATTTGGGAAGTCCTGCTCTAAGAGGTGAATTTTAAAGTGTTACTCATATTTAAAGGCCCATATATGTGTCAATATGGGCTGAGCACGAGCAATGCATATTTTGAAAGTCGCAAATTACGTGTGTATATACGTGTACACAAATTATAAAAAAAGGGCCAAGTTAGGGTATGTCAGGGGCATTCAAGGTGAGTTCAACATTTATGCATATTAAACTGTATTTTAAATCAATCACAGTGCGCGGTGGCCTGTTATCTGTGTATATTTACTTATGTTCTTGAGGAAGTTTAAGTCTACAGAAATCTCTTTTTAGGCCTGAAACGATTGGGTGAAGGGTCTGGGTAAACTGGAGGGAGTGCAAGCTGAAGAACCAGAGGGGTCTGGATGACCTTGAGATGGACTGGGCAAACTGGTGGACTGATGAGTAATACTGGGAATGTGCTTCGCATGAACAAGGTTTAAAATCCGCTTACCTGCACGAGTTAAAGTCGACAAAGTCCTAAGGAACATACAAGAATTACATTTGCTCAAGTAACTGCTTAAAATTGGGAGCAATCATACATGCAGTAGGTGTATTTTAAACCAACTGTGTGAAATTGCACTCATGATTTAAAATTCTTGCACATGTGCACTTACGTTCGCATAGGCACATACGCAGGCACCCATGCGCTCATTTTAAAGTTCCTGTCTATATTTATTTATTTATTTTTAATTTTTATATACCAACATTCTTGTATAATATACACATCATACCGGTTTACATTAAAACCGGAGATGCAGGGAAAAAAGTTACCTTTGTCAAATACATTTAACATTAATAACAATGAAAATTGTTAACAAGGGATAACAACTTTGAAAAAAGAGAAAGGTAAACAAAAGTGGAAGAAACATAGAAGTTAAAAAGAAAAAAAAAACGAAAAAAGGTAGCACCAAGGGTTGCATGAAGGGGTGCACAAAGGGGAGTGCCCCTTTGGCGCGCGACGCCCGGTGCGCGACGCCAGGTGGAATGGTGCCGTTTACCGGCTCGACGCTGGGCTGGATGACATCACAAGGGGGCAGGTCTCATGCTCACTGTTTTTATTCATAGCGATCCCCATTCACATTTTAAAGCTGATTTTTTTCTTTTTTTTTTTTTTTTAAACATTTATTTATTTATTTATTTATTTAGCATTTTTCTATACCGACTTTCCAATAACAGAATTACTGATCAATTCGGTTTACATTTTAAACAATAACAACAATGACAAGTAAATGTCTTACAATGAACAGGTCCATTTGGTTCCACAAAGGAATCTACTATATGTAGAAGTCACTTAACTGTAGTTGAAAAGTCAGAATAAATAAACACATTAATTTAATTTGCTACAGCTCCAAAAACTGAAGGCCAGCAGAGAAACCATAAAGGGCCTTCACATATGCAAAGCCCATGCACCCCAGATGTAAAATCAATATTGGAAAGGAGATAAATTCATGCAACCTTTGTTTCGTACTTTTGCTTACGGAATTTCTTCCTGCTCATTTGTCCCAGGCTGGAAGTCTGCCCATCATTTCATCCTCAGTCATCCTAAAAGTCATAGACCATGAGGGCAGGAAAGTAAAAAAAAGAGCATAGGGTTCATCCAGTCTGACCATCCACATCGCCTTCTCGGCCTGGATTCCGATACTGTCCCTTTCTCACTCAACCTCTTTATTCTCCTTCTACTTCCTGTCTTCTTTCTCTCCAACCAGGTGTCCTCAGCATTAACCCTTTGCCTCTTCCATGACAACTACGAATCTTGTCGATAATATCAATAATGCTTTATCATTTAAAAATCAGACATCCTGTCTTGCTAAGAATTTCAGGTTTGAAATTTACAATGTTTCAAACAAAAAAAAAAACCCCCAACAATCTGGCAATACATTTCCTTTCAGGCCTGCTACAATGCTGCACTCACGTATGCCTCCTTTATTGGGCTTCTTAGAAGACTCTGTGGTCGCTGGTTTTTGAGACACAGCAACCTACATTTTAACAAGTCCCTGATTTCTCTTCCTTGTAAGGAACTGAATAATTCTAGGGATTGCAGTTCCCTTTTCTACAGCAGTAACATCTCCTATTGTAACAGCATTTATTCATGGAAAACATATTCTAATTGCTAAGATTATTATATTTTAATAAGTATGATTATATCATGTATTGTTTTATTTAATAATGCCTATTGTATTATTGTTTTAAGATATGTTGTGGTCTGCTTAGAATGGGTAAGTGAAATGTAAATAGTTTTAATAAACAAATAAATAATAAACAAGTCACCCAAAGTTCCTCTGCACAATTATATGTCTTCTTATCCCCCTGCCTTACTTTCCTTATCCCTCTTCGACTTTCAGACTCTATTGGTTCCTAATAAAAAAATCATGTTCCATTATACTTCTACTTATTTTTGCTGTGCTATCCATTGTCTTGCTCCTCCCATCTGTTCGCAAATTGTCATATTGTTCTCATGTCCTGTATCTACTAAGTTCAGAATGGAGAATGAGTCGACTAAAAATATTGATTGAAAAAAAAATATATATGTATATGTTAAACCTCATTCCACTGAGTCACTGGGAAATTTTAATGCTTCAAAGCGTGAAAGCCAAAAGGTACAGTGCAAGCTAAAATTAACGTTCATAACAAGCACCATTCATAATCTAATTTTGAGTAGGAGTTCTGTTCTGGGGGAAGGATACTAAGGTTTAATTTTAGCTGCATTAGTGAGAAGCAAGCAAGCGGTGGGGGGTAGGAGGGGTGGAGGTGGAGAAGATATGCCCAGTGCTCTAAATACTGCTTTAATTGGAGGTGAATATGTAAGAGGAAGTGAGGGATCAGAATGGAAGGTGAGCTCCCACAGGGACATCCAGATTTACATGTACTGTATTATTTATTATATAAATGTGTTTACCAGAACTACTGGAAAAGCCATTAAAGAAAAAAAAAAGGAATGCTAAATGAGCACAAAATATTAGCCATGTGATAAGTACACACATTGAGGAGTGCAGCCATACTGTATGTATTTACACTGTAACTTATAGCATAGTTAGGTTTGGCACAGTATGCCTACAATGTAATTATAATTTACTACAGTATAATTTGGCTGCCCTTGGAAATAAGAGCTTTATTGGTCCAATGTGCTTGCCTGGCAAGCAGTTTCAATAACAAGTAAATAAAATTAGTTAATTATTCCTCTCCACTCACAAAAAGCAAGGATTATCTCTTGTGTCGGGAGAATTCCTCTTCAGGTCCAAATTCTGTGATTTGCAAATTGCGATCCCAGTTTGTTTAGTTATTCGTAGCCAACGAAAATAAAAAAAAAATATCTTGCTTAAATTAGCCACGCGGCTCCCTCATTATTACCTGCAGATCAGAGAGCCCATTGGTTTCCTGTCTCCACCTCATTCCACGTGTAGTTTAGGTTATAATATACACACATTTTCTTTTACTGCAGCACAAAAGCCTCTGTTCATTTGTTCAAGTCAATTAGTCAACAAGAGAGAGACATTTATTTGATATATATTAATATCCAGATAAAGAAAGATCTTTCAAATAGAATAAAAAGGGCAGATCTGAATGGGAAGCTGATCTGAAAAGAACATGGACCTACTCATCAAAGCCGTATGAAGTGTGCTGGAGGAAAGTGTTTATCACATCTGCTATCATTTCCCCTGCTATAACACACTGTCACTTAACAGCAGTCTATCACCCTGCTTTGTACCCAACAGTGCGGAAAAAAAAAACCTGTATGGGACTTAAATCTGTGAGCGGGGAACTTGTGCAGGATCAAGCATTCATCTTGTTATCCAGAAAAATTATTGAGCCATTTAATGTACTAAATCTATGTAAACATGCAGCATTCCATAGTAAAAGAGAAGACTTTTGGGGGTCAGTACAATGTATGATAGGGATGTGGAACTCCAAAATTTTTTGTTTGGTTTATTTTTCTTTATTTCACGAGTTATTTACATTATTTGTTCAGTTCATTTAATGTTTTTTTTTTTGCAATTGGTTCATTTGCCAAACTGAAAAAAAAAAAATTAAACAAAAAACCCCCCCAAAAAACAAAAAAACACTTACAAAAATTAAAAACTGGGCCTTTAGCAGCCGTGGCTGGCCTTTCTGGGCCACAAACTTGCACCAATCTGCATCCCGGGGCCTAGCTTCAAACCCTAGGCCAAGTCAAATACTGAGGCCTAGTTCTTTTTACCAAGGCCTAGCCATGGGTCAGGCCCTGAACCAAGGTATACTCCCTGACCAAGCCTGGTGCCATGGCCTAGTCCAACACTGAGCTTGGGCTGTACCTGGTACCAAAGCTTAGTCCCTGGCTGGGCCCAGAACCAAGATCTAGCCCTGGGCAGAGCCTAGTGATGAGGCCTAGCTCTGTGCCAGGTCCAGCACTAAAGCCTAGTCCTGGGCTGAGCCTGGCATCGAGGTCTACCCTCAGGCCAGGTCCAGTACTGAGGCTTAGTCCAGGGCCAGACCCAGCACAGAGACCTAGCTCTAGGCTGGGCCTGGCTCCATGGCCTAGCCCAAGGGCCTGTTCAGAGAGGGCTAGGACTGGGTCCTTCATAAGTGCTGGTAATGAGGGACTTTCACCCTGACCCCTCTTGACCTCTTCCTGTATCCTGAATTGAAACAGGCAGGAACAATGCCTTAATGCTCTTGCTTGTGTCCCAATGCTTTGAAATAGTATCATCTGCCTAGGGACAGTGTCTTTCTCCGGTAAGACTGGCTCCATATTGTTGTATAACCATACATAAAAATGGTGCTGGACACACCAATGGAAGACACCAAAGTGACATCATTTCAGCGCCATGCCCAGGCTGACATCACCATTTTTAAAGCACAAGGACCTAGACAGGAGTGACCGGGTATCACTCTTGCACATTTCAATGCAGGATCCAATAAAGTGGTAATAGAGGGCCACAGTGGGAGTATCTTGGCCCCAGCACTTTTTGAATGACATGGCCCTGGCCCACTCTGAGCAGGCCCTGCGGCTAAGCCCCAGCACTGAGTCCGGCCTGGGGCTATGCCCCAGTACCAGTCCTAGTCCAGGGCTTAGACCTTATCATTAGGCCCTGCCGAAGGCTAGGCCTTGGCGATGGGCCCAACCCAGTGTTAGGCCATGGCATCAGGCCACTAGAGACCCTTTTTTTTTTGTTTGAAATCATTTTTATTACATATCTGTATTAAACACGCTAATAACAACCAAGTGAAACAAGTTAAACAACAACTCCAGAGAGCGTCAAATCCAGTTAGTAACAATCCAGAGAATAGCAGGCAAAGTTCCAGAGTAGATTACTAGGTCTAATACAAATTCTGTGTCTAATACAATTTTTAATTTTAGTTTTAGAGCTCCCTCCCTTATTTTCCCTCCCAACCTTTCCCATCCTCCAGTACCTGGCATTGATCAAGCTTTCTTCCCTCTTGGTATGATATTAGGGTATAGATCAGGTTTGGGCATGTGCGGAAGTGATGTCTGCAGTAGCTGGCAACATTTGGATGAATGGTGTCCAAAGGTTCTTTTGCGAGCTGGGCAGGACCAATTTCTTTTCTAAAGGGTATAAGTCCAGCAAGGTAACTGTCCACTCCTTAACCGAGGGGGGAGTGGAAGATATCCAGTGACGTAGAATAACTCGTAAAGCTACCAATCTTCCTTTATATAGCAATGTCTTGCTTGAGCTGTGTCTGAGACATGGCTGGTCTGAAATTCCCAATAAGTAAAATCGAATGTCCCAGGGTCCTGAACTGACTGCTGAATCAGAGAAATACTGACAAATTTCAGACCAGAAGTGTTGTATCTGGGTACAAGACCACAGACAATGTAATAAAGACGCATCAGATTGGTTACACTTGACATAGGCCGATGAGGGCACTATACAGGCCAGAAAAGCCTTGCGGGGCCAAATAACTAACTTATGTATAACTTTAAAGTGCAGTTTCCATAGAATAATGCAAGGTGTTGCAATGTGGAGCACCTGATCGCTTTTCTGCAATTCTTTTGCAGACACTTCCCGCTCCAAGTCGTTAGCCCAAGCGGCCGCTGCAGATTTATATAAAACATCCCGAGATGTATTGGGCAAAAACTTATAATACACAGAGAGTTTCACCATTTTAGCAGAACTTAAATGCATAAATCTCTGAAACGGACCGTTGGTAAGTTCTCTGGCACTAGGTGGGGAAATAGCTTGAATATAGCTACGAATCTGTAAATATATAAGATAATCAGTTTGGACCAGGTAAAGATGATTGCAGCAGTATTCCATGGAACGAACACATTTGGACTGCAAATCTATAAAGGGAAGAATATTAAAAATCCCCTTCTCCTTTAACTTAAGCAGTGTTGCACTATCCCTGCCTGCCAGGAAGTCTGGATTATAGGGATGTGAATCGGGCTTTGGACGATTGAAAATATCGTCAATATTTTCAAAATCGTCAGAAATAGGGGGTTCCCCCAAAACGATAGGAAAACCCCACGATATTGATCGTGGGGGTTCCCTTATCATTTTGGGGGGAGGGCGGGAAAAAACGGCACACAAAAATAACCCTAAACCCACCCCGACCCTTTAAAACTAACCCCTTAGCTTCCCCCACCTTCCTGACGCCCCCAAAAACTTTTTACAGGTACCTGGTGGTCCAGTGGGGGTCCCAGGAGTGATCTCCCGCTCCGGGCCGTCCTCCTGCTCCTGGGCCGTCGGCTGCTACTAATCAAAATGGCGCCGATGGCCCTTTGACCTTACCATGTGACAGAGTATCCGTGCCATTGGCCGGACCCTGTCACATGGTAAAGGCAAAGGGCCATCGGCGCCATTTTGATTAGTGGCAGCCGACGGCCCGGAGCGGGAGATCACTCCCGGGACCCCCACTGGACCACCAGGTACCTGTAAAAAGTTTTTTGGGGGGTCGGGAGGGTGGGGGATGCTAAGGGGTTAGTTTTAAAGGGTTGGGGTGGGTTTTTTGTTTATTGGCTCAGGCGCAGCCGATAAACAAAACCGCGATCGGGCCTGATGCAAAAAAACCCACATGTGAATTGGAACCGGAATCCGAACCGATTCCGGTTCCGATTCACATCTCTACTGGATTACCAAGTAAGGGTAAACAATAAGACGCTTTCCAGTAAATGACGTCTAAGAAAATGACGTCTAAGAAACTTCCAGCAGCTTCTCATTTATTTTATTTATTTATTTAATTGCTTTTATATACCACCATTCGATCGAAATATCACATCGGTTTACATAAAACTGAACAAATAAGACAGAGTCTGTTTATTTTACATTGTAACATGGTAACTTGCATATTAGCTAAAGAGATACATTTATGTTAACTGATTAGTATTGATAATGCATAACAACATTGTAACTTGAAGGGAAACATAATCTATAACAGTTGAAGGGAACAGTAATTTATAAAGATCAATGTTTACAAAGAAGCTTGAGAGGAAACGTTGTGGATAACGATCTGCGTAGAGACTCAGAATGGTTAGCTGGGGGTTGTTCTTTGAGGGTAGCATTTAGAGGGTGGATGGGGAGGAAGGAGGGTGGCATATAGAGGGTGGCGGGGGAGCGGGGGCGGGGGGAGGGGGGTGGGATATTTATAAATATTTATGTGTCGTGGGTTACATCAGGGAGGAACGGTGGTAGGGGATACTTGTTTGGATGCAGAGTTGATACCAGGTCGGGGGTTATGTATCGGGGGGGAAGCTTTTCTGAAGAGCCAGATTTTGAGTTGTTTTTTGAATACTTGAGTGGAGGGTTCATGCCTGAGAAGGGGTGGGAGGGAGTTCCAAAGTGTGGGGCCGGCTACTGATATGGCTCATTTTCGGGTGGAGGTGAGGTGCACTGTTTTAGAGTTAGGAATGGTGAGAAGGCCAGTGTCTGCGAACCTAAGGTTTCTTTGTGGGGAGTATGGGAGTATGGCGGTGTTTAGCCAGGTCATCTCTTTGTTGTTTATTTTTTTGTGGATGAGGGTGAGGGTTTTATATTGTATTCTTTGGGCGATGGGCAGCCAGTGAAGTTCTTTTAATGTGGGTGTGATGTGGTTGCATTTTTTAAGGTTTGTGATGGTCCTGGCAGCGGCATTTTGCAGTACTTGAAGGGGTCTGATGGTGGTTTCAGGGAGGCCAAGGAGTATTGTATTGCAGTAGTCTAACTTTGAAAAGATTATTGATTGAAGTACTGTTCGAAAGTCTTGAGTGTGCAGAAGGGGTTTGAGCTTTTTTAGTGTTTGCAGTTTAAAGAATCCGTCTTTGATCATGTTGGAGATGTGATGCTTGAGGTTGAGTTCATTGTCAATTGTCACTCCCAAATTTCTTCTAGATGGTGTAAGTTGTGCCCCTATGTTATTAGTGGTGCTGATGTCGAGGGGGGCTGAGGCGTGATCGTTGGAGATATGTAGGATTTCGGTCTTGCTTTGGTTGAGACATAGTGAAAGTTGTGATAGCAGTTGAGTAATTTCCGTGCTGAGTTGGTTCCATCTGTTTAGTGTGTATTCGAAGGATTTGTTAATGGGGAGTAATATTTGTATGTCGTCGGCATAGACCAAATAAGAGAGGTCTAGTTTTGAGAGGAATTTGCAGAGTGAGAGGAGGTAAATGTTGAATAGGGTGGAGGATAGGGAAGAACCTTGTGGGACGCCGTGTGTAAGTGTAATTTGGGAGGATTCAGAAGTATTTATCTTGATGTTGTATGATCTGTTCTTGAGATAGGATTCGAACCATCTTTGCGTTAAGTAACAGACTGTGGGAAGTGCCCGGTGATAGAGACTCACGAGGTGCATGTACCGCAAAAGCTAAGTTCCTGAGCTTAAGAAATTCCCTTTCTAGTCGTAGCGTACATGAGTCACAGCCATAACCTAACCACTCCCACAGGGTGGCTAATAGACAAGCAATATTATAGAAGTGGAGATTAGCAACACACATTCCTCCTTCAGTTTTTGGTATGGTTAGTTTAAAAAATGACATCCTCGCCCGTTTGGGGCTCCAAAAAAATTTGCCAAAGATCTGATTGAAAGTTCGTATGTCTTTGGCTAAAAGATAAAAAGGGGTCATTTATAGTAAATATAATAACTTCGGGAGCAAAATCATGTGAATTAAAGCTATCTTCCCAGAAAGAGAAAGAGGTAACGAGGTCCAACTGTTCACTTTATCTTGGAATGTCTTTAACATTGGAGTCACATTATGACTGTACCACTGTCTGGGATCTCTGTGTATCTTAACCCCTAGGTATTTAATTGTTTCAGAGGCCCATTTCAATGGAAAGTCTGCCCAAGTATCCCGGAGGTTCCCCATTAAATCTAGTGCCTCAGATTTTGTAAGATTTAGTTTCAGGCCTGAGAAGGAACCAAAAGTTTGGATAATATCCAGCAGCACAGGTAGTGATTTTCGGGCTGCAGACATCATCAACAAATCCTCTGCAAATAACATCATTTTTTGCTCAATTTTCCCCATTTGGATTCCAGAAATCAAAGAAGATTGCCAGATTTTTTTGCATCAGTGGTTCTAAGGACAGATTGTAAAGAAGGGGCGACAGGGGGCAGCCCTGTCTAGTGCCCCTACCCAGTGTAAAAAGCGAAGAAGTGGAGCCATTGATACAAATGAAAGCTTTGGGGTTATGATATAGTAATTTAATGGCCAACAGTAAGGGACCAGCAAATCCAAATTTATGTATAGCTTGAGCTTCAAACAGGTATGACCAAGCCACCGTGTCAAACGCTTTTTCAGCGTCAAAACTTACTAGCAGGGGTTCTGGAATATCCCGAAGCATGCAGCTCTCCAAAGCCACCAACAATCGTCTAATGTTGGACACTGGCATCCTACCATAAACAAAGTCAGTCTGGTCTGGAGAAATGCGATCCAGCAGAACGTACTTCAACCTATTAGCCAGTATTTTAGCATATATTTTAACATCTTGATTAAGGAGAGAAATCGGCCGGTATGAGCCGGTTTGGGTAGAATGGTAATGGCCGCCACTTTCATAGTTTCCGATATGGTTTCCTGAGTAATCATGTATTAAATAACTCTACCAACGATGGTACTAACTGTCCGTTCAAGGTTTTAAAAAAATAGGGATGTCAGGCCATCCGCTAAAGGTATTATAGGTCTATTAAGGCTCTCACATTGTTGGGCGGTAAGTGTAGGGAGGTGCAGGTCCGTAAAGAACATCTGCTGACTCAACTTATTAGACGGGGCTCAGAAACATACAAGTTTTCATAAAATTTTTGAAAAACTTGCCCTATATCCGGGGTGGAAACAGTGCGGGAACCATTTGTCTTATTAATGAAAGTGATATATTTAGATGGCTGTGTAGCCTTGGAGAGGCACGCCAAAAGTCTGCCCAGTTGTTGCCATACAGGAATAGCTTGTGTTTAAAAGCGAAGATATTCCCTGTGGCTTTACGATGTAACATATCCTGTAGGACAATGTGAGTTTGCCTGTACCTATCCCTACAGACATTGGTATTATGCCAGTTCCACTGGGCTTTGTAGTATTGCAACTTTTTCTCTAATATCAATATTTGATGGTTTTGCTGCTTTTTTTTAAGAACATAAGAACATAAGAAATTGCCATGCTGGGTCAGACCAAGGGTCCATCAAGCCCAGCATCCTGTTTCCAACAGAGGCCAAAACCAGGCCACAAGAACCTGGCAATTACCCAAACACTAAGAAGAACCCATGCTACTGATGCAATTAATAGCAGTGGCTATTCCCTAAGTATAATTGATTAATAGCCATTAATGGACTTCTCCTCCAAGAACTTATCCAAACCTTTTTTGAACCCAGCTACACTAACTGCACTAACCACCTCCTCTGGCAACAAATTCCAGAGATTTATTGTACGTTGAGTGAAAAAGAATTTTCTCTGATTAGTCTTAAATGTGATTCTTGCTAACTTCATGGAATGCCCCCTAGTCCTTCTATTATTCGAAAGTTAAATAACCGAGTCACATCTACTCGTTCAAGACCTCTCATGATCTTAAAGACCTCTATCATATCCCCCCTCAGCCGTCTCTTCTCCAAACTGAACTGCCCTAACCTCTTCAGCCTTTCCTCATAGGGGAGCTGTTCCATCCCCTTTATCATTTTGGTTGCCCTTCTCTGTACCTTCTCCATCGCAACTATATCTTTTTTGAGATGCGGCGACCAGAATTGTACACAATATTCAAGGTGCGGTCTCACCATGGAGTGATACAGAGGCATTATGACATTTTCTGTTCTATTAACCATTCCCTTCCTAATAATTCCTAACATTCTATTTGCTTTTTTGACTACTGCAGCACACTGAGCCGACGATTTTAAAGTATTATCCACTATGATGCCTAGATCTTTTTTTTTTGTGGCTCGTATACTTAAGAATGTCGCCCCTGAGACCGGCCTTAGCTGCTTCCCAGAAAAAACTGGTGTATCTTTGTGCTGTGAATTAAATTCCTCATATTGGCACCACTTCTTCTTTAGAAATTCCCCAAAATCACTATCAGTGGCTAACCATTCTGGCATCCTCCATTGAAATAAAGAAGGTAGTTTTGTCACATCTCCCAAAGTGCAAAACACCAGGCAATGATCTGAGATAACAAGGTTGCCAATCTCCACTTTGTCTACAAATGAGAATAGAGATTTGGATACAAGGATATAGTCAATTCTAGACTTGGCCGGGTGAGCTCTTGTATAATGCGTATAGTCTCTTTCCAAAGGATGAAGCACCCGCCATACATCCAGAAGTTGTAAAGTGTGACAGAGAAATGAAATACCCTTCCCACTCCCCAAGGGCTGTACCTGGACAGTGGAACATTTGTCAAGAGTTGGGTCCGCTAAAAAATTAAGAACCTATGTGAGATTGTCATCTACTACTGGCTATGTATACTGCATACCCTGTGTACTCACTATCTATAGTCTTTCTACCGCTCAGCAATCCTGGGATCACAGTTCCAGTATCTGAGGGACTTCAGCCCTGCCGGGCATATCAGCTCACTACTGCCACCTCTGGTGGTTCTACTAACCTGTCTAATAAAAGAACTATCTATCTTCCTTCCAGCTTGTCCTTAAGCCTCCAAGTTTTCCATACCTTGTTGATTGTAACTTTGACTTATTCCTTTTCCTTTGTTATCTATTATTTACCAGAACTGTTACCTCAGTTTTACCCTTTGTTAAAATGTAAACCGATCCGATATGGTTATCTACTATGAGGGTCGGTATAAAAAACTGCTAAATAAATAAAAATAAATAAACTATCTGTGTCTGTCTCCATACCCAAGCCTAGCCGGTGGTCCCTCTCAGGATATCCTCCTGGGGGCACTGTCATCTGCCATCGGCCCAAGGATTCACCTATTTACATTCCTCTCCAACTAAGTACCTTCTCTAGCACTCCGCTGGTACAGATTGCCAACTCAGCAGTCTATATCATAACAAGATTGCTAGTTCCACCTACGGAGCATATCAGATTGCTAAACTCCTCCTTCCATGGAAGCCAGTTCCTAACAGATTGCTAACTCCTCCCACTACAGGAGTATCCAGCAGCAGAATACAACAGATTGCTAATTCCTCCCCTCTGGAGGAGCAAAACCTAACAGAAAGGGATTTACAAACGTTATGGGCAATGTAAAGCAACAAAGAAAGGGTCCAGCAATTGCTATTAACAGTAATAGCGACTGATGTAGTAGTTCCCCACCAGGTTCAGGGACCTAGGTAAAGTACAATCACAAGATTTATGGGCCAACAAACAACTATTGAAAAATAAAATGTAAATTTTAGAAAATTTTAGAAAAAGAAAACCAATAAGCTTCACGTCTGCTGGGCAATTACAGCGCGAAGCAAGCTGGCGGAATGGCGAATACATAGACAGTAAAAGGGTTTTTTTGGAATTTCTTTATTTAATTCAAGAAGGGTCCGCAAAAGAGGATAATATAATTGATTTATAGTCAGGAATAGCAGGTCGCCTCCAAAAGGGGTTTCAAAACTTGTTAAATAATATACATTATGGGCCAGATATTCATACCTATGCGCGGGCGTAGATTTGCGTGTGCAACCTGGCGTGCACAAATCTTCACCTGATTTTATAACATGCGTAAATCCCCCAACAAAGGTAGGGGGGGGGGGTCTAGATAGGGCCGGGGGTGGGTTAGATAGAGGAAGGGAGGGGAAGGTGAGGGGAGGGCGAAAGCGAGTTCCCTCCGAGGCCGCTCCGATTTCGGAGCGGCCTTGGCGGGAACGGCGGCAGGCTGCGCGGCTCGGCGCGCGCCGGCTACACGAAATCGGCAGCCTTGCCCGCGCCTATCCAGGATTTTAGCAGCTATGCGCGGCTACGTGCGTATCTACTAAAATCCAGCGTACTTTTGTTTGCGCCTGATGCGCCAACAAAAGTAAGCGAAGGCGCGCTTTTTGAAAATCTACCCCAAAGGGACATTGTTTTCTGTCAGGTCCCGCAGAGAAGCTGTCATTCACAACAATAGTAAAGTGTGTAGCAGGTCTCCATCAGGTCCGCGAAATCAAGGAAAGTACAATTACAAGAATCATGGACAACCGATAAGTTTTAAATATCAATTTGAAGTGAAAATCCATTGAAAAGTCAGAAGTAAACCCAAGGGAGCAAAACAACACGCTCGGCGTGCGAACAGAGCGTGAAGCAAGTCAAAGGGATGGCAAACACACAAGCATTAATAGGTTTTTTCAGATCTCTTAGAGCACCCAAGGGTGCTGGCGGCCTCGCTCTGAATAGGATAATGGTGATTGGCCCAGGGTAGTTTAAAAGTGAGTAAAGCAGAAGGACGCCGAACGACAGAATGAAGGCGCCGCTCACGCAATTGATTTTTAAAGACTAACTGTAAGTAATCTGAAACCCTATAAGTGGTTCTGAATATTTTAGGCAAGAATAGGATGTGATCTAAGACATTGGTTTTTTAAAAGATAGGTACTTCGAAATTGTTGACATCGCGAGGTGGTAAAAAAGATCCCTCCAAGGTCCCTGAAGCAGGCAAGCAGTTGTTGAAACACTGCCGATGTTGGGCAGGCGGCTTCGACTTTACAAAGTGGCAGGAGTTCGACCAGAACCGATGAGTCCTTATATAACGAAGTGAGAACTCTAAAAAAGGTCGAGTTGACTGCTAGGGGGAGGACACATTATTGACATGAAGTACATGGTTGAATTATGAATCAGAAGCACACAGTTGAATTATAAATAAAAATAAAAAATAAAGCATTTGAAGAATAAAGTCGGTAGCTATTAAATGAGAGAATCAGAGAGTGGTTTCCTCACATATAGCAACTGCACATCACCACACATCAGGGAGTTCCCTTGATGGTTGGTAGTTAATGATTGACCACATACTCTGGCAAAAAATTCAACAGCCCAATTGTGTGTTGAGGGGGCACTCCATGAAGTTAGCAAGTAGCTCATTTAAAACAAATCAAAGAAATTCTTTTTCACTCAGTGCACAGTTAAGCTCTGGAATTCATTGCCAGAGGATGTGGTTACAGCAGTTAGTGTAACTGGGTTGAAAAAAGGTTTGGATAAGTTCTTAGAGGAAAAATCCATAAACTGCTATTACGGTAATTAATAAGCAATAGTAGTTTGTGCTCTATCTAATATTTGGGTACTTGCCAGTGGTTGTGACTTGGATTGGCCACTGTTGGAAACAGGATACTGGGCTTGATGGACCCTTGGTCTGACCCAGAATGGTATATCTTATGTTCTTATACTTTCTAAATGGCATTGAATGCTATCACAAGTGTTAACGTGTTAAAAAAGCTATCAGAAGCAGTTAAGATACATTAAGAACTCTGTTAATGCATACAAGTTAGTTTATGAATGTTAACAGCACTGTTACCATCCATAAATTAGCTTGTCGAAGTTTTAATGTGAAATCTGTAATGGTAACTTTGATACCGACGCGCGGACACACATGTATGCACACATATGTTGGCTTGTGCCAAAGGACGCAGCCGTTTTATAATATATGCCCCTATATGTGCGCAAGGTATAAAACAGGCTCTTCGCGCATTCATGTGCACAGAATTTTATATGGACGCGTGGATGTGCATGCAAATGCCGCCTCTATTGCTTAAGTGGGGGGGGGGAGGGGTTTAGTAGATATGTGCACTGACGCATTTACCAGTTTCCCCAGTTCATTCCCAGTTCACCCAGAATTTCCTACCGCCTTAGTTAACTAGCCTACGTTTTCCTTGTTATCCCTGCTAGCTAGCCTTAATTATTATTTTTTTTTTGTTTCAGGACTTATATGCCATCCACAGTAGGAGTAAAGTTAGGCAGTAGGGGATCTCCGTGCGCTTGTGAGTGTAAGTATTTACACGCTGGCTTCATTCACAAATCCAGGAATGCCCGTGCCCCGCCCAGACCCCGCCCCCGCCCCGCCATCTTTTCCATGCGGGAGATGTGCGCCTAAATGGGTGCCTTTTAAAATCCACGCGGCGCACATCTCCCGGCTTTGCTGCGCACTGGGCTTTTGAAATTCACCCCCATGCTTTTGAGGGTAATGAGAATGCAAACATTGGCAAACTGGTCGTGCCCTGTTAGTGCAGCATGCGGACTGCTTGGTTAGACCCCCCCCTTAAGTCAGAGTTCTCTCAGGCCCTGAAAATTCCAGTGGGGGAGGGGCTGGAGCTGAAACTTACCCTCATTATTTAAAAAGTCTGGGAGCGGCCACGGAGAAACGAAACTCACTGTTCGGGAATAAAAAGCAGTCGCCTGTGGCATCTATACACTGGGCATGGCTCCACGCATATCACAGAGCATGGGCGGGCACTCACAGTGACAAAAGCCAGGAAAATGATGCCAGTGCCTTCCATTATCTACTCCCTATTACTGACTGATTATTAAAATCCTGTCGCATGTGGGTAGGGAGAAAATGTATTAAGACCAGAAATGGCCAGGACTTGTCACATGCACCATTTCCTTAAGTCTCTTGGGCTTGTTTTAATCTTTTTCTTTTTTTTTAAATCAGATGTACTTCTCCAGATTGTTAAAGCTCCCAATTTTATGAGAAATTCTGGAAGCCAGTTGTAGCCTCTCGTTTTCTTTCTTTCTTTAATCAAGGGGCATGCGCACACACATTCTGGGAAAAGAAGCAAGCTTTAGCTCTTGCTGTCCACATGCACGCTCGCTTTGGTATTTATGCGCTCCCGTAAAGCATCGCTGGAAAGATTTGCATAATGATTTTGCTCTTAAGTGCCAGCAGCATTAAAACTCCACTTTTCATTCTGAGCATTACTTATTCCTGTGGTGATATTAGGGGTTTTTTTTTGAAGACTTGAAAATTCTCCCACTTTAGTTGCTCCCACTGCTGTCAACCTAAGCAAACTGGGGGTGCAGCGGAGCTGGACCTTGGCAGAGCCCCCACGCAGGTGACACATCGGTTAACGTTCAAGGCCGGAGTTAAGCAGACAGAACAAACAGCATGGGCACTTGCCTAGGGTGCAAAATTCTGAAGGCACCCAAAGACTGGGACTCCCCCCCCCCCCCCCCCCCCCCCGCTCCTCTTTGATCTCTGGGTGCAAAATTCCCCTATCCCCGGCCTTCTGCCTAAGGGCGCCACAATCTTTAATCCAGCCCTGCCCCCCCTTAGTATGGTAGCATATTGGATGACAGCAAGTGAAGGTCAGCTGGCCTATCCTCTCTGCCCAGTTGTAAAAGCTGATGCTGCCAAGGATATATTCCAGCTGCTGATGGATGTTTGGCTGCTGGTAGGATATCACTCCTTTACTAAGTCTGTTTCTATTGTTTTCCTCAATGAATAGATAAGCACAAAAATTCCCATATCCACATACACGGATGACTTTAACCCTTCCTAGCTATATTCACAAAATAGCTGAATAACAACAACAACAACAACAACAAAATAATAATAATAATAATAAAAACTCTTGCAGGCCAGTAGGCCTGATTCCCCAGCCACCCATCCCACAAAATATTTTAAAATACAGTTGGGTGTAGTGAAGAAGACATGGGTCATAGCTGCCTCCCCCGATATTTAAATAAATATCCATGGGACCCTCTGGCCCCACACCTAGTGCAACCTCTAAACTGCTGTGAGTGGGCAAGAGCACAGTAAGACTCTCGGGTGTAGGATTAGAGATAGTCCGGGTAGGCTGCAGGGTGGGGATAGAGGTTAGGGATATGGGGAGCAGGAGGGTCACCGTGACTTTTATTAAATCTTGTAGGGGAGGCTGGCTTTGGGCAGATATAGCCCACATCTTATGGGGGTCCAGAGGACTGGCTCAATGCCTGGATGGGGACAGAGGGGGCCTAGGGAACTTTTAATTACCGTAAATGTTGTGTGGGGGAAGGCAGACCTTGGGCCACTACATGCCATGTCTTTTTATTATTATTTAGGGTAGTTAGGGTGTTAGATTTTACATCCAGTCATATTTTAAAGTATTTGTGGGGTGGGAGACAGGGATATCAGATCTGTTAGCCTTCAATATTTTTGTATCAAGTGTAGAGACCCTCTTACGTCTCCACTAGATGTGTCTAATTCAAGCTGTGGGTAGGGAATGAAGACGGAACAAACCATTTTTAACCAGCATCTCTTACAAGGATGCTGAGCGGGGTGTCTTCCACCTGCCTAACTGCAGAAGGTTGTATAAAGTAGTGTGATGTTTTGTGTTAGAGTTGTAGGGAGGAGTGTCCAGTTTGGAGTGTCACAGTCTCCAAATTTAGTGTGCACTACACAAAGAAACAAAATGAAAACAACTAATCCAAATGGAAAACCCAAAACAAAACAAAACAAAAAAAGTTTTGTTGTACACACCTAGAAATCTCCAGCAGATCTGGTGAAAATCAGAAACTTATGTTGACTAGGAATGTGCATTCAGATGATCCAAATATGAAAACCGATCCGAGCAAGATTTTTGGTTTGGCTCTGGTCATCTTAACTGAATGGGCACGGTCCTCTGAAAAAGCTGAACCCTTTTCTGCTCATTTGGTTTAATCCCAAAGCAAGCAACGCATTTTTTTTTTCTAATTTCAAAGATTGACAGAGCAGAGCAAGTTGAGAATGGGCAGACTAAGGAGCAGGATCAATCATGTTTCAGGACCTTTTCCACAGCCTGACCCAGCTGGCAGCTGCATGGATTGAATTCATCAATGTTTTTAAATGAAAGTCACACATTCAGCACTTTGTAAGACCAACAGTTATTTTTACAATTTCAAATGTCCACCTTTGAAGATTTTATGACCACTACATATACTTCTGACAGTGGACACGCACATGTTATAAAATTGGCACATCACTTTTAAAATTTACCTCTGTTAGTGTAGCTGCATTTAAAAAAAAGTTTGGACAAGTTCCTGGAGGAAATGTCCATTAACCATTATTAAGGTAGAGTTGCAAAAATCCACTGCTTATTCTTGGGATAAGCAGCTTGGAATCTCTCTACCCCTTGGGATCCTGCCAGGTATTTGTGACCTGGATTGGCCACTGTTGGAAACAGGATGCCGGGCTTGATGGACCTTTGGTCTGACCCAGCATGGCAACGTTTTAGGTTCTCAGAGGAAGCTTACTGCATTCTCTGATCAAAAGGGCAGTGTGACAGTGTAGTGTTTGCATTTCATGGCGTGAGGTCTTCATGCCATCATGTTCGCTCCTATACCCCTTACTTTATGTCTTGGAGTGTTGATGCCACTGTCGGGGACCTTTGGGCTGTTCTTGCCAGTCTTTGTGCCACTTTGACTTTCTGATAGTGGCTTGAGCTGTTCAAGCCTCTGTTGGTGCCCGCCCCTTTTTTTGGTGTAGGGGAATGTTCTTGCCCCTCTTAGTGTCTTGGGAGCACTACTGTTTCTGCTACTGACGCCTATCAACAAGTTTCATAAAACGTGAATCAAACCCCAGAGTTACAGTCAAAAATTGCTTTCCTCATTGACTTTAAGGGAAACAAATTAACCAAATAACCCACATGAAACACATGAGCCTCTAATCCAAACTGAACAAAGCAAACACATGAGAAAACCAAACCAACAATCCACACTAAGTCAAAAATGGTGTTTGCAGATACCCCTGATGTTGAACTCAAAACTGGGCTGAAATCCCCCATTCAAGTTCAGAATTGAATTGTTTACAAATCTCTGCCACATGTGCACTCTTTCACTGATACTTGATAACATGACATTGCAATAGAGGAGGACAGAAATTTATTGTGTCAAATTAAATACAATTGCTTAGAGTTTTACTAGCTGTATTGCTGCTGAGAAAAGCAAGGGGCCTTTGCAGGTTGAGATTTGTTTTATTGGGCCATTATTAAGCAACCATTTTGAAAAATGTACTAAAAGTCCAAGCTAAACAACATCTTATTCTTTAGTTAATTTTCATATGGTTCTTAAAAGAAAAAGGTATTAGAACATAAAGAATTCAGTACAATGCCATGCATGGCTGGTTTCCTTGTAGGATGTGGGGAAAAACAGAAGAATCAGATGTGTGGAAAATAGCAGCTCATTGGCGCTGGCTATCATAATTGGTTGCAGTTCTAAAATGGAACTGTAAAAGAAAGAGAATAGGATTACCTGATGAGTTTTATCCTATGATTATGGTCAAGCAATCATGTGAGTGTGACATTGCAAGCCCCATTACCTATGCATTAATTAGCTCTACCATAGAATTTACTGTAAAAAGCATGACCGCCAGAAGAAAGGCAGGCCAAAGGAAAAACTAAACGACTCACCAATCTTAGAATGTGGCATTTTCCCCTGGAACTATTTTAACAACACTGCTCCATTTTATAATCACAATAAGGCACTCCAGGAGTTCATTGTTGTGTTATAATCACCGTTCTGAGGTGGTTTTCCAAGCAAGAAGCGAAGGCATCAAAGCTCACTCAACACACCTGAGCTATGCGATTATGGCCAAACAATGCACACCCTGCAGTGCTTTATTGTTCCGTCCAAACTGCGGAAGTGGTAGCTGTCAAAATATCTAAGGTAAGACGAATTTTGCTGATTTGGGTTTATTAACCGGCAATCAAGCAAAAACATTTCCTTGCAGTGCCACTGTGCTTGAAATTATTGTACGCATATATGATCAACTATCGTGCATTGTGAAGACATAACACATACCCTGCACAAAGAAATATAAATAGCAGGCGATATTTCTTTACCTCAAAGAAAGTCCTTCTTATGTACTGTATTGCAGTCAGCGTAGGTCCTAAGCTCTTTTTGATGCCTTTGCCTTTGGCATAACGTGGCATAACATAAGCTCTACTCTTGCCCTTGTTCAAGTACATTCCATAAATAAGAAAGATTTTGACTTTCCTCCAGAAGCGGGACTGGATTTAAAATCACGGATCCCATAGGCAAAGGATCTGGAGTGGCAGGTTCCAACCCCAGAAGTCAGAGAGAGGCAGGGGGAGTCCCAGAATTCGGTGCCCTAGGACCACGCTTACGTTGCGTCTGACTAATTCTGGCACTGCCCAGGAGAGCACGCTTCCCTGGCCCCCATATCTCGCTTCCTAAAGTTAAGCAGAAACCCTTTCCATATTTTGCAAAAGCATTATGCGCAAACCAAAACCCAATACATTTGCATTGCTTTCATTCTCCCGCGATGGCTTAAGATGAATATTTTTCTGTTATTTTTTTCTGGGTTAGACAAATCACCATATGATTGCAGGCACATAAAACCATAATATAGTTTGGGCCTGACTCTTCAGATACATTTCATTCATTTCAGATAATCCATTTATTTTTGCACTGAAGCAGCTTTAATTGAAATGTTACCCCTATGAAAAGTAATCACTGCCTTCAACATAAATAATGGGGAAAATATAATAAAACACTTCTTTATATTCAGGTCAGTTAAACAGATCCAGACTCAAAAAAAAACCAGCTGCGCAGTGGAGTCCCAGGAGAAACTTAATTGGAGGATTTTGAATTTAAATAAGTGACCTGCACGTCTGTCTGAAATTACATTTATTGTTTGTTTTTTTTTTATCTCCTCAGGTAAAGGATGCACGATTTCCTTTTAAGCATTTGTGACTTCACAACATATCATACCTAAATCTGTATAGGGGTGTGTGTGTGGGGAGGGAAGGATTAACAGGCTGATGTGGTTCTTTGGGTGATGGAAACAGCGTCAAGAAAGATTAATTTTCCCCTTTCCCATCTGAAGGTCACAATTCTCAATATTTTTCACCATTTAAATAAAAAGGGAGAAAGAAAAAGACCAAGAAGCCTATGTGTAATGTATGCATTATGAACCTTTTGTACCTGCTGCAAATACTGTGCTGTGCAGCAAGGCCTTAATACAAACATAAGAGCATAAGAAATGCCATTGCTGGGGCAGATCAAGGTCCATCAAGCCCGTCATCCTTTCCCCAGCAGTGGCCAATTCAGGTTGCAAGTTCCTGCAGATGCCATGAAGTAGATCTAACTCCTGTTACTCACTCCTAGGGACATCAATAGTTTTCTTTAATCTACCTGGCTAATATTGTTTTATGGAGTTTTCCTTCAGGAACTTGTCCCAACCTCTTTTAAACCTGGCTATGCTAGTCACCTTCACCACATTTTCTGGCAATAGATTTGTGCATTGAGTATAACTTAAGCTGGTTGAACTTGTTCAGGAACTCTCCAAATCAGAAACTCAATCACTCTCTACTACCCATGAAGATCACAGGGCAGAAACATGTTGGCACGTACTTCATGGAGAAAATCCAAACCATCAGGACCTCTTTAGATACCCTCCTTCCCACTCCACTTGACCCAACTCCAGATCAACCAGGGAAGGAGAGTATCCAACTCCCCACCTCGGCGAAACCGATGGCAAATTTCTCCAATAATGTCACACTATCTGGCTTCAGGACCGCAACCCCGCAAGAGGTGGTAAAAATTCATGAAAGGGTCAGTCAGTCCATGAGCCCACTCGATCCCATCCTCCTCAGATTCATCTGCAGTCTGAAAACATGTTCTAGCCCCTTGGTTGTCGACTATCATATCTGTAAGAAATAAATAGCTGCCACCTGACTAAATCACTTAGAACATCTCAAGCAACAGTAAACTAGTAAGGCGATAGTAATTTTCTTTTTTTTCTTTTTAGATGCCTAAGCGCTAAAGCACACGTTTTTTATCGCCAAAATATGGGCTTATGTCAGGTTACATACACTTTGAGACATCTTGCAGTCAATTTTTGTTTTCTGAAAACATGATATATAAAGATAAGTTTTTTCATATTTTTGATTATTTTTTGATACAGAGTGTTTTGAATTATGAAAATCATGTGGGTAGCAATTTGCTATCAACAGTTTGTAACATGCAGTAGTTTATTGAACCAGCAGATGAATGCATTTTTAAGTCCTGCTGTCTGATACTGCTTGCAGCCCATTGCATGGCAAGAGGTAGTGAATTACATCCCTTAGCACCATGAAAAGATCCGATTACTGTGTTCTAATGTCTGAGGTGGTGGTGGCTTTTCAAACAAGCATTCACCTAATCCTCCCACACTCCTGATCTCATAGCAATTGTAATATAATTATTGTTCCCACCTTCTACTTATTATTAATCTCTTGTTTCCACCTTCTACATATTATTAATCTTTCT
Organism: Rhinatrema bivittatum; assembly: GCF_901001135.1. NCBI lineage: Eukaryota > Metazoa > Chordata > Amphibia > Gymnophiona > Rhinatrematidae > Rhinatrema > Rhinatrema bivittatum. The sequence continues at coordinate 29,761,338 of NC_042618.1, read as the reverse complement.
TTAGGTCACCCTGACCACTTTCTCCTCTCACCCGATCCTTCAATATCCCTGTTATATGTAACTTTTATTTTCCATTCTTGCTGTTAATGTTATCCCCCCCCCCCCCACCCTCAGTTATTTGTAAACCGATGTGATATCCATTTGAATGTCGGTATATAAAAGTTTTAAATAAATAAATAAATACATGTAATTAGTCTAAATGTTAGTTTGCTATTGCTTGAGATATTCTGAGTGATTTTGTTGTGTCACACTTCTTTATTTCTTATAAGTATATCTAAGAGGTGTCTGCCTTTTTGATTTTTCCATCAACTATCATAAACACCATCATAACCCAAGGCTCTCTTCCCCACTCACTCAAAATGGCAGTCATCAAACCTATCCTGAAAAAACTTGATTCTGATCCAAAAATATTGAACAACTACCACCTTGTCTCCAGCTTCCCCTTTCTATCAAAAATAGTAGAAAAAGTCATTTACCTCCAACTTTTTGATTTCCTGGAAGAAGTTAATCTTCTACACAGCTACCAATCTGGGTTCAGGAAAGGTCATGGAACTGAAGCTGTCCTGTTGTCCATTTCAAATAATATCCACCTTCATGCTGATTCAGGAAAGAATGACCAAACCAGAGAGTACTGCAAAAGGGAGTAGCTTCATATCAGCTAACACTTCCTCCTCCACCTCAATATGACAAAGCCAGGTTGCCCACACAGAACCATCTCTTCTGACACAGGCCATAACTAAAGCAGATGGCAAGAGAGACCCTTGGCCCACTGTTAGAGGTTCACTGTGTGATTGTGCTAAGATGCGAGGCCATTATCCCCTATGAAGCTCACCTTGCAAGATCCACCACCCCAGACATTAGAATGGCATCCTTCAGGCACCACCCTGTCAGGACCCACTACCCCAAACACATGGCACACTCACCCCCTGAGTCAGTACAGCTGTAGATTCCAGTAATAACTTTATTCTATGCTCAGTTACACTTTAGAAATCAAAGCCATAGAGATAGATAATACACAGATATAGCAAGGGCAATGGTTACAATAATAATGCATTCTAATGCTTTCCTTTACTGATGTTGAAAGGACTCAGGAAAGCAGCATAGCTGTATTAGCTCTAGAAATTCAGGATTCTCTCTTTCTAACACACATATATATATATTTATTTATTTTTTATTTATTTAAGGTTTTTATATACCGGCAATCATGAAAACATATCTTGCTGGTTTACATGGAACGGGAGTTCATTAAATACATCAATTCGAACTGTGGTGACCGAAGGAGCAGTTACAAATAACAAGGGTAGCAGAACTTGGAGAAGAAGGAAGAGATAGGAAAGAATAAACGGTTAAACGGTATAAATAAATTAAATGCTATGTACAAAAGGCATGATTAGTGGTTGAGAGTTTTGTGGAGTCCTTGGAATGTGTCCTTGAATTGTGTTATTAGATTGTGTCTTGGAAAGCTTGCTTGAATAACCAAGTCTTAAGTCTTTTCCTAAAAGTTAAGAGGCAGGGTTCCAGTCTGAGGTCTGTAGGAATGGAATTCCACAGGGAAGGGCCAGCTGTGGAGGTGGCACGATCTCTTAAGGTGATGTGTCTGGTCATTTTCGCAGGGGGAACTTTGAGGGCGCCTCTGTGAACATCTCTGGTCGGTCTTGTCGAGTTGTATACTTGGAGGGGGATTTGTAGATCGAGGGAGATGTGCTGATGAATAGTTTTGAAGATGATGCATATGGCTTTGTACATGATACGGAAGTGTACAGGTAGCCAATGTAGCTCTTTCAGAATGGGAGATATGTGGTCTCTCTTTCTTGCGCCTGTTAGTAATCGGGCTGCTGAGTTTTGAACCATCTGTAATGGTTTGGAATAGGATGAGGGCAGACCTAGCAATAGGGAATTGCAATAGTCTATTTTTGAAAAAATGACTGCTTGGATGATTGATCTGAAGTCTTGAGCATGGAAAAGAGGTCTTATCCTCTTCAGAACCTGGAGTTTATAGAAGCAGTCTTTGGTTGTTTTGTTGATATGTGCCTTGAAGTTTAGCCGGTTGTCAATTATCACTCCTAAGTCTCTAACTTGTGTGGTAGGTAGGTTGGTAGGAAAAGTAGTATTAGTGATATTGTTTTCAGGAGAGATGAGTAGGATTTCAGTCTTGGATGAGTTTAAGATGAGGTGTAAGCTGTTTAGTAATTGTTTGATTTTCTGGTGGCATGATTCCCAGTAGTCAAGAGTTTTAGAGTATGTGTCTTTGATGGGGATGATAATTTGGATATCATCTGCGTAAAGGAAATACTTTAGATTGAGGTCGTGAGAAGTTGGCAGAGAGGAAGAAGGTAGATATTAAATAGAGTCGGAGATAATGAAGAGCCTTGTGGGACTCCTATGACAGAGTCAAATCTTGAGGATTCTTTGTTTTGGAGTTTAACTTTGTAACCTCTGTTATTGAGAAAGGTTTTGAACCAGGATAGGACGGTGCCGCTGATTCCTATGGACGAAAGCTGGTTTAGGAGGATGGCATGGTTGACCGTGTCGAACGCTGCGGATAGGTCTAACAAGATCAGTAGGAAAGAATTTCCTTTATCAAGGCCCATTAAAATATGATCTGTCAGCGAGGTGAGGAGGGATTCTGTGCCTCTATTTTTTCGGAAGCCGTGTTGTGGGGTGAAGAGAAGATTGTTGTCTTCAATGAAATCTGAGAGTTGAGAGTTCACTAGTTTTTCCATGATCTTGGCGATGAATGGGAGGTTAGCTATGGGGCGGAAGTTGTTGGGGTCCTTCGGGTCAAGGTTAGGTTTCTTTAGGAGCGGTGAGATTGAAGCCATTTTGAGATCATCAGGGAAGGTTCCTTGGGCTAGAGAGCAGTTGATGATATTTGTCAAAGATGTGGCTATTGTGTCTGGAATAGATAGAAGAAGTTTAGAAGGGATGTGGTCTGCAGGATGAGACGACGGTTTCATTCTTCTCAGGATGGCTTGTATCTCAGTGGAAGCAACGGGTTCAAAGGTGTTTAAGCTGGCGTTTTTGTGGGCAGGTTGTTGATGTGTCTGGAGGGCGGCGGTGTCGGAAGGCAGTTGTATTAAGAGATTGGTGATTTTATTTTGGAAAAACTGAGCGAGTTCTTCAGCTTTGGATTGAGCCATGTTGCCGGGGATTTCTCGTGGTATGGTCTGAGTGAGGCTGGAGACATAGGCGAAGAGAGCCTATATATACATACACATGTGCAGACATATAGACACAGACACAAAGGTACACACAAGCATTCTCAGGTTCACATAAGCATGCACATGCGCACATGCACACATGCTACAATTCATGTTTCTTTTTGTAATATCCTCTCTGCCTGCATTTCTAAAAGTATGTTTTAAGAGATATATGAGGTTCCCATAACATAGCCCAGAGGGAAAAACAGCTTACTTTTTCTTGTGACTAACTCCCTTACTACAGAATCTGTAAGAACGGATGTGCAGAGGAAACATTTTTGTTTCAGTTCATTCATTCATTTTGTAAGGCACCTCCATTCAATTCATTAATTAAAAACTAAAACAAAAAAAATATGTTTGTTTTATTTGTTCATTGTTTACCATTAAAGTCAAAGGGGGAAGCACTGCAGTATATTTTGGGCTCCAAAATTGGATTTTCTCATCAATTCTAATGAAACTTGTGGGAAGACATCATCAGAAGGGGGAAAGAAATACAAAGTTCCTAGACTGTGGCAAAGTGCCACTAAAGGTGCATGAATAGCCTAAAGCACTTTAAAGGAGCAAAGGGGTACCAACAGTGTCAGAAGTTCTCCAAGGCACCATGAGAGAAGCAAAGAAGCAGCAAGAGGGGGAAGAATAGCCCAAGGCTTCAAAAAATGGCATCAACAACAGTGGCATGAACCCTCAAAGACATCATGAGAAGCAAGGTGGCATCAACAACCTAAGGCACTATCAGGCCGATACAGAAAGAAACGCGGGAGAGCGGGCGAGCGCCTGCTCTCCCGGCGTGCACACAGGCCAGTGTCCTGTGCATACCATACAGTAAATAAAATTATGCTAATTAAGGCCTGCAGTAAAAGGAGGCGCTAGGGATACTAGCGTGTCCCTAGCGCCTCCTTTTTGACAGAAGCGGCGGTTGTCAGCGGGTTTGACAGCCGAGCTCAATTTTGCCGGCGTCGGTTCTCAGACCCGCTGACAGCCACGGGTTCAGAAACCGGACGCCGGCAAAATTGAGCATCCAGTTTTCAACCCACGAGCCGCGGTCTGATTTTAAAATTTTTAATTTTTTTAATTTTTAATTATTTTTTACTTTTGGGACCTCCGACTTAATATTGCCATGATATTAAGTCGGAGGGTGTACAGAAAAGCATTTTTCACTGCTTTTCTGTACACTTTCCCGGAGCCGAGAGAAAGTAACGCCTACCTTTGGGTAGGCGCTAATTTCTGAAAGTAAAATGTGCGGCTTGGCTACACATTTTACTTTCTAAATCACGCGGGAATAACTAATAGGGCCATCAATATGCATTTGCATGTTGCGGGCGCTATTAGTCTCGGGGGGGGGGGGGGTTGGACACGCGTTTTCGACACGCTATTACCCCTTACTGAATAAGGGGTAAAGCTAGAGTGTCGAAAACGCAACACACACACACACACACACACACACCCCCCCCCCCCCCGAAACTAATAGCAAAGGGGTACCAACAGTGTCAGAAGTTCTCCAAGACACCATGAGAGAAGCAAAGAAGCAGCAAGAGGGGGAAGAATAGCCCAAGGCTTCAAAAAATGGCACCAACAACAGTGGCATGACCCCTCGAAGACATCATGAGAGGCAAGGTGGCACCAAGAGTGGCATCAACAACCTAAGGCACTATCAGGCCAATATAGAAAGAAATGCGGGAGTGAGGGCGAGCACCTGCTCTCCCGGCACGTGCACAGGCCAGTGTCCTGTGCGCGCAATACAGTAAATAAAATTATGCTAGTTAGGGCTAATTAGGGCCCGCATTTTTTATGCGCTATTACCTCTTACTGAATAAGGGGTAAAGCTAGCGCGTCGAAAACGCGTGGTCAACCGCGGGTTAACAGTGCTCCACCGGAGTGCACTGTACTGTATCAGCCTGTATGAAAAGAGAATAAAGCAGGAAAGAGGCAGGAAAACCCGCAAGGCACTGATAAAGGGAAAAAACAGCACAAAGAGTGACATCAGCTCACCAAGGCAACAAAGCAGCTCCCCACAGTGGCAAGAATACCCCAGTTTATAGAATCTGAGGATTGACAGCAAGACCCACAAGATGAAAAGTCTGTGTATCGCAGTAATGCTGAGGGAAAGAAAGACCCCCTAAGTTGTAGGATAAGTGGTATAGCAGCAATGAAGAGTGGCACGGGAGATGTCTTCCCTCCTGTTGAAGCACTTACCACTTGTCATATTTATTTATTTATTATGTGAATTTTTTTTATTCTGCTTTTTGACACTTCAAAGCAGATTACATTCAGGTACTGTGGGTATTTCCCTATCCCCAGAGGGCTTACAATCTAAGGGGGTCATTTATCAAAATGTGATAAGGCGTTTTTGCATGCGAAAAGCCCTGTTAATGCATGCGATAGGAGGAGTTAGGGGTGGAGAGAGAGAGAGAGAGACCAGCCATAATGTCAACCCCATAGCCCCATAGGTAGGTATTTGTATCCCTATGGTAGGCCCACCTAGTAACCTGAGGTGAGGTTTAGGTATGAGTGTAGGGGGTTAGGGGCCACTTTGACATTCTATGTGACACATACGAACAGAACAATGGTCTCTTGTGAAGACTTGATGACCTTCGGAGTGAGGAAACTCACTCCAAGATGAGATTTGGGCAATGTTCTCGCTACCTAGCTTGATGTTACCCAGGTAGAGAGTCCATCAAGCTCTCTCTCTCTCTCTCTCTCTCTCTCTCTCAAAAATGGTTCACCCAGTGGTTATATGCAGGAAATACATCAAGTCTGACACCTATCGCAAATTCAGATAATGTTATCACAATGTGCACTAACTTAGCTCTTCGCATAGCTAATTAGCGCAAATTGCGATAAACTGAATTTTTTGATAAACCACGCCCCTTTTGCAGGTTCACTAAAGAAGATCCTGGAGAAGGACCATTGTTGATTAACAAAACTGTAGATGGAGATGGGGTAGATGAAACTCCATTTACAGAAGAGAATGTATGGGAAGAGCTAGGAAAACTGAAAGTAGACAAGGCAATGAGGCAGGATGAAGTTCATCCCAGGATAGTGAGGGAGCTCAGATATGTGCTGGTGGGTCTGATGCATGACTTGTTCAATAGATCCCTGGAAACGGGAGTGGTGTCAAAAAATTGAGAAGAGCGGTGGTGGTCCCACTTCACAAGAGTGGTAGCAGAGAGGAAGCTGGAAACTACAGGCTGGTTAGCCTCACCTCAGTGGCAGGAAAATTAATGGAGACTCTTCTGAAGGAAAGGATAGTGAACTATCTATAGTCAGGAAGATAGCTGGACCTGAGGCAGCATAGATTTACCAGAGGAAGGTCCTGTCAAACAAATCTGATTGATTTGTTTAATTAGGTGACTAAAGAATTGGATCGAGGAAGAGCTTGCAATGTGATCTACTTGGATTTCAGCAAAGTTTTGATACGGTCCCACATTGGAGTCCCAGGACTACCGGATGAATCGATTTTTCTAGGACGAGAAATTCAATTTCTTCAACCTGAAGTGCGCCAATGAGGAGGTGAACTGGCTCTGTAGTCAAGGAGATACGGCCAAGTAATGACTCACCATAAATAGATGCAATACACAAGGAAGTTTCCAGAGGACAGGTATCAATACCCAAAAGCTGAACTAGGTCCTTGAGAATAAAATTCCCCCCTGCTCCAGAATCTATCAGAGCAAGGACAGGGAAGGATCAAGAGTCCCAGGTTAATGTAACTGGTAAAGATAACTGAGAGGCCGGAGAGGTAGCACCCAAGTTCAGGACCCCTACTGAACTTAGGCCCGGAAGTTTCCAAGACGGACTGAGCAGGTCTGAAGATGATGGCCTGACACTCCACAATATAGACATAGGCCTGGTTGCCTCTGCTGGAGGCGCTCTTCCGGGGACAGTCGCCCACGGCCCAACTGCATGGATTCTTCTGCTTTAGTCAAAGAGGGAGTCCTGCCGATGGCAGCGCTTGTGGTATGTGGTGAGTGAGAGCATTCCAAGGTAGGCCTCCTGGGCATCTGATTCTCCCGATGGTATTCATGGAGGTGATGGTTGATTCAGCCAGTCAGGTCAATAAGGTCCTCGAGTGAGGATGGTTGCTCATGAACTGTCAGTTCATCTTTTAGCTGAGGAGATAGTCCATCCAGGTAGATGGCTTGAAGGCAATCTTCTTGCCAAGAAAGCTCTGTAGCTAGTATTCGAAATTCTATAATATAATCAAACAAGCTTTGTTGACCTTGCCGCAAATGAAGAAGGTTAGCACTTGCCACAGCATGCTGCCCTGGGTCATCAAAAGTCCGATGGAAGATGGTCACAAAACAAGATAGTTCTTGTAAGAGCGAATTTGAGCACTCCCATAGCGGCGAGGCCAAGGCCAATGCCTTCCCCTCCAATCAAGACAAGATAAAGTTGACCTTCGTGAGTTCATCTTGGAGGATGGATGGCTGCAGAGCAAACTGCATATAGCATTGGTTAATAAACCTCTGCAGAGCTTGGAGTCACCATTGAAGCGAGGCGGAGCTGGTAGGGCCAGCAAGGCCCTGGAGGTAGAGGGAGATGGCTGTTGGTTGGTGGAAACTGCTGCTGGAACCGAGTGACCGGATTGGGCATCAAGCCGGGCATGCAGTTGCTCAGTAGAGGAGGCCATTCCCTCAAGGAATCGTTGCTGTTCTTGTACTTTTGAAGCTAGGCCAGGAATGGCCTGGAGGGCACAAGGCTCCACCGAGTCCATGGCCTTTGCAAACTGTTGCACGGGAGGTGGACCCTTGGGCCGAGGTAGGGTTGATGCTACCTGTAGTGGAGACCCTACCGGTCCCCACCAATGGTAGGCAGAGCTGACTGACGGAAGCTGGCTGGAGCTTCGCCAATACCAGCCCTCGTTTCCTGCAGGTTGAGCCCTTGGGTGCCAGGGCTGGCTGGAATTTGGTGGGCCTCCATCCAAGCTCTTCTGGTAGATGAGGAGGTCAGCCCGGGGCCAGCAATGGTAGTAATGGAGAGTCTGTACTGGATGAGGTGGAGTCCCGGAGACCCGGGCACCAAAAGGAACGAGAGTCAGACAGAGGGCACCCGGGTAAAAGCAGGCTAAAGCCTGAAAGGCCAAGTCCAGCATAGAGACTGTAGGGGCATCATAGAAAAGACTGAAGTCAGGGCAGGTGGCAAGCAAGAAGCAGCGGCAAGGCAAGGCAGAGGTCAAATCCAGGAGATGATCAGTAGCGTGTTCGGGCAAAGCAGAGGTCAGATTCAGGAGGTGATCAGTAGTGTGGTTGGGCAAAGCAGAGGTCAAGTCCAGGAGGTGATCCGTAGCGTGGTCGGGCAAAGCAGAGGTCGGGTCCAGGAGCTGATCAATGACGTGATTGGGCAAAGCAGAGGTTGGGTCCAGGAGAAGATCAATGACATGGTCAGGCAAAGCAGAGTTCGGTTCCAGGAGAAGTCAGTCCGTAAATCAAGTAGAGTAAACACGAGGCACAGGAACTAGGAGAAGTAATGAAACCAGGATCAGGAACACGAAAGGAACAGGAACCAGGAACACGAGGAAATCACCAGAGGAGTCAACAAAGTACACGTCCAGCGTGGAGAACTGATGCAAAGGCAACTATCTGAGGCTGGGCCCGGCCTTATATACCGGAGCCCAGTGACGTCATCATCTGGGGCCGCGGGTTGGTTTCCCGCCATGGCCCCTTTAAAAGTAAAGGAGATGTGCGTGTACCTAGGGAGGAGCACGGCGCGGGACGGCGGCGTCTCTCCATGGAGCATGCGAGGAGGCTCTCTGCGGAGCACAGGTGCCCGCTGAGGAGATAGGAGCACTAGGGGTGGCCCGAGGTCGAAGGCAGCAGCCCACAGCCACAAGGGAAGTAGAGCCAGATGCTGGAACAGGCAGAAGAGGGTAAGAGGGCCTGGCTGCAGGCCTGCCGCGGCTGGCACACGCAACACTTTTGTGGATTGAAAACTGGTTAAAAGACAGGAAACAGAGAGTAGGATTAAATAGTCAGTTTTCTCAGTGGTAAAAGCCTCAGTGGAAAAATCCTCATGGACCAGTGCTTTTCACTATATTTATAAATGGTCTGGAAAGAGATACGATGAGTGAGGCGACAAAATTTGCAGATGACACAAAATTATTCAGAGTTGTTAAATCACAGGTAGATTGTGATAAATTGCATGAGGACCTTGCAAGACTGGAGGATTGGGCATCCAAATGGCAGATGAAATTTAATGTGGACCAAGTGCAAGGTGATACATATAGGGAAAAATTACCCATGCTCTAGTTGCAGATGTTATGTTCTATTTTAGGAGCTACCACCCAAGGAAAAGAATTGTGTCATAGTAGATAATACATATAATTTGTTACCTCAGGAGTAGATTTTATAATTTTGCGCGAGCGCGTACTTTTGTTCGCGCACCAGGCGCGAACAAAAGTACGCTGGATTTATAAGATACGCGCGGCTATAAAATCCGGGGTCGGCGCGCGCAAGGGGGTGCACATTTGTGCAACCTGCACGCGCCGAGCCCAGCGCGCGCTGCCTGTTCCCTCCGAGGCCGCTCCGATTACGAAGCGGCCTCGGAGGGAACTTTCCTTCACCCTCCCCCCACCTTCCCCTCCCTTCCCCTACCTAACCCACCCTCCCGGCCCTATCTAAACCCCCCCCCCCCTTAACTTTGTTGCACGATTTACGCCTGCTAAAAGCAGACGTAAATCTGTGCGCGCCAGCGGGCTGCTGGTGCGCCATCACCCGACCTGGGGGCTGGTCCAGAGGCCTCGACCATGCCCCCGGACCAGCACCACGCCCCCGGGCCCGCCACACGCAACGCCGCGTCACGCCTCCAAAACGCCGCATCATTTAGGACACGCCCCTGACACGCCCCTTTTACAAACCCCCGGGACTTACGCGCATCCCAGGGCTCTGCGCGTGCCAGCGGCCTATGCAAAATAGGTGCGCCGGCGCACGAGGGCCCTGCGCACGTAAATCCGGCTGGATTTACGCACGCAGGGCATTTAAAATCCGGCCCTCAGTGTGCTGCGGCAATCAAAAAAGCAAACAGAATATTAGGAATTATTAGGAAGGGAATGGTGAATAAAACGGAAAATGTCATAATGCCTCTGTATCTCTCCATAGTGAGACTGCATATTGGGCCGGATTTTAATACCTACGCGCGGGTGCAGATTTGTGTGCGCAACCCTGCACACACAAATCTACGCTCGATTTTATAACATGCGCGCGCAGCTGCACTCATGTTATAAAATCCGGGGTCAGCGCGCAAGGGGGTGCACACTTGTGCACCTTGCACGCGCCGAGCCCTAGGGGAGCCCTGATGGCTTTCCCTGTTCCCTCCAAGGCCACTCCGAAATCAGAGCGGCCTCAGAGAGAACTTTCCTTCTGCCCTCACCTTCCCCTCCCTTCCCCGACCTAACCCGCCCCCTAGCCCTAACTAAACCCCCCCCCTGACCTTTATTTTTCAAGCTGTGCCTGCCTCCGGGCAGGCATAGGTTGCGTGCGCCAGCTGAGTGCCGGTGCGTGAGCCCCCAGCCTAGAGGCCCTACGGAGGCCTCTGGCCACATCCCTGCCCCGTCCCAGACCACCCATGCCCCGCCCCTTTTTCCTAGCCCCGGGACATACACGCGTCCCGAGGCTTGTGCGCATCGCTGTGCCTATGCAAAATAGGCTCGGCGCGTGTAACCCCCCTGTGCGTGTAAATCCAGCTGGATTTACGCGTGCAGGGCTTTTAAAATCTGCCCCACTGAGTATTGTATACAATTCTGTTCAAAGCATCTCAAAAAAGATATAGTTGCACTTGAGAAGGTACAGAGAAAGATGACCAAAATGATAAAGGGAATGAAATGGCTCCCCAATGAGGAAAGGCTAAAGAGGATAGGGCTGTTCAATTTGGAAAAGAGATGGCTGAGGGGGGATATGATAAAAGTTTATAAAATTATGAAAGAACTAGAATGGGTAAATGTGAATCAGTCATTTACTCTTTCAGATAATAGAAGGACTAGGGCAGTGGTCCCCAACCTTTTTTGCACCAGGGACTGGCTTCAAGCAAGACCATTTTTCCATGGCCCGGCAGGGCTGGGTGGGGGTGGGGCAGGGGTGGGGCTTTGGTCATATGGGGGCGGGATTATGGAGGGGGTTGGATTTTAGTGCACACTTATCATTTAATTATGACATTTATAATGTGAATGTGACTCAACTCACCATAGGTTCTCACATGCATGACACACTGACCCACGATAGTCACGGGGCTAGATGTAAAAGTACAGTTTGCATCCACGGGAACCCCCCCTGACCCACAATATTGGATGTAAAGCAGAATTATGACATTCCCCATACAACTCACCCTACAAAAAAGATATTCTGGTTCTGGTGTCATCTCAGTAACAGCAACTCAAACTCTTTCTACTTCCAGGCTCAATAGCCCTAGTTATGAAAAGACAGCAGTTTACCACCAATGCATGTCCTCTTGAGAAAACACAACAAATAAGACCGATACAAATGCTTACATGCTAGTAAAATATCTCATCTAGGTAACAGACACAGAACCAACCTAACATACTCCCAGGATCTGTAGTAATGCATATAAACTAATTCGCACACAGTTACACCTGTATTATGGAATACACTCAAACAGGAGCAACCCTATCTATGAAAAGGCAACACTACAAATATTAAATCAGGTCCTAAAAACCAATACACCTCTTATTAGGAAAACAGAACTAGCAAGCAGCTATAGATCCCCACACAGAAATAATTGTAAAACTATACTAATAAGCAGAATAAATGTTTCAAAACAGCTATGAACAGAATAACATCCAACAATTAAAAACTCATAAAAACTATTAAACATTCTCCAAACACCAATAAATATTTCAAAAAAAGCAGATATCACACAATTAAAATGGCAGTCAAGAGAAATAAACTTAAAAAGCCACCTTTACTTACCCCTTCCAGCAGCTCTCCTACTCCCCTTCCCTGCAGGCCGTGGCACACACCAGAAGCAGCAGTAGAAGCTAAGCTCTGTACTTATGGTCCTCTTCCTTAGTGCCCATGTCTCTCTCACACACACATCCCATACCAGTCATGCCCCCATGACCAGTTTCTGTCTCACCAATCATCTCCCAAACAGTCTTTGGCACACACACACCAGTCACCTTCCTGAACAGTTTCTCTCATGCCATACACACACACAGGCTTCCCACTCCCGTGTTCTACTTACATATATGGGCTTCTCACTCTCATAATCACTTTCTCTGTCTCTCTCACACACACACACACACACACACACTCACCAGTCTCTCACTCCCATGCTTGTTCTCTCCACATGCACAGGCTTCTCATTCCCATAATCACTTTCTTTCTCTCTCTCACACACACACACTCACCAGTCTCTCACTCCCATGTTCTCTTTCAGATATACAGGCTTCTCACTCCCATGATGTGTCTCACACACACCCAGGTTTCTCACTCCCATGCTCACTCTTCACATGCACAGGCTTCTCATTCCCATAATCACTTTCTTTCTCTCTCACACACACACACACACACACACACACACACCAGTCACCTGATCTCACTCATGCATACACACACATACACAGGCTTCCCACTCCCATGTTCTCTTTCAGATATACAGGCTTCTCCCTCCCATGCTGTGTCTCACACACACACCCAGGTTTCTCACTCCCATGCTCACTCTCCACCTGCACAGGCTTCTCATTTCCTGAATCACATTCTCTCACATTCACACACACCGGTCTTTTTCTCTCACACACACCGTTACCTTACCAACCAGTCTCTCTCTCTCTCTCATGCATGCACACTCACCCAGGTTTCTCACTCCCATGCTTTCTTTCACCCCCCCCCCCCCCCAACACCAGGCTTCTTACGCCCATGCTTTCTCACATACCCAGACTTCTCACTTCCATGCTTTTTCTCTCTCACACACACACACACACACACACACACACATCAGTCACCTCCCTGACTAATGTCTCACACTCTCACATACACATCAGTCATCTCCCTGAGCAGCCACTTTCATTGTCTCTCACATACACACACACATCCGCTCTCTGACCAGTCAATCACACACAGGCTGGCTGGCTGCTTCTCTCTCTTTCTCTCACTCACTTCCTCTCCCCCCCACCCCCCACCCCCGAGCACAAATGGTAGCTGCACCACCTCCTCCTCCAGCCTCCGCAGGCCAAGAAAGAAGAATCCCATCGGCCGTGGGAGGCTCATGCTGCTGACTCCTTTCTCGATTACCAGCTGCTTCAATTGCTCGGGGACCGATGCTGCAACCCCCGCTGCTACTTTATCACGCGGCACGGCTCTTTCTCCTTTCTGCGCACCGCGTATCACTTCCTGTTCCGGGTCACGGAGGGGGCAGGCGCAGGAAGAAGAAAAGGCCAGCCGCGGGTGCCACAGCTTCTTCTAGCACCGCTGCCGTTCCCACTGGGCTTGAACGTGCTGATAGCCCAGCGGCAACGGCAGCAAGAGAGACTGGGAGCGCGCGACACACCTGCCTGTGCTTGGCGGCGCCGCAGACTGGCAAATAACCCCCACGGCCCGGTCCCGGTCCGCGGCCCGGTGGTTGGGGACCCCTGGACTAGGGGACACTACATGAAATTAGCAAGTAGCACATTTAAAACAAATTGGAGAAAATTCTTTTTCATTCAATGCAGAAACTCTGGAATTTGTTGCCAGAGGATATGGTTAGGGAAGTTAGTGTAGCTGGGTTTAAAAAGGTTTGGATACTTTTCTGGATGAGAAGTCCAATAACTGCTATTAATCAAGTTGATTTAGGGAATAACCACTGCTATTACTGGCATTAGCAGCATGGGATCTGCTTAATGTTTGGCTACTTGCCAGGTACTTGTAACATGCATTGGTCACTGTTGGAAACAGGATACTTGGCTTGTGGACCCTCAGTCTGACCCAACATGGCACCTTCTTATGATCTTATTTTCTCTTAGAGTAGGTAACAGGAATGCACTGCCTTCATCCCTGTTAAGGTTGGAAAATGGGAAAAAGGATGAATGATTAAGGATAAAGTAGAGCAAGAAGTATGGCTAGAAGAGTACGGATAGTGGGATTAAGGTTACTGATACAAAGAAACAACCCTATGAAGGTTTTTGAAAATCTGTTAGGCAGAACATTTTTTAATTGGATCCCAGAAGAGACAGTGACCAAGATGTGATTTGTACAAGATAGCGGAAACGTTTGTTTTTTGATCTGAGCAAGAAAAAAACATATTGAAAATAATAGATTTAAAAAAAATTGTGTTAAATTGTTAGGTATATGTATTAGGGGTGTGAATCGTGTGATCGATCGTCTTAAAGATCGATTTTGGCTGGGGGGGAGGGAAATCTGATTGTCGTGTTTTGTTTTTTTTAAAAATCGTTAAAAATCGTAAATCGGGGGAGGGCGGGAAAACCGGCACACCAAAAAAACCCTAAATCCCACCCCGAACCTTTAAAACAAATCCCCCACCCTCCCGAACCCCCCCAAAATGTTTTAAATTACCTGGGGTCCAGTGGGGGGGGGGGTCCCGGCGCGATCTCCCTCTCTCTGGCCACGGCTGCGCCATTTTGGTTCCTGGCTCCCGACGTCACGCGTGCAGGAGATCGCCCCCGGACCCCCACTGGACCCCCAGGGACTTTTGGCCAGCTTGGGGGGCCTCCTGACCCCCACAAGACTTGCCAAAAGTCCAGCGGGGGTCCGGGAGCGACATCCTGCACGCGGGCCGTATTGCCAATCTTCAAAATGGTGCCGGCGCTACCTTTACCCTCACTATAGCGACCGTCGCCCGTATGACATAGTGAGGGCAAAGGTAGCGCCGGCGCCATTTTGAAGATTGGCAATACGGCCCGCGTGCAGGAGATCGCTCCCGGACCCCCTCTGGACTTTTGGCAAGTCTTGTGGGGGTCAGGAGGCCCCCCCAAGCTGGCCAAAAGTCCCTGGGGGTCCAGCGGGGGTCCGGGAGCGATCTCCTGCACGCATGACGTCTGGAGCCAGGAACCAAAATGGCGCTGGCGCTACCTTTGCCCTGTCACATGATAAGGGCAAAGGGCAACCGGCGCCATTTCTCTTAACGCAGCCGTGGCCAGAGAGAGGGAGATCGCGCCGGGACCCCCCCAATGGACCCCAGGTAATTTAAAACATTTTGGAGGGGTTCAGGAGGGTGGGGGATTTGTTTTAAAGGTTCGGGGTGGGTTTTAGGGTTTTTTTGGTGTGCCGGTTTTCCCGCGCCCTATTTAACGATACAATACAAATGCCCCTGACGATAAATCGGGGGCATTTGTATTTTATCGTGCACTCTAACGATTTTGGACGATTTTAAAATTATCTGACATCGTTCAAAAATGATTCACATCCCTAATATGTATACTTTTCATAAAAGTATTCAAAATTAGAAGCAATCAACATTATATTTCAAAAGTGTTATTGTGCCTTCAGATGGATATATTCAAATGCATGGGAAATATGTCCAGTTGTTTATTAAATATGGAAATGGTTTGTGCTAATCAAAAACAGAACAGCTGTACAATAGCATGATTAACTATCCCTTTCTCCAAAAACTCATTTTCAAACTGTAAATCTCAATTTTATTACTTTAAGCTTAGAAAAAATATGGTCATTTTTGGACATTTGAGCAGATTTGTTCTCCCTGTTTTTTAAAGAACATCTCAGACCAGACAAGTTTAGTCATTTACGGTAAGGTAAATTTTTTTTTTTCTAACCAACATTTCCATTCTCTTTGTATTTATATGTTATGTTGCATGTTCTTTCTGTCTCTCATCTCTCTCACACACATACACTTCTGGCACAAGTGTTATGACAATAGAATAAACTGCATGTGGCCGAGGGATTAGCGTAAGATGCTCAGATCGTTTTTCATAGAAAAAGTCCTATTAATTGATGACTTTGGATTACCTGACTTTGGTTATGTTCCGCTAAGTTAGCAACGGTCAACATGAGAGCGCACAGTTTCTAAGTGTGGTCAGAAAAGCATGTGTCAGGACCCAGTCACAGCCATGAAAATTCACAAAGACAGATAGGGTCAAAAACTAGGCTAAAGTCAAACTAGGATATCAGTCCATAGGGAACAGGCAAAAGCTGTCTGGGAAGAAAGCATAAATGGATATGAGCTGGGAATAAATAGAAACAGGCAAAAAATTCAAAGTAGACAGGGGAAGAAAGAGTGGAGCAGAGCTGAAAACAGATGCACAGGAGTAGATCCATACTGAACTGTTGTTGTGCCATTAAGAAGTCAAATTCAAAACAGAAGTAATAGTCGCTGCGATGAAAGATTGGGTTTCTGGGGGTCATGAAGAGGCCTCTGAGGGTGGAGAAATCCTAGTTATAGCTAGAGGTGATCACAGAATTCAGAAATGTTTATGAACAGCCTATAGTTTATACATCATGCCAAATGCTTAGTGGCAGTTGAGTTCAGTGTCAAGTTTTTTGAAAGTAATTCCCATACGCAATTCTAAAAGGATAACTTTCAAAATGTCAGCAAGGCCCCATATATGTGCATTTATGGGCACAAGGAGATCTACTCTCGTATTTTATAATCTGCAAGTATCTGGTCTGCACAGACAATAAAATCTGCATATATCCACTCCCAACATATGCATGTGTTTTTCAGTAGTCACAAATGTTTGCAAAGCATTGAAAGCATATACGTTCTCTACCTATTTTATAATCATTTGCACATTTATTTTATGTGCAAAAAAGATATTACTTGTTCATGTAAAATCCTGATTTACATGTGGAATTAAGTATATTTTAAAATATGTGAACGTATTTAAAATCACCAGTTTACCAATACCTCCAACAGTTCACCCACTTTGTTTCCAGTTCAATGAAACCCTCCTACTACTTCATCTTGATCTCCTCCCAGTTCACCCAGACTCGCACCCCAAAACAGCAGAAAACACATGAGTATGATTATCAATTGTGCTACTTAATTAGCAGGTATAAAATTGTGTGAATTGTGTGTGAATTGTGTGAATATGTTTCCTAATGGGACCGAGGCCTCCGGCACAGGGCTGTGCCGGGGAATCACGTGCCGGCACTCGGCCGGCGCACACAACCTACGCCTGCCCAGAGGCAGGCGCAACTTATTTAACAAAGGTCAGGGGGGGGGTTTAGATAGGGCTGGGGGGCGGGTTAGGTAGGGGAAGGGTGGCGAAGGTGGGGGGGGGAGGCAGAAGGAAAGTTCCCTCCGAGGCTGCTCCGATTTTGGAGGGAACGGGGAAAGCCATCGGGGCTCCCCTATGGCTTGGCATGCGCAAGGTGCACAAGTGTGCACCCCCTTGCACGCGTCGACCCCAGATTTTATAACATTTGTGCGGCTGCGCACACTCGTTATAAAACTGGGCGTAGATTTGTGCGCGCTGGGTTGCACGCACAAATCTACGCCCGTGCATACCTCTTAAAATCCAGCCCATAACTCCTTTGAAAATGTGCTCATTGGTTTTCTCCCATCTCTTCTTTCCATCATGGCAATGCTTGATTGGTAATCAATATCTATGGTTTCAACCGGGATTTGGAAAATCTTTCAAGATTTGCAACTCACCACCTAAGATTTCAGTTCATGCAAACTAAATCATACAGGGCTTTAAGTATCATAATATGCTGCTAAAGTCAGAAAGGCTAGAGGGTTGATGAATGAAAAAGGAAGAAAAACAAAGGGGAACAGATCACTGAGAAAAGACTATTTCTGAAAAGAATAACTTCAACAAGTTGTGGTAATCAGACATACAAAATCTATATTACAATTTACTGTTCTCACCTTGATAATAAATTGATAATTGCCTTTTCATGAAAATTCAGTGCAAAATGTTCCCTGCAACAAATACAAAACCCAGCAAAATTATGATTTAAAAAATAGCATAAATCCATCATAATGAAGTCAGTTTTTCATTAGGGCACTTACATGGCATTCTATGTGCCTACGTACGTATTAGCCCACACAAATTCAACAGATATTCAAACACAAGTTACTTATGTGCTTTGTGTTTGAATGTTGGCTTGCTATGCAGCTGAATGATGGCGCAAAACGCCGCAAAATATACTCCTCCACTATACATATATATTTTTTACATTTTAATGTTATGTGTTTAGTTTTATTTCCCAACTGAGGTATGCCCCTCACCCCCACCCCCGTCAGCGCCAGCAGCTGGCCGGCGCGCACAAGTTACACCTGGCTCAGGCAGACGTAACTTAGAGAACAAAGGTGGGGGGGGGGGGGATTTAGGTAGGGCTGGGGGGTGGGTTAGATAGGGGAAGGGAGGGGAAGTTGGGTGGGAGCGAAAGGAAAGTTCCCTCCGATTTTGAAGTGGCCTCGGAGGGAACGGGGAAAGCCATCAGGCCTCCCCTAGGGCTCAGCGCGAGCAAGGTGCACAAGTGTGCACCCCCTTGCGCGTGCTGACCCCGGATTTTGTAACATGCGCACGGCAGCACGCGCGCATGTTATAAAATCGGGTGTACATTTTTGCGCGTCGGGTAAAGCACACAAATGTACCCCGCGTGTGCTCCTTTAAAAATCTGCCCCATACTTTTTCTACTTAGGTGTGTACAGAGTTGGTATATTTGGGATAACAGTAGGCTCCAATTCATCAGGGACTTTCAGAGCCAGACCTGTGTTTACTGTTTACCATATAGCTTGCAATGTGAGTAGGACTTGGACCTGCTCTGTCAGTCCCTGATATCATGGTGCATACAGCTATCCCACCTCTAGAAGGTATATTTTGGATATTAGGAAAGCAAAACATATGTAGATGATGATCTCATCATCAGAAGCCTGGATTATTTATATTTTGGCTTTTATTCATTAAACCTGTTTGTTTTCTCTGTAAGAAACAGATTATTAATTTAGCAAAAAACTATCTCTTAGGAAATTTTGTGTGCCCTATGAATGACTATATATCAGAGAAATGGTTTCTACTGGGTGCCTGTAGCTTCATCTATCCTACAAACATTTTCTGGTGAAATTATTGTTTGGATGGGAAATAACTGAGGGAAATTACAGTTCTGACCCTGATTCAGGAGATAGCCAAGCTCTGAAAGCTTCTAATGTGAGGGTCCTTACTGATTACAAGTGCTGGAGGTGGGTGAGAGAATGAGGTCAAGGCAAAAGCAAGGAGTCCCTGATAGCTCACAGCTAGGAGCTTTTGTGCGGGAATCCTCAAATAGTATCAAATAGGAGAAGTGCAGATAAATTAAGAGTCCTTACACTTATCAAAGAAGTTTGCACACAATTTTACTTAGTATGGCAACTTTACTGTTTGCTCTCTACCATCGCAGGTCCCATGTACGACACGAACTAAGAGTCAACAACAGCATCACAACCACCCTTGGCAATAACTTCTCATCCACATGGCCTTGTATTCAATTTGTCATCATGTAGTCTCTCTGACACAAAATTAAATGTGTTAGGGAAAGGACTCTCCTTTGTGCCAACAGTCTCCTATGACCCCTTTGATGTCCAGATTCACCTGTATCGTTTCTTTCGTATGCTAAGAATAAAATGTTTGGGTTTTTCAGGGATTTCTTCCACACAAGATGATTCTATTGTACACAGGAAATCCAGGTGGTCTCCACCTGGTCCTGTTGACCCAGTATTACTTACTTTTCAAAAAGGTAGTATGGTCTGAAATTGACCCATTAGAATCTTTTCCTTGCTCTATGTTCTTTAATACCACTAAGGAGGAGAACTTGGCTATTAAATCTTTAGCCAATGATCATGAGATCATTATCAAACCCGCAGATAAAGGGGTGGAATTGTTATCCTTGATAGGTCACGTTATATTTAGGAAATAACACGTTGATTAATTACAGGATTCTAATTTCTATCGCCCCCTGCCCTCCGACCTGACCCCCGAGTTACAAAGTACTATTAAGGAAATGGTCCAGGGGGCCTTGGACCTTGGGCATGTCACTACCTGAGTAGCACAGTTTCTGTTTATTGAATTTCCTATGACTCCCACCTTTTACATATTGCCCAAGATTCATAAATCCCTCCATAATCCCCCTGGCTGCCCAATCATATCTGGGATAGGCTCCCTTCTTGAACCCTTGTCTAAATTTGTAAATCACTTTTTACAACTTTTCATTCCTCTGAATCAGTCTTTTTTTTCAGGACTTGGGACACTTAATTACCATACTTTGCAATTTACCTGTTCCACCTTCTTCATTTTTTCTGGTCACACTGGATATGGTATCCTTGTACTCGAATATCCCCCAAGAAGAAATTCTAGTTCTCATAGAACAAATCCTTGACCGCTGATTGGGTAAAATTGTATTCCAACTGGATTTTTACTTGCTTTAACTTGGTTAGCCCTAACCAAGAACTTTTTACAATTCAATTCCCCATTTTTCCAACAGGTAAAGGGGACAGCCATGGGTGCCACCATGGCTCCCAGCTTAGGCTGCTTATATGTGAATGACTTTGAGGAGAAGTTTGTTTATCCCTCACCTTAGTTTTCATTCATCCCTACGTGGCTGAGATACATTGATGAATTTTTCTGATATGGACTGGGACAGATATCTAGTTTTTTTCTATTCTTTGATTGGTTAAACAGCTGTAACAGTCACCTACAATTCAATTTTTGCACACATCATTTGGAAATCCCTTTTTTGGACATTCTCATTTCCTTCGATTCTCATGGTTTTACCACCTCGATTTTTCGGAAAGACATGGACCGGAATACACTTTTGGCTTTTGATAGTTATCATCCTCACATCTTAAGAAGTAACATCCCAGTGGGCCAATTCCAAAAGCACAGATCCTTTTTCAAGCTAAGCAGATGTGTTTCGGTTCAGGGAAAGAGAGTACCCACACCATATTCTCAGAAAAGCATTTAGACAGGCTTTATATATTAATCGGGAGTTACTTTTTATCCCATAGTCATGCTCATCAGATGGATGTATAAATTGTATTTTACCATTCTCTACATGTGTACGCAATCTTACATCTATTATACGCTGCCTTTGCTATCATTGCATAAGGTCTTCGATTGTCATTTAGATTTACATTTCACTATGGTAAGAACCTTCGGAACCACCTAGTTCATTCAGAATTGCGTCCACCTCCACCAGCGGCTCCCTCCTCCGTGGGCCACAAACCATGTGGGCATTGTTTGGTCTGTCCCCTCTCTCCCTATCAATGTCATGTTTTGAACACTCTGGCACTAAGAAATTGTACCTTCTGAGATTTTCCACCACCTGTTTGTCCGTAGGAGTGGTCTATATCATTATCTGTCTCTGGCAAAAGCTATACGTGGGAAAAACCACATGTAAGGTGAAGACAAGATTGATTGAAAATCATTCTAGCATTAATAACCAACGTGAATACGCCTCTTTAGTTTCACATTGGGGTTTGATGTCTCATTCTGTACATGATCTTAGATTCTTTGTTATATTGACATGTTATCCCCTCCATCACGAGGGGGGAACTTTTCAGAAATTCTGATCCATAAAGAACAGAAATGGATATACACTCTTGGTAGTCTAGCTCTGAATGGTCCAAATAACAAAATTGAGTGGAGCTATTTTATTTAATTCATTGTTATTTTCAAAGTACTTTGATCGCTTATTTGCATTCTATTTCCCTTTGCATTCTATTTCCCTTTTACACCTGTGACATTTAAACATCAGATTGTAGTACATTGGTTTGATTGGTCAACTTTTACTGCTTTGGTTACACCTGATTGGATACTTGGTTTCATGCCATTTTGGCAGTGTCTTTAAATGTTTTTAACCTGCTTGCATTCACTGAGCTCCCTGTATACTTATGTCAAGGACAATTAGGGTATGCATTCATTGTGACTGTTTTCAAGTATTCCCTTAGATATTTGGTCCTTCTTCATGAAAAATTCTGTTAAATTTTCAGATTTGAAATTTCTGTATTGCCATCCCTCTTGATGCAGTCTTTTGGCGAAACACAGGGCCCGTGATGGGGGACCCATTTAAATTTATGCCTTCTCTTTGAAACAGTGGAGTCTCCGTACTAAGTAAACCTTTGTGCAAACACCTTTGTTAAGTGTAAGGACGCTTAATTTATCTGCACTTCTCTTATTTGATGCTTTGAACATTGAGGGCCGGATTTTAAAACCTACGCACGTGGCCTACATTTGTGCGTGCTACCCGGCGTGCACAAATGTAGGCCTGATTTTATAACATGAGCGTGCAGCCGTGCGCATGTTATAAAATCCAGGGTCGGCGCGCGCAAGGGGGTGCACACTAGTGCACCTTGAGCGCGCTGAGCCCTAGGGGAACCCCAATGGCTTTCCCCATTCCCTCCAAGGCCGCTCCAAAATCGGAGCAGCCTCGGAGGGAACTTTCCTTCAGCCCCCCCCCCCCCATCTTCGAGTGCAGGAGGTCGTTCCCGGACCCCCGCTGGACTTTTGGCAAGTCTTGTGGGGGTCAGGAGGCCCCCCCAAGCTGGCCAAAAGTCCCTGGGGGTCCAGCGGGGGTCCAGGAGTGATCTCCTATGCTCATGACGTCGGGGGACAGGAAGCAAAATGGCGCCAGCGCTATCTTTGCCCTATCATATGACAGGGCAAAGGTAGTGCCGGCGCCATTTCTATCAACGCACCCCTGGCCCGAGAGTGGAAGATCACAACGGGACCCCCCACTGGACCCCAGTTAATTTAAGACATTTTGGGGGGGTTCGGGAGGGTGGGGAATTTATTTTAAAGGGTCGGGGTGGGTTTTAGGGATGTTTTAGTGTGCCGGTTTTCCCGCCCTCCCCCTTCCCCCGATTTACGATTTTTGACGATAAATCGGGGGAATTCCTATTAAATATCGCCTCTAACGATTTTTGACGATTTAAAATATATCGGACGATATTTTAAATCGTCAAAAAACGATTCACATCCCTATGGGACATAGAGTAAATAGTGTACATGTAAAGCCTGTGTGGTATTAAGGGCAAGTTGTACTAATAACCCCACAAGATTTTACACTGGGCCCCTTACTTGGGTCCTCACTCCACCTAAAAGGCAATCTTGACCAAATCCTTTTTAGGTTCCTCATTAAACAAAATATCTTCTACTGGCGGGCTGCTATAACACCATGTTAACAGCTATATGACAACTGAGGAGGAGTGAGGGAGTTGTGTAGGTTAGAGAAATCTGACAGCTAGAGTAGACAGCTAGGAGGCCTGCAGTTGCATGGGAGAAGACAGACCTCCACAAATTGGCTGCCTCCTCTGTACTGCCCTGGCATGTGGACCTATACAATACCTGTTTGATAAGGCTGATAGCTGCAAACACTATATTGTCCTCCCTTCCATGGAAGGGGAGGGGTAGTTGAGGCCTAACAAGCAAAGTTACGTTCTATGAGGCTTTGACGAAGCTGGCTGCCACTCAACATGGTGTCCTTGATTTCTGCAGCTGCACAGGCAGGATCCAGAAGTATCTCCATTGGTATGCCATGGCATAAAGCGAGACTATGAAATACACAACACAGCAGCACTATATCTCATATACATTAAAGCTCCCCCCTTTTTGTCCAAACAGCAAAATCTACTTTTTAGAATTATGAAAGTGGAACAGCGGTAGAACATAAGGCCTTGTTGTACGTCATCTCTGGCAGGGTGTGGGAATATCAACTGAGGTGAGAAGCCACCTCCTGCAAATGTATCCCGAATCTCCTGCTGCAAAGACAGAATGGAGGCATTATTTACACCACAGTCACTTTGAGATCTGGCTGCCAAACCACAGCATGCTATAAGACACTGGCAGCTAACCTCTAGCTTAGCCTGAGCCTTAAAAGCCTATTTCCCTACCCTAAGTGCATGCCACCTTTTTCTGGGACTCTATATGACCAGTATAGTTGTAGCTGAATCTAGGTCAGATGTTTCAGACTAGTAAACTGCATCTGGGGATTCCACAAAATGTGTGACAGCCCCTCACAACCAAGCTAAGGCTATTCATTCATAGCAGTCATCAAACCCTGAAGCAGCACATCAGAGCTGTCACATCTGTCCTAGCAGAAAAACCTTAACCTTGTGGTCTGAATGTGTAAGTCCCTAGCTACTCTGCACTGTGTCCTCCAGAGATACAAATTTGTGAGCCCTGACACAGGGAATATGCTAAGCCCCAAAATTCACATGCCACTGCTTCTGGTTTACCTGTGTGATGGGAAGACAAACTGTGCTTAGCATCCTGGCTGACCCATCACTAACAGGCCACGCCTTATCTGAAAGTACCAGCAGTGTAGACACTTAAAGTTTGTGATTAACTAATGAGATTTCAACTGCTCCAAATGGGAGAAATGGATACTGCCACTGTTTAAAGTGAACCCATAGAAAATGTGTGGTGCCTGCTCACACTCCAAGCTTTATGGCAAGTACATTGTTTGGTGTCACAAGATTAGCAGGCCTCTGGAGCAAGGAGAGAGAAAGTCAGGCCCTGGCTCAATGGCATGATGACCTAACTCTACAAGCCACTTGTCATGTCAGCAATGCCGTTACAACCCCCACAGCCCTCCCCCCACCCCACCCCTGTCCATACCATTTGCTGCAAACACATAGCTAGAGGTGGAATAGAGAAAGAAGCATCTCTTACCTACGAGCCAACTGTCACCGAGAAGGCCATCCTCAAAATGTACACAGAGGCCCAATTGTCAAAGTATAAAGGAATCGTGCGTGACTCCTATCTATCAGCCACCATGTTGAGGATGCGCATTCGAATGTCACAGACCACTTGCACATTGAGGGAGTGGATAGAACAGCTTTCTGTTGCGGAAACTCTCCTCCCTGTCATGGGGTGGGATGATGGCTACGTGAGTCCAGTCAATAGCTCCCAGAACACTGGGAAAGTTAGCGATGGCATAAAAGCCTCTCTTCGATTCCATCAAGTCCTGCCTGTCCCGAGGAAATGTTATGTAGCGATTCATGCAGTCAGATACAGCTGTTATGACCTGGTCCAGTCAGCGTGAAAAGTTGTTTGGGACATTCTTACCATGACCCCTACGGTCATTTGGAAGGAGCCTATTGCCATGAAATGCAGGATGGCCAATAGTTTGGTGAAGCCTGACACAGTGTGTGACCTTTCTTTGACCGGATCCAGATCCCCTCGGATTTCTTCATATAATTCCAGGATGGCCTGAGAGCCGTGGTGATACCTGCTAACCACATAATCCTCTGGCATGTCCAGCAATGAGGCTCATGGAGGAAAGATTCATTTCCTGTATCTCCGCCTGCATGCCAGGTGCTTCATGGGTCACAAACCTCTCCCTGTGGAGCCAGTGACTTGGTCTCTGGCGCAGGGTCTTCCATAGGAGGGCTTGGAATATCCCTTGCCTGTTGTTGTTGTTGTACCTCTTGTTGTTGTCTGCATGAGTTTCCTGAAGCATTCAGTATCCCCCAACAAGTAAATTGCCACAAACATTATGGGACTGGGAAGACAAACCAGATAAGAACAGGTATTTTTATTGGCCCAGGAGGGTCTGGTAGGTGTGTCTGATAGAAGCCCTCTTTTTATCGCGCCCAATAAAAGTCACAATAATAGCTACAATCCGCGATAACGGCAGGAGTGCACAATAAAAACTTTTTCCCCTTGTACCGCAAAAAAAAAAAGATGTAGTTATTTCTGAGGTAAAATCCCATGTTAGTGTGCATTAAGCTATCGCAGAATACAGTAGGACACCTTAATTTGCATTGACTCCTCCCACATGCATACTAAATTTAAAATTTGCATTGTAGCTTGCATTGTGCTATTGATTGCATGCACAAAGCGCATTAGACCTCATTTAATGCACATTCGGACCCTATCGCACTTTGATGAATGACCCAGTAAGTTTGGTAAGTGAGAGCTGCAGTGGTCAAGTCATGCACTAAGCCATATCACATGTCATGGTTGAAAAAGAGCATGTCTGGTACAATTAAATATTCACACAAAAAAGACCCATAATCTAGGCTTTTTTTCTTTTTTGCAGAAAAAATTGTGAGAAATGTTTACTTCCACAGTTGTTTCACAATAGAATTTGATAGCAAAAATTATTATTATTATTTTTAGAAAAACCTAAATCTGTCAATTAATCTCCTGTTCTACTGCATTTTACACCAGGCTTCTTTTTTTCTCTCTTTTTTTCTTTTTTAAAACAAAGTAAAACACTTCATAACTGGCAAATTTCTCTATTTTCTGAACGTTGTGTGGACATCTTCCCATTAATGCCTATTCCAAATAAAGTCATGAATCTGAAAATTTTGTAGAAAATAACCCTCCGAAAAATAGATACAATGTAAAAACTGAGTTTAAGTTCAGGCACAAACAGTGCTGCATTTTTTTTAAAAAGAGCCCCAGACACTCCAATATTCAACCAGCTCCTAATTCTTCACAGGGTCTGATTGAATCCTAAAGCACAGATTGTGTACTGGGGTATTGGAGCCTGAGATTGACTGTTGTCAAATGTCTATGCACTAAAGTGAGCATAATTTTTTTTTTAATCATTCATATGCTTAATATGTCAATATGAAACTCAGTAGCAGATGCATGCTATTAACATACAATGCTGACTCCAAAAGTATTGGGTCTCTCTCTATACACACAAGTGATGTGCATAGGAAAAAAAATGCATTTGGGTTATTTCATTCCTTTGTTTTGTTTGTGTCCTGTTAAATTCTCTGTTGTTTGTTTTTTCTGCTTTGTGTCATTTTGTTTCATGTTAAATAAATTGCGTCAGTCTGGGGGCTCCCTTCCCTTGGACCCAGGCACCTGCCACTCCCTCCCACCTGCATTCCTCATTCAGTCTGTGAATAACAGAGCAGTCTGCATAGCGTGAAACCGCACCCCCAGGAATGCCCCCTAGCACTGACTGTTTTGGCCTGGGTAAATATTGCCAGGGCAATGTGTGTTATAGTCGGGAGAGATTTAGCCAGGGATTGAGAGAAAATATTGAGATCTCAGATTTTGCCTGGCTAACTCCAAAAGTTAGCAGGACGAACCCTTTGAATATCAACTTCAGAACACCTGCAATGATAGCGGGGCCGACAAATCACATCAGGGGCAGCAAGCATCAGCACAATGATGCCAATACATGGTGACTTGAAGAATGTCCTTTTACTAATGGCCTTCTGCCTTATGAGTTGTGGAGTAAACAGCGTCTGAACATTGATTGTCATCTTCGAACACCTGTTGTCACGTGCTAACCTTTGGCTTGAAAAGACATTTTCTTGATGTAAAAAGAAAAAAATGTGGATTTGTGAACAGCTCAAGGACCTGTGGGTAAACGTTTACAAAGTGACAGGGAAGCATTACACAGATTGCAGGTCTGGTCAGGGGAAGTGCCTTCTACAGTGCAACCCTGCTCATTCACTCATATTGGTCAAACCGAGAGAGCCTTATGTGTCAGGCTGATTGAACACAAAAGCTGTCTTGTTACCAAGAATATGCAGGCTCCGATGGTCAGCCACCGTTTGACATTTGATCACACTTTTGATCAGCTTAAATGGACAGCAGTGGAACATGTTCTTGTGCTCTGGAGGTGATCGCGAGTCTCTGCTTAATTGCTGAGAGCAGATTAAGGATTTTTTACTTTGAACAGTGTGCAATCTTTTGGATTCGGTGAAGAGATTGAATGGTACAGTGCGGGCTGATTTTTTCACAGCAGCTTCACACAGAAGGTTGGTTTTGGTTTCTGTCTATTCAGGTAACGCCCCGTGGTGTGCAGTGATTGGCTCTTCATCACATAAAAATGGTGTGGCTTTTAGCACAGTTCCTGTTCTGCTATGTGGAGATTATGGTCGGACATCAGCGTTTAAGTTCTCCTCTGAGGCGGGGGAAGTACTCGAAACGCAGTCCTGTGTCGTGTTACATGAGTGGTTGTCAAGTAAGCACAGAAGAACACTTGAATGAGATAAGTTACAATCATCACATTTTTTAAGTTCGGTGCTTACACACATTTATTTCTGTACTTATGATTGTAAAGGAAGACAGAAGCCTCCAGCTTTTTGAGACTGTCATCAATCATGTCCTTGTATGATGGTCCATCTCTCATTTTGAATTATCGGCACAACATATAAAGTAGGCATAATATAGGCGGAATTTGTTTATTGGATGTTATTGTGTTTTCCATGAAAGTGGGTTTTCTTTGCATCAGTAAACTTTTGTAGTGACATCTATCTTACATTTACCCCATCTGTAAGCCACAATGCTTTCTGGCAGCTCAGCCCTTTAAATAGCATGCATGCTACAACATTAACACTTGGTCTGAGGCATGACTTAAGCATTAGGCTTTAGAGAGCATGTGCTATATAATATGTTGAGGAAAACATACACGAATAAATTTGCTTGTGCCTGCTGAAGCTTCATGTGCATCTGATGTTCCTTCATTTACATGTGCACACCCACTAATTTTAACATTATTCACTAACATCTTCAGGGAATGAGTTAGCATGCATGCAATGGCCTTTGAGCATAGCTTGCTATTCTGCATGCATGCTAAATAGCCTTAAGGCCACATTTTAATAGCCCGGTGTGCACAAATACTGGGAGGTATGCGCGTGGCTGGGCTGTGTGTGCGCCAAGCGCATTTTTGTAATGGCCCAGCCACACGCGTATCTCCCACCCTGTCCTGGGGAAGAGCGCGCCGGCAGCTACCAGGCACGCGGAACGTCCGTTCGAAAATTTAAAAAAGGAGGTTAGTTAGGGTAGGTTTAGGGGTGGAGGAGGAGAGGGGAAAAGTGAGGAAGGTAAGGTAGGATGTGTTATAAAATCGCCACATCCATGTGCACTCTCTGAGATCCACGGGTATCTTTGAAAATCTACCCCTTAGTGTGCCTGCTAAACCTTTAGTGCCTAGGCCCCCTAAATGAAAGGATTACAAATATTCCAATAGCTTCTACATTGTTTAAAAAAACAAATGGAGACCATCATTCTCTTTGGTTCTATTAAATTAAAAACTGCCATGTTTGAAGACATTCTCTGAAATGACCCTGCACAACTGAGGGAATTACAAAAGCTTTTGTTTACATGCATTAAATTGCAGATTTTTTTTTGTTTTCCAAGAAATGTGTTGCTTGTTCCGTCATTTACTCCCCAAACTGGTTTTATATTGAGACAAGGAAACTATGCAGCTTGCAACCACATAGAATCTTCTGACCACCACGCTATCCAAAGAGGCCCTCATCAAACTCACTTGATGAATGGAAATCCCATTCCTGGCAGTTTCCAGAGTAATACTGGACGACACTACATCCAAAGCCAAGTCTACAACTGACTCTTCTGTACCAGGGAAATGGAAATATAATTAAAATTGTAGTAACTGAATGCCAAGTGTAGCCGATACAAAAGCATTGCAACTGGCTACATGAGAATGAAAAAGTAATAGTCTGTTGCAGAATGCAGCAGGCAGAGGACATTTTGTGGCAATAACTTTTATAATAGTAACGAGCTCATGCATTTTTTTTCTTTTTATTTTTTTTCCTTAAGTTGAAATAAATATTTTAAAGAAGCACAATCTGATTCAGAAGTATTGTAAAAGAAAACAAATCAATTACAAGTAATGTTGGGTGCTGTTACTCTTATTAGGATCATGGTTCAAGTTCAGGCACTGTCTAAGCATGCATGTAAACATGAAGAGTTTTACAGATTGGATAAAAGTCTTGCTGCTCTATTTGTGCATCTTTTAGGGGGTCATTTTCCATCGATATCGCGCGTGAAAAGGGACTTTTCGTGCGCGATAGCTAGATAGGGTCGGAGTAGGGGCCAGAAGAGGAGGAGTCAGGGCGTCATCGGGGCAGACACGGCGGTAACTTCGCTGGCGGCGATAAGGTAAGACCCGTTAGCGCCGCCAGTAGCGCGCCCAATAGCGCCACCTTTCATGGTGGCGCTATTGGGTGCGAAAGCTGGCAGTGATAACACCACGGAGGTGCAATCGCTGCCGGCTTTCGCAGGCCCGCCTCCCCGCTTCGCCCCCTCCCCCATTACCACGGGATTCAGAAAGCCGTGCGATTTTAGAAAATCCAGGCCTTAGCTAGCAAACTTTTTTTTTAATAAGTTTTTTTCCCTGCACTAATATCCGCCATGAGCAGATATTGGGACAAAGTTAGCAATTTGTGAATATTATTTAGTGTGTTTGTGTGTTTGTGCTTTTAATAGTCAGTAAGGCAGTGAATAAACAAGTTAGACTGTTTGTATTTTTAAATAATCAGCCAATAAGGCAGCTAGTAAGCAGTAGGTAGTGTGTTTATTTTTAAAAGTCTGTAAGGCAGCTAGTAAGCAGAACTGAGTGTTTGTATTAAAAAAAAAAAAAACAACCCAAAAAGTAGCCAGAAGCTAGAAATAAGCTAGGAGCAGTGTATACCTAAGTAAAAAGGTTGAAAAGTTCAGTTCAGTTACTCACCTTGGAAAGGTGTTGAGGTAGTGTGATTTGGTTTGAATAGGTACCAATATTTGTTAATCAAGAGAGCAGTGAGTCACTCTGGCTGACTAACTGAAGTTAGTCTGTTTGTATTTCCCAACCCTCCCACCCCTCGCCCACCCACCCCTAGCTCATCCTTTAATTTATAGGCAGGTGCCCCTTTCACAAAAAAAAACCAACAACAAAAACTTTATTGAGAGTTTGATCAGACCCCTGTAGGCCACTACCAGACATATAGTGAATTCACTAATACATTTAAAGGACGTTAATTAGACACATTCCTTCTCCCATAGCAACCTAAAAATTAACTAGGAACTGATCAAAATTGAGATGAAGGCAGCAGTCCAGCAGCAAGAGAGGGGCTTCCCAGTCTTTTGCATCGAGTGTCACATGTATGATTTTTTACCCACCGGTGAGAAGTTGTACATGTGCATGCAATGCAAAGAGCTCCTGGCTCTCAGAGAACGAGTCCGATCTGTGGAGGCTAGAGTGGCAGACATGGAGGAGCTGAGGCAGACAGAGAGGTATATAGATGAGACCTTCAGGGACATAGTAGCCAAATCCCAACTTCAGACTGGCAGCCCTGGTGCTGCCTTGGAGGAAGAAGGTCTCATGATTGGAGAGCATCAACCTGATGTAGCAGGAAAGGATCCTGTAGCAAGGACCTGCTCTCCAGGTGATGCAGTGTCCTTTCGTACCGAGGATATCTCCCCAAGGCCTACTGCCCAGGAGGGAAGGGTTAGGTCGGCCATCATAGTAGGTGATTCGATTATTAGGAATGTAGACAGCTGGGTGGCTGGTGGGTGTGAGGATCGCCTGGAAACATGCCTACCTGGTGCGAAGGTAGGGGACCTCAAGCGTCACCTAGATAGGATTTTAGTCAGTGCTGGGGAGGAGCCGGCTGTCGTGGTACACGTGGGCACAGACAAAGGAAAATGTGGGAGGGAGGTTCTGGAAGCCAAATTTAGGCTCTTAGGAAGAAACCTTAAACCCAGAACCTCCGGGGTAGCATTCTCTGAAATGCTCCCTGTTCCACGTGCATGTCACAAGAGGCAGGCAGAGCTCCGGAGTCTCAATGCGTGGATGAAACGATGGTGGAGGAAGAGGGATTCAGTTTTGTTAGGAACTGGGGAACATTTTGGGGAAGGGGTAGTCTCTTCCAAAGGGATGGGCTCCACCTTAACCAGGGTGGAACCAGACTGCTGGCGCTAAACTTCAAAAAGGAGATAGAGCAGCTTTTAAACTAGAACAAAGGGGAAAGCTGACAGTCGCTCAGCAGTGCATGGTTCGGAGAGAGGTATCTTTAAAGGATACTAATAATGCATTAGAATTAGGGCATCCCAACAGTGAGGTTCCAATAATAAGAAAAGTAGTCCAAGTGCCTGTAACTAAAAACTCACCTGAGCTAAAAAATTCTAACTTATCCCTATCAATTAAAAAGCAGAATGAAAATACAAACAAAAAGCAAACTTTGAAATGTTTGTATGCTAATGCCAGAAGTCTAAGAAGTAAGATGGGAGAATTAGAATGTATAGCAGTGAATGATGACATAGACTTAATTGGCATCTCAGAGACATGGTGGAAGGAGGAAAACCAATGGGACAGTGCTATACTGGGATGCAAACTACATCGCAATGACAGAGAGGAGCACCTGGATGGCGGTGTGGTGCTTTATGTCCGGGATGGCATAGAGTCCAACAGGATAAACATCCTGCACAAGACTAAATGCACAATTGAATCTTTATGGGCAGAAATCCCTTGTGTGTTGGGGAAGACTATAGTGATAGGAGTATACTACCATCCACCTGGTCAAGATGGTGAGACTGACAGTGAAAAGCTAAGAGAAATTAGGGGAGCTAACCAAATTGGTAGTGCAGTAATAATGGGAGACTTCAATTACCCCAATATTGACTGGGTAAATGTATCATCAGGACACGCTAGAGAGATAAAGTTCCTGGATGGAATAAATGATAGGTTTATGGAGCAATTGGTTCAGGAACTGACGAGAGAGGGAGCAATTTTAGATCTAATTCTCAGTGGAGAACAGGATTTGGTGAGAGAGGTAACTGTGGTGGGCCACTTGGCAATAGTGATCATAATATGATCAAATTTGATTTAATGACCGGAAGGGGGACAGTAAGCAAATCCACGGCTTTCGTGCTAAACTTTCATAAGGGAAACTTTGATAAAATGAGAAAAATAGAAAAAAACTGAAAGGAGCAGCTACAAAAGTAAAAAGTGTGCAAGAGGCATGGTCATTGTTAAAAAATATCATCCTAGAAGCACAATCCAGATGTATTCAATACATTAAGAAAGGTGGAAAGAAGGCAAAACGATTACCGGCATGGTTAAAAGGGGAGGTGAAAGAAGCTATTTTAGCCAAAAGATCTTCATTCAAAAATTGGAAGAAGGATCCAACAGAAGAAAATAGGATGATGCATAAATGTTGGCAAGTTAAATGTAAGACATTGATAAGACAGGCTAAGAAAGAATTTGAAAACAAGTTGGCCGTAGAGGCAAAAACTCACAGTAAAAACTTTTTAAAATATTTCCAAAGCAGAAAGCCTGTGAGGGAGTCAGTTGGACCGTTAGATGATTGAGGTGTTAAAGGGGCACTTAGAGAAGATAAGGCCATCGCAGAAAGATTAAATTATTACTTTTCTTCAGTGTTTATTGAAGAGGATGTTAGGAAGCTTCCCATACTACAGAAGGTTTTCATAGGTAATGATTCAGATGGACTGAACCAAATCACGGTGAACCTAGAAGATGTGGTAGAACTGATTGACAAACTTAAGAGTAGTAATTCACCTGGACCAGATGGTATACACCCCAGAGTTCTGAAGGAAATTTCAGACCTATTAGTAAAAATGTGTAACCTGTCATTAAAATCATCCATTGTACCTGAAGACTGGAGGATAGCTAATGTAACCCCCATATTTAAAAAGGGCTCCAGGGGCAATCCGGGAAACTACAGACCGGTTAGCCTGACTTCAGTGCCAGGAAAAATAGTGGAACATATTCTAAACATCAAAATCACATAACATATAGAAAGACATGGTTTAATGGAACAAAGTCAGCATAGCTTTACCCAAGGCAAGTCTTGCCTCACAAATCTGCTTCACTTTTTTGAAGGAGTTAATAAACATGTGGATAAAGGTGAACCTGTAGATGTAGTGTACTTGGATTTTCAGAAGGCATTTGACAAAGTTCCTCATGAGAGACTTCTATGAAAAATAAAAAGTCATGGGATAGGTGGTGATGTCCTTTCATGGATTACAAACTGGCTAAAAGACAGGAAACAGAGAGTAGGATTAAATGGACAATTTTCTCAGTGGAAGGGTGTGGGCAGTGGAGTAGGGGTGTGCATTCGGATTGACCGCATTAGTAAAACGCAACTCATATTTTTTTTTTACTTAAAAAATTGATTCGACATAAACGATCGGATTTCCCACATATCGAACATAGATATGTTCGATATGTGGGAAATCGCGATTGTTGAGCCAAAATAAAAATATAAACCCCCTCACCCTCCTTAATCCCCCCCCCCCCCCCGACTTACCACAACTCCCTGGTGATGGAGCGAGGAGTGAGGACGCCATTTCTGCAATCCTTGGCGAGAAGCATGTGACGTCGGCGGCACGTCGAGTGACGCGGCGTCACTCGACGTGCCACCGACGTCACATGCTTCTCGCCAAGGATTGCAGAAATGACGTCCTCACTCCTCGCTCGATCACCAGGGAGTTGTGGTAAGTCTGGGGGGGGGATTAAGGAGGGTGAGGGGGTTTAAATTTTTTTTTTGCACATATGTACATATACCCAACTCATTGGATTTTTTTTATGTCCATATTGGCCGCAAGTGGGACCCCCTTTCGGACATAAAAAATATGAACATAAAATTTTGCTCTGCACATCCCTACAGTGGAGTGCCTCAGGGATCTGTATTGGGACTCTTACTTTTCAATATATTTATAAATGATCTGGAAAGAAATATGACAACTGAGGTAATCAAATTTGCAGATGATACAAAATTGTGATAAATTGCCTTGTGAGGCTGGAAAATTGAGCATCAAAATGGCAGATGAAATTTAATGTGGACAAGTGCAAGGTGATGCATATAGGAAAAAATAACCCCTGCTATAGTTACACAATGTTAGGTTCCATATTAGGTGCTACTACCCAAGAAAGAGATCTAGGCGTCATAGTGGATAACACATTGAAATCATCGGTTCAGTGTGCTGTGGCAATCAAAAAAGCAAACAGAATATTGGGAATTATTAGAAAGGGACTGGTTAATAAAACGGAAAATGTTATAATGCCTCTGTATCGTTCCATGGTGAGACCTCACCTTGAATACTGTGTACAATTCTGGTCGCCGCATCTCAAAAAAGATATAATTGCAATGGAGAAGGTGCAGAGAAGGGAGACCAAAATGATAAAGGGAATGGAACAGCTCCCCTATGAGGAAAGACTAAAGAGTTTAGGACTTTTCAGCTTGGAGAAGAGATGGCTGAGGGGGGATATGATAGAGGTGTTCAAAATCATGAGAGGTCTACAACGGGAGCCCGTTGGGGGTAAGAGTAAGAGTGAGGCCTTACCCCGACGGGCTTTAGTGCCGACTGCGCAAGTCCAGGCTGCTCTTCTCTCGTCGATTATCTGCGGTCAGCTCGCTGAAGAAAAGGACACCGGAAGGATGTCGGAGCTTTAAATGCCCTGAAGTCGCCGGCTCCTGATGTCGCTGGAGCGCCAAGCTCCGGATTGGCTAGGGAGCTGGTGAAGAGGAGGGGCTGCATGTAGCCCGAAGATTCAGTGGCCGGCGATGGAGGAGGAGCGGTTCCGCCTCGTGGTCGGCGGGGAGCCCGTTGGGGGTAAGAGTAAGAGTGAGGCCTTACCCCGACGGGCTTTAGCGGCGACTGCGCAGGCCCAGGCTGCTCTTCTCTCGTTGATAGCCTGCGGTCGGCTCGCTGAAGAAAAAGACGCCGGAAGGATGTATTTATTTATTTGGACTTTTTATATACCGTCGTTCACAACGGTTTACAAAATCAGCATTAAAATCGCAGAGCCAGTGCCCTCTGGAAAACAATAGTGCTTTATTAATAGTGCCCTGGTGGCAGGGGAGAAGAAAAAAGGATTCGCACTCACAAAGCGCGGAGTAGCTGGCTTGTTACGGCGGTTACTACCCCAAACCAAATGTGCCTGATACTTCACTTTCGATGCATATCCAGCATGGCTCTCTGCTTCAACGGCATGGGAGAAAGACGGATACATCACACATATCCAGCATAGCTCTCTGCTTCAACGGCAGGGGAGAAAAAAACCTGATACTTCACGCATATCCAGCATAGCTCCCTGCTTCAACGGCAGGGGAGAAGAAAAACAACCAATAAGGGCTGTATAACATAGTCTGGGTAAAACAAATAAGCATGGGTGTAGCTTGCTTATTGCGGCGGTTACTACCCCTACTACCCCTAACTAATCAAGCTAGATATTTCACTTGGATGCAGCTCCATCACTGCTCTCTACATTAATGGTGGAGGTGGAAGGGAAATAGAACCAAGAGCTAAGAGAAACAGATAAGTATGAGAGAAAAAATGTGTGAAGCTTGCTGGGCAGACTGGATGGGCCGTTTGGTCTTCTTCTGCTGTCATTTCTATGTTTCTCTGTTGTTAGTTGGTTTGTTTTTTTTTTATGTATACATGCTGAATCACAGAGCAATATGCTATGATTTTTGCTTTGTAGAGGGGGGATTATATATTTATACTGGGATGGTTTTAGTGATCATGTTAGAGTTATATGTTATTTTACTCTAAACATTTATTATGTATTTTAAAATTATTTGGGCATTTTTTAAAAATTGTAACCGTGCTTTGTTTTCACTTCAACAGTGAATAATTAAATAAATAAACAAATAATTAAATCTGAGCTGGAAACCACAGAGATGTGGACAATGAACAGATTAGGCCATTTCTTTTGCTATGGAAACCAAGATCTTTGTATGCTATGCATTCAATTGAAAAATCTAAAAGAAAATCATGAGAGAGAATACATCTAATACTATTTCACAGACTATGGTCCTCTATGGAGGATCCATAAAGACATATTAGTATCAAGAAAATATTGTAAAAAATGATTATAAGAAGCAGACTCCTTGAAAATTTTAAAAACCTCCTGATGAATTAATACAACAACTAGGATTTATCTATTTATTTATTTATTTATTTAATGTGTTTATATACCACTATTCTGTAATCATTCACAATGGTTTACAAACTAAAAGGATAATAACATAATGGCAAGTTACATAAAATCAAGATACAAATAAATAACATCAATAAAAGCAAGCAGTATAAAGGTTAAAAAACATGAAATCAAAGGTAAAAATTAATTCAAATTAGGATAAAAAGTTTAAATTAAAAAAATAATAAAACAATAAAAATAAAAGTGCATTTCTGTGCAATAATGCACATTATTAATGCACTTTGGTAAACAGACTCCATTTGCTGCATTGTAAGTTATATTGACATGGACCATTGATGAGAAGGTATTGATTGCTCCACTCCCTTTTTCTTTACTTACAGAGATGGTTCTTCCCAACTGTTTGTGTTATTGACTGGTATTGCAGGCTACTATTGTGGCATTTTAAATATTTGAAAATGTTGTAATCCAAAAGGTAATCATTGAAATATGAACTTTGTAACATACAACTGTGATGAAGACATGCCCCTTCCTATTCCCAATCATAGATATTACAGCTTATTTCATATTTTGCATAAACTGTTGAATTTGGACCTTGGTGGCCAAAAAGTGTCTTGCCATCATATTGAACACGTAATTTGGTGGAATAAACACTGCAAATCTGATCCCCTTTTTGTGAAGCTCTGCACTTATGGGCGATAATTTTTTACATAGGGCTGCCACCTGTGTTGAGTAACCCTAAAGATTAGAATTCTAGCTCCATCATACTCCACTACATCTTCAGCCTAATAAGCACTTAAGATTTTAGTTTTGTCAGCCCAATTGAGTTGGCAAACCACTACTGGTCTTGGTCTATTATAGTTTCCTCTCAATGTACCAACACGGTGGGCTCGCTCACAAATTATTGGACTCACCGTATTATCTGGGTCCAAGGCTTCCAGTAACCATTTTTCAAAAAATGCAGGTAGTTCTCTGTCCTTAATAGCTTCAGGGATCCCGATTACCTGCAAGTTGTTCCTGCGGTTTCTATTTTCTTGATCTTCCAAGCTATCAATGAGAGCGGCATTTTCCTTTTTAAACACCAGAATTTGAGTATCTATCTAGGCCGAATGATCTTCTTGCGCCAGCACTCGCTACTCCACCTTGGTAATTCTGCAAGCCTGAGCCTTAAATCCTTCCTTGATTTCATCGATGGTGGATTGAATTTTAGACAACCGATCCTTGAGAGCCGCAGTTACACTTTTAGAAATACTTAAAATCATTTCTTCAGAAATGACTGCGCCCACTTTCTCCAGCTCGGCTCTCAGTGAATCCGTTGCCATTTTGTTATTTTTTTTAGCTGATGACCTTTCTCTCACATTGCTCTGGCAAGCTTCCGCGCTCATCACCTGCTGCTTCTTAATCACAAAAGAGTCTGTCCGCTATGGGTGCACAGCAAATAATGTTATTTTGAACATGCTCAGAACAAAAACCAGCCGCTGTTTTTTAGTAGCTTGAGGTGGGTCCATGGAACTCACCCTTCCCATGTCTGATCAGACAGCTCCTAAAACTAGAAGTTATATTTATATATTTTTAAGGATAATCCGCTTAAATGTTTTAAAAAATGTTTGTGGTTATCACTGACACTGTCTATGTTATTTCAAGCAAATGCACATCACTAATAGTAAGTACCATTCCATGCAGATTACTCTCATGCAGGTTATGCCTTATCTTCAGTTCCATCCTTTAGCCACGGCACTAAGGATCTTCTGGGTTTATCCCAAGTTCTTTTGAATTCCATTACCATTCTTGTCTTCACTACCTTGTCCAGGAGGGCATTACATGCATCTACCATCCTTTCCACGAAGAAATATTTCCTGATGCTATTCCTTTCTCCTTTGGAGCTTCATATTATGACTCTCTAAGAGTGAAATGGGCAAGAGTGATACCCAAACATTCCTGCACCATCAGTTCCAGTTTAAAAAAAATGGTACTGGTCTCATGGACAGTCAGTGGCAAGTTGTTTTATGGCTGTAAAGTAAGATGACTATAAAACAACTTGGCACCGGTGCCGTTTTTAAAGCAAAAGCAATTAGGCAGGAGCAACTGGGTATTATTACTCAAGTCCCTATCACCCTTGAAGAGCCATGGAAGGGGTAATGGGGGCTGCAGGGGAGTGTATGGGGGCATCATATTATTTTTTTTACATTTCTTGTCAAATAGTGAGCAATTGTGCTCTATTTGCTAATAGCACATGCTAATTCCCATAAAGAAAAACCTAAAAATATTCAGATTTTTCAGAAACTCTAGGAATTTGTTTCATATGTAATGAACCAAACCAAAAATGGCCTTTTTCATTTTGTATTGTGCATTCATTTCAAATGAATGCATATCCCTATCTGATAAGGAAAGGAATAGTTAAGTAAAAGACCATAAGTTTTAAAGCATATTTGTCTGCTGCAATAAAAGGTAAATCAGAGCAAGAAGTGGCCTAGTGGTTCGAGCAATGATTTGGGATCCAGCACATCATATCAAATCTCATTTCCCCTATTACCACTCCATGTGATCTTAGACCAGTCACTTTGAGGCTGATAAAGAGCACTAAGGTGTGTAGAGTTTTGTTGAAAAGTCATGACTGTATGCCCATATATTTTGTACTGGGACTCACATACAATTGAACCTGGTAGAATAGCTACATGCATGCAAATGAGCCTGGTAGAAAAGTTACAGGTGCACTTTTCTTATTGGCAACTGAAAAAAAAAAATTGAGGTGTAGTTTTCTCCTTTGTGAAAACTGCCATGCAAAGATGTCTTTGCATGCGTGCCAGTTTTTGCAGGATTCTAAAATAATGAGCTGCTTTGCATGATATTGCACTGCAGCATCTCATTACCTAAGACTTTTTGTAAATGTTCATGTATAGATTACACAATTAAATTTACTATGTGTGAGGGAGCCATTTTACAGAGGAATAGCATATACAAACCAAAAATGACCTTGTACAAAAATACCCCAAAATGTCAGGTATTTTTGTTTTACTTTTTTTTAAATGTCTTCTTCCAGCCCTCCAATTCCTCTCCTGCCACACAATAAAGCTGTGGCACTTGGTCCTCCCTGGCTAGGCTAAGCCAAGTCAACCAGAGTCTCCCAGGGCCCCTCTGACCCCCCCTCCCCTCCCAGCCCCCAAAATTTGCCAAGTCCATGGACTTTTCCAGCCCCCAGTTAACCCTTATGTGAGTATCCTCCTTGATGTACATTTTGGTGCTGGTCTCAGGCCCATAGTCACCATTTCAAAGGACCAAAATTGGTGCAGTATCAAGTGAGCATTGCTCCTGCCCCTATCATCTAGGAAGATGATCTCGGAAGTCCATAGCTCTAAATTTTTGAGGATGGGGGAAGGGTTGGAGAGGCAAAGAGAGGCCCTGGTTAGGCTTAGTTCAACTGAGCCAGGTATTTTGGTTCCTGTCCCCCGACGTCACGAGCGTAGGAGATCGCTCCCGGACCCCCGCTGGACCCCCAGGGACTTTTGGCCAGCTTGGGGGGGGCCTCCTGACCCCCACAAGACTTGCCAAAAGTCCAGCGGGGGTCCGGGAACGACCTCCTGCACTCGAATCGTGTTGCCGTAATGGAAAATGGCGCCGGTCGTACATTTTGCAGTACGGCAATATGGCCATATGGCCGGTGCCATTTTCCATTACGGCAACACGATTCGAGTGCAGGAGGTCGTTCCCGGACCTCCGCTGGACTTTTGGCAAATCTTGTGGGGGTCAGGAGGCCCCCCCAAGCTGGCCAAAAGTTCCTGGGGGTCCAGCGGGGGTCCGGGAGCGATCTCCTACGCTCGTGACGTCGGGGGACAGGAACCAAAATGGCGCCGGCGCTACCTTTGCCCTGTCATTTGACAGGGAAAGGTAGCGCCGGCGCCATTTCTATCAACGCACCCGAGGCCCGAGAGTGGAAGATCACAACGGGACCCCCCCACTGGACCCCAGATAATTTAAGACATTTTGGGGGGGTTCGGGAGGGTGGGGGATTTATTTTAAAGGGTCGGGGTGGGTTTTAGGGATGTTTTAGTGTGCCGGTTTTCCCACAATCCCCC
This sequence comes from Rhinatrema bivittatum, assembly GCF_901001135.1. NCBI lineage: Eukaryota > Metazoa > Chordata > Amphibia > Gymnophiona > Rhinatrematidae > Rhinatrema > Rhinatrema bivittatum. The sequence continues at coordinate 29,720,523 of NC_042618.1, read as the reverse complement.
GATTTATGATTTACACGATATTTAAAAAAACAAAACTGCGACGATCTGATTCCCTCCCCCCCCAGCCGAAATCGATCGTTAAGACGATCGATCACACGATTCACATCTCTACAATACTGTACACATTTATTTATTTATTTAGAAATGTTTGTATACCACTTTTACAATTGGAAATTAATTAAAATGGTTAATAAAATTAAAACATACATAATCTAATTTTAAAAAACAATAAAATTAAAAGTTATGACATTATAAAACAGACACAAAATTCAAAATGCAACATTCAGATTACAAACATATTGCCTTCGGAATATGCATGTAAGTGCCAAATTCACCCAGCTCCACCTCCAAAATGCCTCTCCTCAGTATGCATAAAATTACATAAGAAATTTAGTTGTGCACACACTTATTAATCATATGGGTTCCAATATTGAAAGTGTGTTTAGCGCTAGATAGCCAGATAAGTAGGACTTATCTAGTAAGTGGCAGCCTCTGAATATCCAGCTATGTTCAGCGGCCACCTCTTAACCGGATAAGTCACTTAACTGGCTAAGTAGATAACCAGATAATCAATGGGTGCGGAATGAGCGGATCGGGGAGGCGCTACTTATTAAGGGTGTGAATCGTGTGATCGATCGTCTTAACGATCGATTTTGGCTGGGGGGGGGGGAAATCTTATCGTCGTGTTTTTTGTTTTTAAAAAATTGTTAAAAATCGTAAATCGGGGGAGGGCGGGAAAATCGGCACACCAAAAAAACCCTAAAACCCACCCCGAACCTTTAGAACAAATCCCCCACCCTCCCGAACCCCCCCCCAAAATGTTTTAAATTACCTGGGGTCCAGTGGGGGGGTCCCGACGCGATCTCCCTCTCTCTGGCCATGACTGCGTTGAGAGAAATGGCGCCGGTGGCTCTTTGCCCTTATCATGTGACAGGGCACATGATAAGGGACTTTTGGCCTGCTTGGGGGGGCCTCCTGACCCTCACAAGACTTGCCAAAAGTCCAGCGGGGGTCCGGTAGTGACCTCCTGCGCGCGGGCCGTATTGCCAATCTTCAAAATGGCGCCGGCGCTACCTTTGCCCTCACTATGTCATACGGGCGACCGTCGCCCATATGACATAGTGAGGGCAAAGGTAGCGCCGGCGCCATTTTGAAGATTTTGCCCTCACTATGTCACTATGTCATACGGGCGACCGTACTAATTTCTACCCACCAGAACCCAAAATAGGCTGCATTGCTCCCCTATTGACTTTAATGGGAAACAGATGAACAAATACACCCAAAAAAAGAACATTCTTTTTTCATCTGAAACTGTTACAGAACTTGCTCAATCTGTGGCTTTCTCCCTTTTTCAGTCACTGTGGTCCTGGGAAGGACAATTTTCAAAGCCATTTACACAGGTAAATACTGATTTACACATGTACTCAGAGGCGGTACCTTTCAAACCAGCGCGAGGTGCTCTTTCGTGCGTGTGCATCGGCACATGCCCAGATTCCGTGGCCATTTTATAATTTGTGCATGTGCACATGTTATGAAATAGCCATACTACACGCATATGTGTGCCTATGCATGTAAATCCTGCTTCTACAGGGTACGTCAGGGAATTTTAAAAGGGGCACGCACCCATGCCATTGCCAGTTTCTCCAGTTTTTCCACCAGTTTGTCCAGTTAACAGTAGGGATGTGGATTCGTTTTGAATGAATGCGCAATCCGCAACGTATAGGTCCCTATTCGTTGCAATCGTGGGGTTCCGAAATGTATGGCGAACCCCCACGAATGCAACATATCACTAATGAATAAAACCCACACCCTCCTGACCCCCCCAAGACTTGCCAAAAGTTCCTGGTGATCCAGCGGGGGTCCTGGAGCGATGTGTACTTGGGCCGTCGGCTGCCGGTATTCAAAATGACGCTGATAGCTTTTGCCCTTACTATGTCGCAGGGGCTACCAGTGCCATTGGTCGACCCCTGTCATATGGTAGGAGCACAAGATGGCGCCGGCCATCCATTGCTCCTACCATGTGACAGGGGCCGACCAATGGCACAGGTAGCCCCTGCGACATAGTAAGGGCAAAAGCTATCAGCGCCATTTTGAATACCGGCAGCCAACGGCCCGAGTGCAGGAGAATGCTCCAGGACCCCCATTGTACCACCAGGGACTTTTGGCAAATCTTGGGGGGGTCAGGAGGGTGGGGGGTTGTAGTTAATTAAATTTAAAGGGTTGGGATGGGTTTTTTTTTTTACTTTAATGGGAAACGAATACCATAAGTAACTAATGGATGAATCAGGGTCCCCCGAAAACGGATGTAACAGATTTGGGTCCCGATGAATACGAATACCGAATCGAACGTATCTGTCCTGATGCACATCCCTAGTTAACAGCTAGGTCCTCCAAACCTCCCTAATTTAATAGTCTTCACTCCCCCTGGTTACCCCAGACCCTTTAAATCCTTGAGAAATGGCTCTTTCTGTTCATTTTTTAACTTTCACCCTGTCCCTAGCAGAAATAAACTTACATGCCTCTGAACCTGCATGCATGCCTAGGCGAGCAAGTATTTACACACACATCTCTTCACCATGCCCCAAAATGCCCATTCCATGCCCAAACAACTCCATTCTCCGCCCCTTTTTGAAAACCTTGACATGTGTGCGCAGCAAGAGATATGCATGTATCTGGGTGGCTTTTAAAATTCAGGCAGCGTGTGCCAGTCCGACTTGTGTCGGGCATCCCCCAATTGATGATCGCACCATGCTTTTAAAATTCACCTCTAAATTATTGGCTGTCTGAACTTTGCCCTCCCTCAATGGGACAAAGCCCACAGTTACTTTTTAATATTGTTTGTGAAATGCAGCAAATGACTCAATGTTAGGTTTAGTTCATTGCAACAAAGCCAAATATCAAGTCCTTCCAACATAGCCAGACCTTTTCAGATATTTTCATTTTGGCAAAAGCATGAGCACTATTTAGTGAAAGGCAAATTCAGGAGCATATACAACAGTTGTGAACTGCTCAACAATACAGTTTAAAAAATTGACGGTGGCAGATGCATAAGGAGTCAAAGGAAGGGTGTATGTCCTAAATTTCAGAACAGGACTTAGTGTACTCTGCTTTATTTAGATGAATGGCTAGGCAATCACATACCATGCGCAGACTATCTGTACCATATTTAGCTGCAATCTGTAAGCTACTCTGTGTGTGTTCCTCATCATAGCCGGTTTTAGAACGTCTCATACAAGCCCCAAATGATAAAAGGAATTTGCTAGTGAACATGAAATTGGAAGGCAGAATAGATTATTGTGACAGATGATGCAAACAAAAGAGGACCTTTCTTTTCATGTTTCCTCACGCTGCAGCTTTTATTCTTTTTTTTTCTTTTTCTTTTCGAGAAGCCATTTACCACATCAAGAAAACTCCCAGCAAAACAAATCCAGGCCAAAACTCAAGAGGACCCCCAAAGGGTCCATGATCCAGTTCTGGTTTTTTTTATGTTAAAGGGGAAAGGTATCAGTCAGTGCTCTGTCTCAGAAATGAGATTTCACCGGGAGATCAGTTCCGGATGCAAGCATGGGGGAGAGATTTCAAGATTTGGTTTCATTTTCTGGATATTGCCGAGGCTATATCCAGAGAAAGGGGAATAGACCCTATAGGTTTTTTTTTCTTTCTCTTTTAGGCTTGCATCTTAATTGAAACCAAAGCTCAACTGGGGCTATGGTGCCACGAAGCATCGTTCAGAAGTTGAACTACCTGAATTTTGTCATCCTTTGTTAAACCTCTTTGCTTTTCTAGCTACTGCACCAACAGGCCCTACCCTGAGGACACAGACCACAGCTCTCTCTCGAGCTCAATATTCATGTACTCTGTGGCTATTAGGTGTCATCAGTCACCATCGTGTGATGCAGAGACTCCCTAACCCCCCCACTTCAAGGAGAAGCCACCAGGTCTGTCCAAAAAAGAGACATTCTTTACTGCAAATTTAACTGCTTGCTGAAAAAAAAAAGTGCTTCTGCATTCCCTATAGAGCCCCTTTATAGCTATGTAAAGCCACATTAGGTCTTTGATGCTGTCCTCTCTCCTATATGGTTCAAAGCTCTCATATTTACTCTTAAAGAAATTGCTGTAGCCAGCTGGCAAATATTAACAGTAAGTCATGGAGGTGGAATCAATTTAATGTTCTCCTATCGGGCCTAAATCACAAAATTAAACTTATTTTGAAAGGAAACAAGAATGGACAAAAAGACTTGTGCTCGACGATAACACAGTGCACCACAGAGGCTTCGGGATGGGGAAGCAGGAAAGCACTGGTGGAATCCCAACCCAGACGCACTTTTGAACGCCCCCTCCCCTCACCCTTACAAAACGAACCTGACAAGCTGTTCCATTCCGGTCAGACCATGGTCTATGAAGCCCAGCACATAGGGGTAGATTTTTAAAAAGTACGCCCGCGCGTACTTTTGTTCGCGCAACCGGCGGATTTTACGCCGGATTTTAATAGATACGCTCGTAGCCGCGCATATCTTTTAAAATCGCTGCAGTCTCGGAGGGAACTTTCCTTCCCCCCCCCCGCACCTTCCCCTCCTTTCCCCTACCTAACTCACCCCCCCCCCCCAGCCCTATCTAAACCCCCCCACCTTTGTTTGAAAAGTTACGCCTGCATGAGGCAGGCGTAACTCGCGGCCAGCGCACGATTCCCCAGCCCGGGAGCAGTTTGGGAGGCCTCGGCCATACCCCTGAAACACCCCCGGGCCGGAATCACGCCCCCGGCCCCACCCCCGGATGACACGCCGTCGCGACACGCCCCCGACATGCCCCCCCCAGGAAAGCCCCGGGACTTATGCGCGTCCCGGGGCTTGCGTGTGCCGCCCAGCCTATTCAACATAGGCTCGGCATGCGCAGGGGGAGCTTGGAGCAGGTTTTCGGGGGATACGCGCGTATCTTACTCGCATACCGCTTTGAAAATCTGCCCCATTGTCTCTGACAGTGACCAGTCCTGGACACAAGCATCTGGCAGATCCCCCCAAAAATAGATCTGTTTCTTATAGGGATAGAGATGGCCTTCTCTAGTCTATCTGGCTAATAGTTGCATATGGCCTTTACCTCCAGAACTTGTCCAAACCTTATCTAAATCCTGCGATGCTAGTCACCTTGACCACATTTTCTAGCAACAGATTCCATAACTTGATTGTGTATGGAGTGGAAAAGTGCTTTCTACTACTTGTGGTAAATCTGCTTGTTATTTTCATGGAGCATCCCCTTCCTTAAGTATTATTGGAAAAGGCTCAGAACCATCCTTTGTTTACGCACTCCACCCCATGAAAGGAAAGTCAATGGCAGCCTACAGGAACTTCCCATTGGTGCACACCTATCCCTTTTTTATTGAAGCATCAGGTGAACCAATGTAAGAGTTAGGATTTTCTTGATAGACATTTTTGTAATTTTTTTTTAGATGATTGCATTATGGATGTTTATAAAAGTTTCAGAAATGAACAATAGCTAGGACTAAAGCCTTGAGGATTTTTACTATTTCTTCCATGTTCCAAATATGTGGCAATTCAACCCCTATGTGTGTGATACCATGAATCCAATTTATGCACATGAAAGCACACATAGATCAATTTATGCCTCGGTACAAGTATGGAATGTGTGGGATGCAAATCTTGTAAATAAACACATTTCATAGGAAAAAGGAAAGCATAGTATAGCACACTTTGGAAGAATTTGCTGCCGACTTAAGGTTACTAATCCAGCTATATAGGCTGAAGGCAGAACTGAATTCAATCAAGTTACTTCATAGCAATATATCAGCCCAATTTTAAAACACACACATGTAAAAATCGGGGATTACGTGCATGGCCAGGCCCTGTGCACATTTTCGGAAGGGCCCGGCCACACGTGTAAACCCCTTTTACTCAACAAAGTGCCAGGCCTCGAGAAAGGGGTGGGCTTGTGGGCATGGTCTGAGTGGGGAGGGGTAGGTGGGGCGGGCCGGGAAAGTGCCATTCAATGCTTTACCAGGGAAGCGTGCGCCAGCAGCCGGCCGGTGCGCGGAGATTATGTCTGCTCTGGAGGAGCAGTAAGTAGCAAAATAAAAGATTTTGGGATAGTTAGGCTAGGTTTAGGGGGCGGGGAGGAGAGGGGAAGAGGGAGGAAGGATAAAATTAGTGGTAGGGGAGTTCCCTCCCAGTCCTCTCCTTAATTGGAGCGGACTGGGAGGGAACTGGGGGAGGCCCGATTGCATCGCCATGCGTATTTTCTAAAATCCCTCCCTGCACGCAGAGTAGGCCACCCACCACACAGGCACACGCGGACATGAAAATCTGCTACGCATTTGCGTGCAGGACCCATATTTTATAACATGCTTGTGCCGACGCACACATGTTATAAAATAGCCGCACCCCTGTGCAAGTGCCAGGAACCACACACACATGGACAAGCATGCGCATTTTAAAAAAAATCTATCTTATAACGAACTACTATATAACCACATTATATAAAGTCAACATATATTAAATACAGTGAGACCAAGTAGACTAACACTCTTCTTGCATCTTATTCTGTGATCAGTGGGTGTTGCGGTCCCGGTCGCCAGGCTAGCGACCGGGTCCTTACCTTTCTGCCGACTCCCCCGGGGCTGCCGCGATCCGCCGCGCCTGAGGCCTGTAGGGCCGCATGGCAGCGTCTCCCTCCACGTGGAGACGCCGCCGAAGGCCGAGCCTGACTCCTCCCACTGCCTGGGCACGCGCGCGCGCGAGGAGGGGGCTCTTAAAGGTCCAGCACCCGGAAGTGCTGAAACGCCCCGTTCCTGACGTCAGACGCTGGCTGGCTATTTAAACCAGCGTCTGACTGCCTTACCTTGCCTTTGCAACGTGGTCGCTCCTTGAGTGGTTAGTTGCCTGTTCCTGCTTGTTCCAGCCGTGCCTTGCTTCCAGCTCTGGTTCCTGCTTGTTCCAGCCGTGCCTTGCTTCCAGCTCTGGTTCCTGCTTGTTCCAGCCGTGCCTTGCTTCCAGCTCTGGCTCCAGCTTGTTCCTGCTGTGCCTTTGACTCCAGCTCCGACTTCAAGATTCTCCTTGTCTTCAGCCAGCCACGACCCTCGGACTTCTTCACGATTCTCCTTGTCTTCAGCCAGCCACGATTCTCAGACTTCTTCACGATTCTCCTTGTCTTCAGCCAGCCACGATCCTCGGACTTCTCCACGATTCTCCTTGTCTTCAGCCAGCCACGATCCTCGGACTTCTTCACGATTCTCCTTGTCTTCAGCCAGCCACGACTCTCGGATTTCTTCACGATTCTCCTAAGTCCCAGCGACTCGGACCCCTACGGGCTCCTCCTGGGGGGGTCTCGGGTTTCCAGGGTGAAAACGTCATCCATCTGCTCCAGCTAAGCTCCGCCTCCCGGCTCATTTCCATCTGTGGACGTCGTCCATATCAGCCGGCCCAAGGGTCCACTATTGACTTTCTTCACAACATAACAGTTTGCAAAGGCCATGGACTCGGCGGACTCCTCTCCTGTGCAGGCCATCCCTGGCATGGCTCAAAGAATCCAGCAGCAACAGCAATGTCTAGAAGTCTTGGCTGCTACGGTGGATCGCCTAGCCAGTCGCTTGGACGCCAATCCTCCACCGGTGGCACAACCTCCGCCTCCACCGGCAGCTCAAATGCCCGCACAGACTCAGCTTCCAGCGCCTACACGTTATTCTGGGGATGCCAGATCGTGCAGGGCGTTTTTGAACCAATGCTTCATCCGTTTCACCTTATTACCGGGGCAGTTCCCGTCCGATGCCGTCAAGGTAGCATACATTTTGTCTTTGCTCGATGGGAGGGCCATGCTGTGGGCCTCTCCAATGTGGGAGAAGCAAGACGCCATGCTGCACAACTTGCAGGATTTTGTGACTCATTTCAAACAGACTTTTGACGAGCCAGCTCGTGCAGCTACCGCTACCACTGAAATCCTGCAGCTAAGACAAGGGTCCCGCTCGCTAGCAGAATACGCTATTGAATTCCGTACTCTGGCAATGGAACTCGGTTGGCAGGATGACTGCTTACGGGGTATTTTCCTGGAAGGACTCGCAGGTCGTATCAAGGACGAGTTGATGGCTCGCGACCTGCCCCTCACCCTGAATGGGGTAATAGACTTAGCAGGGAGGATAGATCGACGATTGCAACAACGAACCAAGGAGGCTCGAGTTCTTCGTCGCCCCGTTTCCTTGGCGCCTTCCTTCTCCAGGTCTATGGTAGTACCTCACAAAACATCATCAGCCACCGGCAGTTCCTCGGAGGAACCTATGCAACTTGGAAGGGCACCTCTAACCGAGGAAGAGAAGAAACAACGCCGCATCCAGGGTCTTTGCCTATATTGCGGTACTAAGGGTCATTTCCTTGGTCAATGTCCTGCAAGACCGGGAAATGGTCGAGTCTAGGGAGAAATGAGGAGATTCCCCTAGGCTGTGTCAATCCTGCTCCTCAATGTACAGTTCCTATAACATTGGAGTATCCTGGAGGTTCCTTCCAGACGCTAGCTTTGATTGATTCCGGTGCCGGAGGGAATTTTATCTGGGAAGAACTGGTACACCAGCTCGGACTACCTACTAAACACCGGAGACCCCCGTTACGGGTTACCTCTATCCGGGGAACCCCGTTACCAGGTTACATTTCTGAAATCACGATGCCTCTCACTTTACGAACCGGTGTGCTTCACACAGAGACAATCTCTTTTTTACTACTCGAGAAATCTGTGCACCCTGTGGTCTTGGGACTTCCCTGGTTGCAACAACATGCTCCCGTGATCCATTGGGACTCCCTCCAGATTGCGCAATGGAGTCCTCACTGTTTCCAGAATTGCCTGGATCCTCTTCCAAGTTCAGAGATAGTACTCTCTCACTCAGTCCTAGAACTTCCTCAGCCTTACCGAGAGTACTCTGACGTGTTCTCTAAACAAAAGGCCGAACTCCTCCCATGCCATCGGCCTTTTGACTGTGCCATCGATCTCTTACCAGGCTCCACCCCACCACGGGGTAGGGTTTACCCTCTTTCACTGCCAGAGACCCGTGCAATGTCGGATTACATCACGGAAAACCTTGCTAAGGGCTTCATTCGCCCTTCACATTCCCCTGCAGGAGCAGGGTTCTTTTTCGTATCCAAGAAAGATGGCTCCCTCAGGCCATGCATAGACTATCGAGGCCTGAATTCCATCACGAAGAAGGATCGCTATCCTTTACCTCTGATCCCGGAATTACTCGATAGACTTCAAGGGGCTAAGATTTTTGCAAAGCTGGACTTGCGTGGGGCCTACAACCTCGTTCGTATTCGTCCGGGTGACGAATGGAAGACAGCGTTCAACACTCGAGATGGACATTACGAATATCTGGTAATGCCTTTCGGCTTATGTAATGCCCCAGCTGTCTTCCAGAATCTTATGAACGAGGTCCTCCGGGAGATGCTTCATTCCTTTGTCATTGTTTACCTCGACGATGTCTTGATCTATTCCCAAGATCTCTCTTCCCATCGCCAACACGTCAAACGGGTTTTGCAGGCTTTAAGAGACAATCATCTATACGCTAAATTTGAAAAATGCCAGTTTGAGTGTGAGTCACGTCCGTTCTTGGGTTACATAGTTTCCTCGTCCGGTTTCCAGATGGATCCAGAGAAGGTGGCAGCCATTACTAATTGGCCTCGCCCGTCTGGCCTGAAGGCTCTACAACGATTTCTTGGCTTTGCCAACTTTTACAGACATTTTATACCACATTATTCTCAGAAGGTAGCTCCCCTCACTGCGCTTACACGCAAAGGAGCTAACGCTCACGACTGGTCCACAACCGCCTCGGATGCCTTTGAAGCGTTAAAACAAGCTTTCATAACAGCCTCTTGCCTACGACACCCAGATCCACAACGTCCCTTTATTTTGGAAGTCGACGCCTCGAACCTGGCTGTCGGCGCCGTTCTCAGTCAACACGATGCTTCCGGCAAATTGATGCCATGTTCTTACTTTTCTAAAAGGTTTTCACCCGCCGAATGTAACTACGGCATAGGAGACAAAGAACTCCTAGTAGAGATGTGAATCGTGTCCTCGATCGTCTTAACGATCGATTTCGGCTGGGAGGGGGAGGGAATCGTATTGTTGCCGTTTGGGGGGGTAAAATATCGTGAAAAATCGTGAAAAATCGTGAAAAATCGTGAAAAATCGAAAAAACGTAAAATCGCAAAACCGGCACATTAAAACCCCCTAAAACCCACCCCCGACCCTTTAAATTAAATCCCCCACCCTCCCGAACCCCCCCCCCCAAATGACTTAAATAACCTGCGGGTCCAGTGGCGGTCCGGAACGGCAGCGGTCCGGAACGGGCTCCTGCTACTGAATCTTGTTGTCTTCAGCCGGCGCCATTTTCCAAAATGGCACCGAAAAATGGCGGCGGCCATAGACGAACACGATTGGACGGCAGGAGGTCCTTCCAGACCCCCGCTGGACTTTTGGCAAGTCTTGTGGGGGTCAGGAGGCCCCCCCCAAGCTGGCCAAAAGTTCCTGGAGGTCCAGCGGGGGTCAGGGAGCGATTTCCCGCCGCGAATCGTTTTCGTACGGAAAATGGCGCCGGCAGGAGATCGACTGCAGGAGGTCATTCAGCGAGGGTTCCGGCGCCTCGCTGAACGACCTCCTGCAGTCGATCTCCTGCCGGCGCCATTTTCCGTACGAAAACGATTCGCGGCGGGAAATCGCTCCCTGACCCCCGCTGGACCTCCAGGAACTTTTGGCCAGCTTGGGGGGGGCCTCCTGACCCCCACAAGACTTGCCAAAAGTCCAGCGGGGGTCCGGAAGGACCTCCTGCCGTCCAATCGTGTTCGTCTATGGCCGCCGCCATTTTTCGGCGCCATTTTGGAAAATGGCGCCGGCTGAAGACAACAAGATTCAGTAGCAGGAGCCCGTTCCGGACCGCTGCCGATCCGGACCGCCGCTGGACCCGCAGGTTATTTAAGTCATTTGGGGGGGGGGTTCGGGAGGGGGGGGGATTTAATTGAAAGGGTCGGGGGTGGTTTTAGGGGGTTTTAGTGTGCCGGCTCACGATTCTAACGATTTATAACGATAAATCGTTAGAATCTCTATTGTATTGTGTTCCATAACGGTTTAAGACGATATTAAAATTATCGGACGATAATTTTAATCGTCCTAAAACGATTCACATCCCTAACTCCTAGCCATCAAGTTAGCCTTCGAGGAGTGGAGGCAATGGCTAGAGGGGGCTAACCATCCGGTAACCGTGTACACGGACCACAAAAATTTATTGTATTTAGCCCAAGCTCAACGGCTAAACCCGCGGCAAGCAAGATGGTCACTCTTCTTCAGTCGTTTCAATTTCCTCCTCAAGTTTCGACCAGCAGAGAAGAATGTGCGGGCTGATGCCCTCTCTCGTACTTCTCAGCTGGAGGAGGAGGAGGACTCGCCACAGACCATCCTGGACCCTGCTTGTGTTCAACTAAGTACCACCTCCATTGTTCCTACAAGTAAGACTACTGTTCCTAAAAGACTACGGAAGAAAGTTTTGTCTTGGGGACATGACTCGCTGACCGGGGGGCATGCTGGTAGGCTACGAACTTTGGACCTTATAAATCGTTACTATTGGTGGCCTGGTCTTCGACGTGACGTTTCCAACTACATCAACTCTTGTCCTACTTGCGCCCTGCAAAAACCACTAAATGGCCCTCCGAGAGGCTTTCTGTAACCATTACCCGTACCCACAGAACCATGGACACATATCGCCACGGATTTTATGGTGGAACTCCCGCCTTCACAAGGCAAAACCGTGGTATGGGTCACAGTGGACCGCTTCTCTAAAATGGCTCACCTTGTGCCTTTGCCCAAATTACCTTCCGCCATTGAATTGGCCTCTCTATTCACACATCATATATTTCGTATACATGGTCTGCCTCAGGACATTGTGTCTGACAGGGGTCCTCAGTTCACAGCCAGGTACTGGAAAGCCTTATGCAAAAAGTTCAAGATCCAGTTGAGTTTCTCTACCGCTTTCCACCCACAAAGTAATGGGCAAACAGAACGCATGAATCGTTCATTGAAGTTGTTCCTACGAGCATTCATTAATCACAAACAAGACAATTGGGTAGAACTTTTGCCCTGGGCGGAATTCGCATATAATAATCAAATACATACAGCGACAGGGAAGTCGCCTTTTCAAATCGTGTATGGTAAACAACTCAAACCACCATTACCTCTACCAGTACCAACCTCCTCACCTGCTGCTCAGGTTACCGCAGATCAACTGAGTAAACTTTGGTCCTCTGTTCAACATCGACTCCATAAAGTCGCACGCACTGCTAAACACCACTATGATCGTCATCGAAAACCTGCATTCTCTTTCCTTCCAGGCGATCGAGTGTGGCTCAGTACAAAGAACATTCATTTGAGGCAACCATCCAAAAAACTCTCACCCAAGTTCTGTGGGCCTTTCCGCGTAGCAGAGAGGGTAGGTTTGGTCTCGTATCGCCTTCGACTCCCTACCACGCATTCATGATGTTTTTCATGTCTCTCTTTTGAAACCAGTAATTCTTTCCAGATTTTACCCCAGACCGCTCGATGATGGTTCCACCACTACGGTTGAGGATCCTACATTCCAGGTACAAGAGGTCCTTGATGCGCGCTTCGCCAACAGACGTTGGGAATATCTGTTGGCTTGGGAGGGTTGTGGGAATGAAGACAATACGTGGGAACCTGCCCGCAACATTTTGGACAAGACTCTTCTGCAGCAATACCATCAAGACCATCCTGACAGGCCAAGCCCTTTGAAGAGGGGGCGTAAAGGAGGGGGTACTGTTGCGGTCCCGGTCGCCAGGCTAGCGACCGGGTCCTTACCTTTCTGCCGACTCCCCCGGGGCTGCCGCGATCCGCCGCGCCTGAGGCCTGTAGGGCCGCATGGCAGCGTCTCCCTCCACGTGGAGACGCCGCCGAAGGCCGAGCCTGACTCCTCCCACTGCCTGGGCACGCGCGCGCACGAGGAGGGGGCTCTTAAAGGTCCAGCACCCGGAAGTGCTGAAACGCCCCGTTCCTGACGTCAGACGCTGGCTGGCTATTTAAACCAGCGTCTGACTGCCTTACCTTGCCTTTGCAACGTGGTCGCTCCTTGAGTGGTTAGTTGCCTGTTCCTGCTTGTTCCAGCCGTGCCTTGCTTCCAGCTCTGGTTCCTGCTTGTTCAGCCGTGCCTTGCTTCCAGCTCTGGTTCCTGCTTGTTCCAGCCGTGCCTTGCTTCCAGCTCTGGTTCCTGCTTGTTCCAGCCGTGCCTTGCTTCCAGCTCTGGTTCCTGCTTGTTCCAGCCGTGCCTTGCTTCCAGCTCTGGCTCCAGCTTGTTCCTGCTGTGCCTTTGACTCCAGCTCCGACTTCAAGGTTCTCCTTGTCTTCAGCCAGCCACGACCCTCGGACTTCTTCACGATTCTCCTTGTCTTCAGCCAGCCACGATCCTCGGACTTCTTCACGATTCTCCTTGTCTTCAGCCAGCCACGATCCTCAGACTTCTTCACGATTCTCCTTGTCTTCAGCCAGCCACGACTCTCGGATTTCTTCACGATTCTCCTAAGTCCCAGCGACTCGGACCCCTACGGGCTCCTCCTGGGGGGGTCTCGGGTTTCCAGGGTGAAAACGTCATCCATCTGCTCCAGCTAAGCTCCGCCTCCCGGCTCATTTCCATCTGTGGACGTCGTCCATATCAGCCGGCCCAAGGGTCCACTATTGACTTTCTTCACAACATAACAGTGGGCTCATATAAAAGAACTGTAATTGATTAATTTCATTTTATCTTGTTGGTAGCACTATTTTAAACATTTTAAATAGATACATAAAAAGAATATAAATATGTTATGGATGTGTTGGGGTAGATAATATTGGTAGAAGCCCCGAAAATTAAGTGCCCCTAAAAGTCAAACTAAATTTGTTTTGCTCATAGTTCAGAATTTTTTGCATGCAATAGTCAAAAAGACCATTTCGTACATCAGAAAAATAAGCTTGGAAACAGTTGAAATGCATTTAAAAAGCTGCAAAGTCCAAGCTAATGACAAAAAAAAAAAAAGGCAAGTCAAATCAGAAAGAGAGAGAGAGAGCAGAGGAAGGGAACTCTGCAAACTCAGCACTTCTTTAGATGTGGTCTGGCATCTAGTTCATAAAGTTAAGGAAATCTGCTCATTGTAATCATACACATGCAAATAGAGAGATATTTTTTTGGGGGGGGAAGAAAGAAAGAGACCTCAACCAGTAACTGCACAAAGTCATCCAGTGTCCAAAAGAAGAGAAAAAGTAAAAGACAGCTTTCTGGTTTAATCAGCACCACTATAGACTTTAAACGAATATTGCAACTTCTACAAGCACAAGATTTAGTCCGTAGTTTGAGGCCACCAGGGCTGTAAAAGGTGCGGCAAGGTGAAAAACTAAAATAGTTTGAATTTTCTGACCCACTCACTTGATTGTTACCTTGATTGTACAGTAAAATGGAAGCAATTTGTAGCTGCGGCCCCCATCGCTGAACTATGGCACAGCGCAGACTTCTTGGGAAAGGGCAGAGATTCAAACGGTGATGCAAGTTTGTGTTTGAAATTAGTGGCTAATTAATGACAGCAGTGCATTGTACACAGCGGAGTCTAGTCCAAATGCTATTTATTAAATGAGCAATTTAAGTCACCAAAAAAAAAAAAAAGAAACAAACTGTTTGATAAATGCATCACAGATCCAAGATGTTCACAAAAGATCCTGGTACATTTCATCCCCAGTTTGCAGAGTGCTCACATATTCAATAATGAGATGATCTGCACGCTTACCACCAAAGGGCATCCTACTTATTATAGCCTACTGCTATTATTGGGCAGCCGAAAATAAGACTGGTGACTTAGCCCACATGGCTTACTAACACAAGATATTTATGAAGAAAATGTCCCGAATCAGTGTCCAACGCAAGAATTTTCATCAAGTGTTATCAAACCCTCCCCCTCCCATCTAACAAAACAGTTTTTATCAAGAAATATTTTAAGACAGAAAGGATTAATTAGAGAGTAGAAGGTCTTTTCTGTACCTTGTTGCTGGTGGGGAGATTTGCCTACTCAAGTGAGCCACTGGGAGTTTATACCCTTGACAGGGTGACCTTTAGTAAATCCAAGCTTGTAGGAGCTGCTGAGCGGATGTGGAATATTCTACTTCTCAAGCCCAGGTACTACACTGAGTAAAGGGCAGGACAACCCATAGCATCCATCTTGTTCCTACACGCCACAGATTGCACATTAAACTACCCTGCATGGACAATCAACAGCACACAATTATTCTACCCTTATCACTTCACTAATGGGTTGATCTTCAAAGATATGTGTGCATGGCTCCCGGCACACGCAAATGGACGCGATCATTTAACAACATGCATGCGTTGTCGCGCGCATGTTATAAAATACGATATCCGCGCACACATGCGTGCCAGATTTTAGCATCGACGCGCGCAGGGGGGAAGTTTTCTATAGTACATGCGATGACGCAATTGGGCCTTTGCCCAGTTCCCTCCCAGTCCGCTCCAAGACTGGAAGGGAATTTTCCTTTACCCATACCTACCCTTCCTTCCTATTCCCCTCTCCTCCCCAACCCCTAAACTAATCCTACCTATCCCCATATTTTTTTTATTTTAATTCTACTGCTCCTCAGGAGCAAAAGTATCTTCCATGTACCGGCAGCTGGCTGGGGCACAATTCGGCGAGACAGTGTCTAATGACGCAGTCCCGGCCCACTCCCACCCCACCCCTCCCCGCCTAAACCACCCTCCCAACCCCCTCCTTTTGAAAGGCCTGGCACTTTGGCGAATAACGGGGGTTACGCGCATGGTCAGGCCTTTCGTAAAAGGTGTGCAGCTCACGCAAAGCCCAGACACACATGTAACCCTGTTTTTTACACTTGGGCCTTTTAAAATTGGGTCTTAAATATCCATGGAATGAGTTTTCTAGGCAGTGCCAACAGGCCTGGGAAGCTATACATCAGCAGCCAATGATCTTCACACAGTCTCATGATTTCTGATTTCGTAAAGGGAATATGAGATCTGCTCAGATGACCAGCCGGCCCTATTTAGTGCAGTCCTGACTGCCTCAATCCAAGGCGCCCCTGTATAAGCTGGGATAAAAAAAACTTTCCTTTCATTGCTTTCTTGCTGGATTCCCACAGTTAGCAGGATTTCGAGTTTATGTAAGCTTAATAATTATAGAAATGGGTAATGATTCAGATGGACTGAACCAAATCACGGTGAACATAGAAGATTTGGTAGGCTTGATTGACAAACTAAAGAGTAGTAAATCATCTAGACCGGATGGTATACACCCCAGGGTTCTAAAGGAACTAAAAAATGAAATTTCAGCCCTATTAGTAAACATTTGTAACCTATCATTAAAATCATCCATTGTACCTGAAGACTGGAGGGTGGCTAATGTAACCCCAATATTTAAAAAGGGCTCCAGAGGCGATCTGGGAAACTACAGACCAGTTAACCTGATTTCAGTGCCAGGAAAAATAGTGGAAAGTGTTCTAAATATCAAAATCACAGAACATATAGAAAGACTTGGTTTAATGGAACAAAGTCAGCATGGCTTTACCCAAGGCAAGTCTTGCCTCACAAATCTGCTTCACTTTTTTGAAGGAGTTAATAAACATGTAGATAAAGGTGAACCAGTAGATGCAGTGTATTTGGATTTTCAGAAGGCGTTTGACAAAGTTCCTCATGAGAAGCTTCTAGGAAAAGTAAAAAGTCATGGGATAGGTGGCGATGTCCTTTCGTGGATTACAAACTGGCGAAAAGACAGGAAACAGAGAGTAGGATTAAATGGACAATTTTCTCAGTGGAAGGGAGAGGGCAGTGGAGTATCTCAGGGATCTGTATTGGGACCCGTACTTTTCAATATATTTATAAATGATCTGGAAATAAATACGACGAGTGAGGTAATCAAATTTTCAGATGATACAAAATTGCTCAGAGTAGTTAAATCACAAGCAGATTGTGATAAATTGCAGGAAAACCTTGTGAGACTGGAAAATTGGGCTTCAAATGGCAGATGAAATTTAATGTGGATAAGTGCAAGATGATACATATAGGGAAAAATTACCCATGCTATAGTTACACAATGTTAGGTTCCCTATTAGGAGCTACCACCCAAGAAAGAGATCTAGGCGTCATAGTGGATAACACATTGAAATCGTCGGCTCAGTGTGCTGCGGCAGTCAAAAAAGCAAACAGAATGTTGGGAATTATTAGAAAGGGAATGATGAATAAAATGGAAAACGTCATAATGCCTCTGTATTGCTCCATGGTGAGACCGCATCTTGAATACTGTGTACAATTCTGGTCGCCGCATCTCAAAAAAGATATAGTTGCGATGGAGAAGGTTCAGAGAAGGGCGACCAAAACGACAAAAGGAATGGAACAGCTCCCCTATGAGGAAAGACTAAAGAGGTTAGGACTTTTCAGCTTGGAGAAGAGACGGATGAGGGGGGATATGATAGAGGTGTTTAAAATCATGAGATGTGTATAATGGCTAAATGTGAATCGGTTATTTACTTTTTCGGATAATAGAAAGACTAGGGGACACTCCATGAAGTTAGCATGTGGCACATTTAAAACTAATCAGAGAAATTTATTTTTCACTCAATGCACAATTAAACTCTGGAATTTGTTGCCAGAGGATGTGGTTAGTGCAGTTAATGTGGCTGTGTTTGAAAAAGGATTGGATAAGTTCTTGGACAAGTCCATTACCTGCTATTAATTAAGTTGACCTAGAAAATAGCCACTGCTATTACTAGCAACAGTAACATGGAACAGACTTAGTTTTTGGGTATTTGCCAGGTTCTTATGGCCTGGATTGGCCACTGTTGGAAACAGGATGCTGGGCTTGATGGTCCCTTGGTCTGACCCAGTATGGCATGTTCTTATGTTCTTAAGATAATTTTCAAACAAATATGCATGGTGGCATACAAGCACGTATGTGACCGTGAGCAGGTAAATGAAAGTATTTTATAAACTGTACATATGATATATGTACAGTTTATAAAATATGTTTTTCTTGGTTTATGTGTGAAACCACATGTATCAATTGAAGGTGCATACTTTTCCTACCTATTTTTGCATATATTTTATACAAAAAAAGTAAAGTAGGACTTACTCGCATAAGTCAGCCAATTTTAAAACATGCATGCATAATTAGTCTACCTGTTCACCCAGTTCTTCTCTAGGCCATCAACCTGAACTCCCCCAAGTTCACCCAGATCACCCAACCAGTCAAAATGTTTAATATCACCTACACTAGATAATTAGCAGCTGTAAAAATACGCTAATAAGTTGATAAATATTCTTACATGCCTTTTAAAATAGCAACTTACATATGTAAGTATTGTCCCCACATCAGAATGTCCCTAACCATTCCTTTTTAACGCATGTATATGTGCATTCAAAAATGAAAACATGCACATATTTTCAACTTTTATAAAATTCAGAATACATGAGTAGAGGCTACTTATGCATGTATATGCTAATTTTTATATACATTGGGAGGATAATTTTTTAAAAACTGTGTGCACCCATATATGTATGCGTATGGCTGCATGCAGATCTATCTCATTATTTTATAACCCATGGGGTACAATGTACATGCAGGTTATAAAATACACATAATTCTTCCCCGGAACTTTTGGATGTATTTAAAAAGTACATGTGAATAGATATTCAAGTTAGCTGACTTAGGCCTAGATTCATCAAATTGCTATATTTATGATGGAACATTAATGGGCACCAAAAAAAAAAGGGGGCGTGGTTATGCCAATGTTTGACATTCCACATGGCATAGTAAAAACTCATAACTCACAATAATTTCTTGCATCATGGGAAACAGTAGCATGGTGTGTGCAATGTATTAGCACGTCGTGAATCCAAACCGGGAGATGCGCACACAAGTCGGGCCGGTGTGCGTAAAATGGACATTCAAAGCCATCCAAGTACGCACATATCTCCCGCTATGCGCATTTGTAAAAAGTATCGAAAAAGGGGTGGAGCATAGGCATTTGGGGGGAGGCCAACAGATGTGCTCGCATATACTTAGGCACAGAGGTGGGCGCCAGGGTCCCCCGCCTCTTAACTTTACTACTGCTATTGATGGTGTGTAAGTCATAGAGAAAAAAATCTAGGCTAGTCAGTGGGTTATTGTGGGTTGGGGCTAACAGGGGGAAAGGAAGACAAATAATCTAGGAGGATTTGGAACTTTTATCCCTAGACTGGGCAAACTGGGAGCAAACTGGTGAAACTGGCAATGGCGATGACATGTGTCCCTTTTAGTGTAAAACTTTGTATTAACCAATGTTACCAAATACACAAACCTTCAGAGTGCAGCGTCTCTTATGTACCCCAAAAACAAATCAGAAAAACCATACATTTGCCATTTTCATCTTCTTCTTTCCTCTCAACCACCCCCCTTACAGCCCCAAAAAAATTAATGTGACTTCCTATCCCATCCTTAACATCCCCTCACTTATGTGATGTAAGTGGGATTTGCACGCACATGTGTGCTTACATTTCAAATAGGGCGCACGTGTATGCACTTGCAGTCTATCTGATACCATGCGCGCATATACGCGCCTATGTAATATAATGGCAGCCACCATAACATAGGCGCGTATATGCACGCATGATATCAGATAGACTGAAACCGTGTACGCGTGCACCCTATTTGAAATCTAATGCACATGTGCACGCAAATCTCGCTTCTATCATGTAAGTGGGCCAGTGAAGCAGCCAGTATCCCACTGCTAGTACACTTCCCCCTAACAAATAGAAGAGTTAAGAAGACAGGGCAGGTAAGAAAGGGGTCTTTTTTTGGGCCCAGCAGGGCTGTGTAGATGTGTGAGAAAAGCCCTCATTTTATCGCTTACAATAATAGCCTCCTTTATAGCTGTGACCTGCAATAGCAGTGGCTATCCATGATAAAAACTTTTTTTCCCCTTTACTGCACAAAAAAAGGTGTCATTTCCGATGTTAATCCTGAGTTAGTCTGCATTTAATTTTTGCGACATGTGATAGGAGTTCCTCATTTGCAAAAAAAGCTACCTTTTGCATACTCATTATAACATTTGTATACAAACACGTGACGGGCTAAACATCGTGCATGTATTACTTGTTTTCCCCATTTTATCGCGTGATGAAGCCATAATGCGATTTGATGAATGGTCCTATTAGCCGGATAAATCTTAAAAAGCTCTACTTATCCGGCTAAGTAACAGGGTCATTTATCAAATTGCTATAAGGCGTTTCTGCATGTGTTAAGCCCCTTTAACGCATGCAAAAGCACATAACGCATGGTGCGATGCAAATAAGAAAAAAGGGAGGAGTTTGGGGCATGATTTGTGACCTAGTGGGCTGGGTTAATAATTTTGCAAAGCTGTATTGTCCTGGAGCCAGCCTAGCTGCCAGAGGGAGGGAGATGAGGGAGGGAGAAAGAAAGAGAGAGAGAGTAAACATAATGCCCTCCCACTAGATAGGTATTTATATCTCTATAGGAGGACTACCTAGTACCTCGAGGTGAGGTTTAGGTATTAGTGTAGGGGTTAGGGGCCACTCTGACATTCAGAGTGCGACGTACAAACAGAACTGTGCTCCCTTGTGAAGATTTGATGACCTTTGGAGTGAGGAAACTCACCCAAAGATGAGATTTGTGCAGTGTTATCTCAACCTAGCTTGATGTTACCCAGGTAGAGAGTCCATCAAGCTAGGTTGATACTATTGTTGTTAGTCTCTCTCTTTCTCCCTCCCTCTCCTTGTAGAAGGGATGGTTGGCTCTCCAGGAGTCTTAGACCTACTAAACATGGTCTCCCCAGTGGTTGTATGTAGGAAACACACCCCTTTTCCATTTAGTACATTTTGATAAATCCAGGCCTAAGATAGCTGGATGTCTTTAAAAATTCTACTTAGCCAGATAAGTAGCGCTTTTTAAAACTTATCTGGCTGAGTGGCAGCAAAGTTTCCACTTAGCCGGATAAGTTGGAATTTATGTGGCTAAGTGGCACTGAACTGCTGTACATGCGTTTTTTGTTTTGGTTTTTTTTACTTTATATTTTAAAAATATGCATGTGGAGATTATACATGTGAAATTTAAGTAGCACTTAACCCAGGTAAGTCACTTTCTATGTGTGTATGTCTACAAATTTTCTAACAAATGCGTGTGAGTAAAATTACCAGTTTTACAAATTATTCCACCAGTTTGCCTAGTCCTTCTTCATGTCGGCAAGAACCTCCTGGTTCTTCAGCTTGAAATGTCCCCGGTTCACCCAGACCTCCCAACCAGTCAGTACTTCACAATAAAGACATTTAATATCACCAATGCCAGATAATAAGCAGGTATAATTATACGCGAGTAACTTGTCAAATCTACATGTTTAAGTCTCTTATAAAATAGCAACTTACACGTGTAAATTTTAGCCTCACCCTGGAACACCCTTAGACTGCATCACTTATATGCAAATATTTGCACCTGAAGCCTTATTTTCACATGTGTGTTTGAGATTTAGGAAAGAGCATATTTGCAGTTACATGCGATTTATGCATTTAACATTTTGAAAATTTGCCCCACTGATTGCAACAGTCTATTGCACTTTCAAAATTGTCATCCCAGAAGTCCTCCGCTTAACGATGCATATGCTCAGACCTGCAGGATTTCAAAGTAAAACTTCAGAAGATGGCTTAGACATCTTTTAAGTTGAGGCTACCCTATTACTGATGTGAAAAAAGTATAATGCGGTGAATTATTTGCAAACTGAGAGCTCCTATTATTGAATAATCAAACAACTACTGATTCCCAGCTTGTATGTGAACTCCAATAAGTCATCTCAGATAGTCATAACCAGTCACAAAAACTGGCATATTCTTACATTGCATAATGTATTCAAGTCTCCTTCTCTAGTGCTTATACCAGAGGGAAAAATGTTTGTAAACTTTTTTTTTAATATATATATTCCACTTTTTTGGCACTTCAAAGCAGATAACATTCAGGTGCCATACTTATTTCTCTGTCCTCAGTGGGCTCACAATCTAAGAGCTGGATTTATCAAATTGCTGTAAATATTGCATGTGGTAGAAAAAGGGACGTGTTTTATGATAATTCCCAGTTATCGCAATGTGCGCTTCGCATAGGAGTTACTGCGAAGTGTGTTAACTTTTCGCACATTGCAGTAATACCTATACAAAGTGCTTTTCCTAGCTCATTTCACCACTGGGGGAGGGAAGGGGAGAGAGAGAGTGAGAAAGAGTGTAATATCAAGTTAGATTGAGAGAACATTGTACAAATCTCATCATTGTGTGAGTTTTCTCACACCGAAGGGCATCACATCTTCATAAGAGTGAACTGTTCTGTTCGTACGTCTCACTCTGCATGTAAAAGTGGCCCCTAACCCCTACACTACCACCTAAACCTCACCTCGAATTGCTAGGTGGGCCTCCTACAGTAGCATAAATAGCTGCTTACTGTGATTCCACTCTAAAGGTGCTTGCTCTCTCTCTTTTTCTCAAAACTGTGCAATATTGTGCATTATGGCTTCACAAAGTGCAAAGCCAGCCCACCCTGGATTTTACCCCAATCCCTCCCCTTTTAAAAATTTGCATCACAGCACTTACTGTATCCATTAAGGCATCTTTCACATGTGAAAACATCATAACACCCCTATAAGTTTGTACTTGAGGCAACAGAGGGTAAAGTGACTTGCCCAAGGTCAGCAGTGGGATTTGAACAATGGTCTCCCTCATTTGTAATCCACTGCACTAACCACTAGGCTACTTCCCTTTTCCGATTAGTAATATTATCGTGTCTAACAATCTGTGATGAAGAGATACCAACTCCATCAGTTCATTGAGTATGTAGTTCTTGGGATTTTTGTGCACAGACCATTAGAGGCACCCTAGAACAGGAAGGAAGAACTATCGACATGGCAACATGAATTTCTATTGCACAAAAAAGGGCAAAAACTAAAGCAAAACAAGAACCAAAAATTGTGCTAAACAAAAATTCATACCAGAGGCCAATAGTACCTCAATGTTATGAGACTACTTACAATAAACTAGATGTACACAACTCAAAACATGTCTATATTAGAGTAATTACTTCAATCCCTTATTATACAAAACAAACAAATAAAAAAACAAGTGAAAAATGTGTGTTCATAGAAAACCAAGATCCCTAGATGACAGTCAGGATATGGGTAAATCAAATCTAATAATAATAACAAAGGATATCAACAGATGGAGTTTGGTCCAGAGGGTGGCCACAAAAATGGTCAAATGGTAAAAAGCTGTCATTACTACAGTTTTGGTCTGAGGGTGCATAGATAGATTTGCATCCAGGAAGACACCTATGTTATGTACTTGGGTTAGTATCAGGTCACGTTCAACCCTCAAATTTAAAGACATAGGGGCCACCAGAATGTGGGAATCTACTCAAAATAATCACCTTTGTCTTTTTTACACTGAGTGCAAGCTTGTAATAGGATAACCATTCTTTGATGGCAGTTAAACAAACAGAGCAAGCTCAAAGGTTGCAGACCAGGAATGCAATAGTGATAGGAAAAACTGACTATCATTTGCATATTGATCATTTCAACGAAATTGCCTAATTCATCCTGGTTCGGGGAGCCCAAAACCCGAAGGAATTTTTCCTGAAAATTCGGGAAAAATTCATTTTTGGGTTTAGTGCGCCCTAAATCCTGTTAGGGCGCACTAAAACGAAATTTGGGTCTCCCTGAATTTTAAAGGCCTGAAATTTCCCGCAGCGGGTTGAAAACAAAGCCCAAAGAGATAGGTTCGGGCTTCGCACATCCCTATTAACCAGATAAGCTAGACCTGCTATTAGATCTAAAGTTAGCTGGATAAGACTTATCTAGCTAACCAGCAATTTATTTGGGATATTCAGCAGCATGGCCGTGCTGCTGAATATCCCTTGTAAGTTTGGCAAACAAGTCTTATCCAGCTAGCTTACTTAAATGTTTTCCTTTGAATATCGAGCCCAATTGTTTTCGAAATACTTTTTTCTAATTTCTTTCTAATTTTTTATATATTTTTAATCTTAGTTTCATAATATAATTGACAATTTACGGGGAGGAAAAAGAGCTCAGAAAGCAATGCTGAACAGGCAGTCCTTATTCCAGCCATGATGTCTCCAAGCATCGGTATGAAAAACCTCCTCAATTATATCTTTAATGAAGTCCTTAATAAAATGTGTTAAAAGAATTGTATGGGATCCTTGTGTAACAACTGTCACTGCCCGACATCTCTACTCTGCCCTCCTTACCTCTTTGGCGACTCCTCCCGCAGTTGATGGACGTCTGGCTGCCGCGGCATCTGCCTGCCGTCCTCTCCAGCGTCCCCGGTCCAGCTTGGGCACTGCATCCCGCCATGTTGTTCAGCTACCATAGGGTGCGCGTGCCGCACGGCCCTGCTTCTTATTCCTCCTTTGGCACGAACCTCAGGGGCGTCCCCCTGTGATGACATCACGCATCCCGGATACAAAAGCCTACTCTGTTTGCTAGCTATTTGAGTTAGCAAGGGACTCCTTACGGATGGGATTCACTCTCCATACCTAGCTACTCTGCCTCTCCTTAATGGACTTACTTTATCGGGGTACCCGCTCCTTGGGGGCCTCTCTCTTTTCTTTCAGGTCGCTGTCTGGAACCGGTACTCGCTCCTCGAGGGCCCATGTTCCCGGTCTCGCTGCCTGAGCTCACTTCTGCTTGGAAGAAACCACTGCCTACACCATCAGTGAGTTACCATCTATATTCTCTCAGAGCTGTTCCCTGGAACCAGGTACTCGCTCCTCGAGGGCCTATCTCTATTCCAGCTTCTGTGTTACCTTCCGGGAGAAACTGCTGTCACAGCTATTGAGGGATCGCTGTTCCAGTGTCCTGAGGAACTACAAGCCCAGCCGGGCTTCATCTCTACTCACTACTGCCACCTCTGGTGGTTTCTCAACTCTGTTTAATAAAAGATAATTCTGTGTTGTGTGTCCTAAAGCTGAGCCTGACCTGTGGCCCCTCATGGGACTTTCCCCGTGGGTGTGGTCAGCTGCCACAGTGTCCAAGGGTCCACCCAAAACCTTACAAACA
Source organism: Rhinatrema bivittatum (assembly GCF_901001135.1). Taxonomy (NCBI): domain Eukaryota; kingdom Metazoa; phylum Chordata; class Amphibia; order Gymnophiona; family Rhinatrematidae; genus Rhinatrema; species Rhinatrema bivittatum. The sequence continues at coordinate 29,695,395 of NC_042618.1, read as the reverse complement.
ATGACACCTTGACCCAAAAGAAATACGAAGAGCTTGCTTCTTTCAAAAATAAAGCCAAAAAGAATTAATCAAAAGTTTTCTCATCTGCTGATCAAAGGACCTCCAACTTAAAAAATCAAGGTCCAGGGAGGAAGAGTATGTGAACAATACGTGGCCCACATTTTGTCAGCAAGCTACCTCAGGGCTTTAGTACAGCTTGAAAAGACAAAATCAAGCATCAAAGTGGCAAGACACCTGTGATTAATTCTTAGTAGGTATCTTGCCACTTTTGACACTTGGTGTTGTTTCTTCTTGGTGCAGGAACCACCCACAGTTGATCTTTCCCCACAGCTACTGCTATTGCAAATAGTGCCAACAGACTAAGACTGATGCCATTGTAAATTTTGGCCATACAAATGAATGCCAGCCTGGGCCTGGGTCTAGGCGAGTGCCATTTTGCTCAGAAAAGAAGTACAATGACACAGGCCTTCGTCTGGCAGCAAATTTACAATAGCAGCCCCCATGGGGCAGGAGAGACAGGTGATCGTTATTGCCCCAGGACTAATATGTCAACAAGAGGGTAAGATGATCCAAGGGTGGGCCTGGAAGGATTGGGGAAGTGCCCGGGAATGGGGATGGCGAGGCAGGGGGAGGTGGCAGTAATGGCCTTATTTAAAAAAAAAAAATAATAATAATAACGAAAACAACCTAAGGAGATTTGTTCATTTATTAAATATTTTCCCATAGACACAGAATGAGAGAAAAGCCTTAAGTAACTCAGGCCCTAAATTTCATTTGTTTTAAAAACAATTACAAAAATAAAATGGAATGTCAGATAACTAAAGAACCATCCATCCTTCTCTCATCTGTGTAGTACAATTACTATTGACACTAGTATTGATAAAGAGCTTTTAGTATTCCTAAAGACAGCCTGCTTCAGCCTATGGTGCTCTACAAAACAAGACTGTGGACAAGGTGGGTGGTTAAAGTGTTTATGAAATGCCAAGTTTACAGAGCTCTTGTGCCTTCTTGTCATCTCTATTTGTTAGAGAACTGCTTCTTTTATCATCACATATAAAACATAACTGTCTGCAACAATGTCATTTACATGGAAATTAAATGGTCTGATAAAATCACCAACAATGAAGTACTAGTATTGGTAACCATGCCAAGTGTGGAAGCTATGTTAGCATGGAGGCCTATGATCTGACTTGGCCATGTTAAACATATGGACAACTATCTCAGAGAGTTCTATACAGTGAATCTGAGAAAAGCCCTTCCAAAACTCTGCTGTAAGGACTGTATCTAGCAGTATATACAGTCTCGTGGGCTGGACTAACATCTTGAGAAGACGTGGCTCATGAAAGGTGAGCTTGACAGTGCACTGTAAAAGACGTGAAAGGAGCAACAGAACATCATTATGCCACTTCGGCATGGTTAGAAATTAGAATAATGAACTGAAAATCAGGAGACCTGGGTTCAAATCCTGCTTCTGACTCTGATGTGCGTTGCAAACTTGAACAAGTTGCTTTATCTTGCATTGCCTCAGGTACCCACTTGGTCTATAAGGTCTCTGGCACAGAGACTCATTGAACCAGCATGTAAATGTGTTCTAAAGCGCCCTGGCTCGGCCTGATACAGAAATGCCAAAATAATAATAAAATACTATTTAATGAGAATTCATTTTAATTGACTAGGGTCGTGATCAAAGCTCAAGTGGTCCTATTGGCAAGACAAGCAAGAGTACCTAAGTAATAGACCCAAGCAGAGTGTGGCCTTTGCCCTACCTTCAAGAGGGTCCCTGCCGCCACATCCCTTTTGGGAAAAAGCAGATATCGTGTATGGGACAGTGAAAGGTTATACTGTAAGGATGATCTGCATTTGTCCTTGGTTGGAAGTGAGAAACTCAGAGCATATACTATGAGGCATTTAAACTAGAAGGTGGGGGTGGCAGGAGGTGGCAATGAAATTGGGAGAAGAAAACAACAAAGTCAATCGGCTCAAAATAGCAGAAAAGATGACTAAGAAGAGAAGCAGTCCTAGGGAGATGAGCTGGAAAGCTATGAACACAAATGCTCGTAGTCTGAGCAATAAAATCCCAGCCCTGCAGGCCCTGATGGTGGAGGTGGCTCCTTGATGTTACAGAGACCTGGCTCACTGAGCCTCATGATTGGGATACGGCCATTCTGGACTATAACTTGATGAGGAAGGCAGAGAGGAAAGGAAAGGGGAAGGAGTAGCTCTGTATGTCAAAAACGATATTCAAGCAACCGAACTGCAAGGGATGTGGGGAAGGGAAGAAGCAGAACGGTGCTTCCAGTTACATCGGTGTGATCCGGACCTCAGACTCAAACAGAAGTGGACAGAGATCTGGTTGAAGACATCCAAAAGGTGGGATAGAAGGGAGACTTGCTGCTCGTTGGAGACTTTAATCTGCCGGATGTGGACTGGAGAATCCCTTCTAAGGAATCTACAAGAAGTAGAGATAAAGTGGATGCGCTTCAAGGGGCTCTGCTCAAACAAATGGTAATGGAACCCACGAGGGTGGGTGTGATACGCGATCTAGTGCTCACTAATGGGGATAATGTCTCTAATGTCCGGGCGGGTGCCCACCTGAGCAACAACGGTCATCAGACGGTACGGTTTGATATCACAAATAAGATACAGAGAAATCACACGAAGACCCGAGTTTTGAATTTAAAAAAATACCGACTTTCTCAAAATGGGGATGTTCCTGGAGGAAGAACTGGAAGACTGGGAGATAATGGACGAGGTGGAACAACAGTGGGCCAAATTAAAAGGAGCTATTCCAGAGGCAACAAACCTGTATGTTAGAAAAGTGAACAAAAGTAAAAGAAAAAAAAAAAGAAACTGATCTGGTTCTCAAAGGCGGTGGCTGAAAAAAACAACAGCTTTCAAGAAGTATAAAGGATCCCAAAAAGAGGAACACAGGGAAGAAAGCCTGATGAAACTGAGGGAGACGAAGAAAGAACTCAGCAAAGCAAAAGGTGAACTGGAGGAAAGAACTGCCAAAGAGTATTGTACATATACATTTGAAAATAGGACCTCTCCCATTGCAGGCTGTTAATATGTTAAAAACCAGGGACATCTCTGGAAGGGCCCGACGGGAGACCACCCATCTCCTTAGGGCACAGGGAGGGGAGAAGGAAGAATATGTAGCGCCTTATGTGAGCATCTCAAACACTTGGAGGGGAGAGCACTGACCAGGGGAAGCTAAAAGCCGAGCTGCCCATGCCTGGCCAGGGGATCGCACAGCCGGCAGGGCTTTCAACAGGCCTGCAGTGATCATGGAAACCCACTGTGTGCTAATTTATTTCCTGAACGTTCACTGCGGCTGATGGGCTGTGAGGTCTCCAGGAAAGCCCTGGCTGAAAACAGGCACCGGTTCCATAGCCTGCAGCATCTTGGCAGATTGAAAGGCCAAGTTCTCAGGGGGATGTTTATAAGGTGACTACATGAGATTCCCAAACGTACACACGCTAATGTGCCCCTGCTAGACCACCCACACAAACAGCAGGTGCAGAGTTTGTGGACTCCTAAGGTGTGTACTTTACATTGCTAGGATGTGAAGCTGTCATCACATCCTATCAGATGGTAACTTTCTTCTCTGTATTCTGTTTGAAAAGCAGGTGATCGGTTGACTTGGTGTAGATTTGCCATATGTTTTTTTTTTTGTTTCTTTTTCGGATTTAGTTTCCCCTGAGGCAGCCTTGAAGTAAGGCAAAAAGATGGGTCCATGTTGGGATGTTCTTAGATATTTGGTTTCACATCTGTCCTGTCCCACCCTCGGTGGTGGAGCACATGGCAAAGAATTTGCAGATCCTTGCTGGCCCCTGTCACATGTGACGCAGGGGGCGGACCAGAAGACCGGAGCTCTGTATCGGCGGTACCTGCAGCACTGCCAGATGATCTTCCGGGATGCGGCTCCAGGACACGGAAGACATATTACAGGTCAACCTACAAACAGCACTTTTTGCATCTGGATTTGGGACTTTATTCTTCCCCCTTTGCTCCTGTTGTGTGTGTGTGTGCGCTGTTCCCCCCCCTCACCAGCATTAGTCCTCCTCGTTGGCTCCAGGGCTCCAAAGAACAGCTCCCACCTGCTCTTGCTAACCTGCAGCCAGAGTAATCTCCATATGCTTGTAAACTTAGCCTCTTCCTCCAGGGCAGAAAGCTCAAAAACGTCCTAATCCATAGTAGAGGGATGACTACAGCATCTGATTAGACAAAGATCCATAATGCTGAGGGATCTCATCATCAAGCAAGAGGTAACTTAATTCTACAGAAATGCATTAAGATTGAGTCATAAAATACCAATGAGAATCACTTTTCATTTTCTCTTTCTCTCCTCTCTTTCTCTTTCTTCATACAGATGGCTCCAACTTTTTATTTTTTTTCTGTGCAGCTTCTCTGGTTATTTAGGCCATGCACAATGAATGTACACGAGATTAATTTGCATGCCTTGGGTCCCCAAGGTACTGTTTCTGCTGATGCAGAGGTATTTCATTTTTCTAATAAACCCATTAACAGCAATATTACTAGCAAGCAGAATTTTGTGTTCTATAAATATGTATACATTCTCAGTTATAACCAAAGGATAGACAAAGAAAATGGTTCTGCAAGCAAATCCATGGTTCTCCACCCTGCCGGTGCAGCTCCAAACACATTTAAGGCTTATATCTGGGCAGCAGGTTAGGTTTCGCCTTCACATTTATTGGAGGAGAAAGCCTGATGTAATGTCAACCATACCCAACTAACCTGGTGATTGTTTCGTGCTGTCATGTTCTAAGGGACCTCCATTTCATGAACCATACCTTATGTATTTATTTGAAATACTTATATTCTACTAACTTCCATACGTTTTCCATATGATCTGCATTACCCAGAGAAAAGATCGATCCAATTTAAAAACAAAACTTGAAACAGAAAGAAATTTAGTCTGTTTCAGTCAGCTATGTATTTACAATATTGGGAATAACTTTTAAAAAAAACAAACTCCACTTGGCCCCACATACACATGTATAGGGCTGCACAGAGCTCCACTACAGTATTTTATAACCTGCGCGCATCAGGTCATAGAACATAAGAACATAAGATATGCCATACTGGGTCAGACCAAGGATCCATCAAGCCCAGTATCCTGTGTCCAGCAGTGGCCAACCAAGTCACAAGTACCTGGCAAGTACCCAAACATTAAATGAATAGATCCCAAGCAACTAAGCCTAATTGATTAATAGCAGTTTATGGACTTCTGCTCTAGGAACTTATCCAAACCTTTTCTAAACCCAGTAACACTAACTGCCATAAGCACATCCTCTGGCAATGAATTCCAGAGCTTAATTATGTGTTGAGTGAAAAAAGAATTGTCTCCGATTTGTTTTAAATGAGCTACTTGCTAACTTCATGGAATGCCTCCTAGTCCTAGTATTATCCAGAAGAGTAAATAACCAATTCATTTTCACCCGTTCAAGTCCTTTCAATACCTCAGACGTCTCTTCTCCAAGCTGAACAGCTCTAACCTCTTTAGCCTTTCCTCACAGGGGAGCAGTTTCATCCCCTTTATCATTTTGGTTGCCCTTCTCTGAACTTTCTCCAGTGCAACTATATCTTTTTTGAGATGTAGCGAACAGAACTGCACACAATATTCAAGGTGCAGTTTCACCATGGAGTGATACAGAGGCATTATGACATTTTCCATGTTATTTGCCATTCCCTTCCTAATAATTCCTAACATGAGTTTATAAAATATGTGTATGTCTGATTACAAATGAATACTTGCAATGTATTGAAGGCACATACCTCTCCTACCTATTTCATACAAAACAACACATATATATTGTACGTGTGAACAAAATATAACTTGCTCACATAAAAGCCATTATTTATATATGGATGCTGGTATATTTTAAAACATGCTCACGTAGCAGAAATCCCCACTTTGCTGATACTGTCTTCCACCAGTTCACCCAGTCCTTCTCCGGGTCATCGAGATACTCCTAGCTCTTCGCCCTGAACTTCCCCCAGTTCGCCCAGACCTCCCACTCAGGTGAGCCTGATTTCAATTGTGCCTGTTAATTAGATGGTATAAAATTGTGTGAATAGGTTGCCCATGTGGAACTAGTGCTACTAGATGGGCACTAAACCTTTATTTCTAAGGATTATGTCTTAACGGCTCTGTCTTTAAGGGTGAAAGTTTAAAAAAAATCACTGCTGCGCTTTACTACAGAAATATTCTGCTACAGTGTAACTTTCTGAAGTTAACAAAGGCGAATAGATGGTAGGCGAAGGTCCTTAGACAGCCCATCTCATAAAGGGTTGATAGTTTGGGATTGATTCATAAAGCTTATCTTACTGCTTGAACTAGCAAAATTCCAGAGGGTAGGGCTAGGGCATCCCCAGTGGAGGTGTGTGTGGTATGTGTGGTGTGTGTGTGTGTATGTGTGTGTGTATGTGTGAGAGAGAGAGAGAGAGTGTCAAGAATGACAGTGGACCAATGGTTGAAGTTTTATGCCTGGTATAAAAATGAGTGTTTGTCCTGTGAAAGGGGCCAGTCACTGAGGAATGAGCTGATGGGGTAAGACATTTTGAGGAAAGAAACATCTGCTGCTTCACCCAGAAGCACTACGATAAATATAATGGAGGAATAAAAGTGTGAGAGAGAAGGAGCTTCAGGGTGCTCCATCAACTCTCTTGGACGTGAGACCTGCTGTAGAGGTCAAGAATTACTAGACGAAAGAGAAGAGGTTTTGTGCGTAGAGATTTTTCTGAGGAACTTTGTTGGGGGCGGCGGGGTTTGGCTGGACCTACAGGAGAGGCACCAGTTGGCTGTTTCCTCACAGGGCTCGAGACTTGCACTGGCTCCTCCAGACCAGGGGGATGCACTGTCTCTGGATCGACTCTGGAAGGGAAGTGTCTAAAATCCAAACCATTTCTAAAGAGTGTGTAAACACCTGAGACTTCAGTTTTAGAATGAAACATGTATCCAGGATCCCCGCTGGATCCTCAATTTGAGAAAGAGAGACTGTGAGCAAGGAACTAAGAAAAGTGATGTGAATACGAATGGGCTTCTGTGGGTAACAGAAGCTGTGTAAGGGTGAACAGGGCCTCATGTGCGTTGGAAGTTAACCTCTACAAAAGCTGAACACAGGCGACTTTAAACGGGGTTTCCAAAGACTCAGGGAATAGCCTTATAGCCCAAGTTTAGGATTTTTGAACAGTTTTTTGTTTTTTTTGTGATCAGGACAAGATGACAAGCTTATATGACTAGCAAAATGGACTGTGGTTTAAACATGACGATTAGGCTACTGTTATGTTTGTGTTTTACGATAAATTTCTATCTTTTTGGAGCACTGGTAAATTGTGGACATTGTTGTAGTTTATGGATTGTGCTTGGAAGTGACTGCAACCAGTTTGGCTTTGCAGGAGATCCTGTCCCCCCCTCCCCCCCTTCCCCCCGAATAACCAGTCAAACGCTACCCAGGGCTGGGAAGGTGGCCCCTTGGTACAGGGGTTATACCTAATATATTTGAGTAATGTTCTTAAAAATAGCAACTTACACACATTCCTCTTGGCCCCACATAAGAACACCCACATAGGAACACAGGTAAATGTGCATGGGAAACCAAAAATCTGCATGTATTTTACATTTATAAAATAGCACGTATGCAAGTACAAGCTACTTAGGTGCATAATTCCTTTGAGCTTATATTTCATACTCACCTTTATAATATGTTTATATTAAGGTGACGATATAGCTCCATGTCATAAAGGACAGACTGATCTATTCTTGGTTATATCCCACCGCATCAATGCATAGTCTTGCTTCTTTGTGGAAACCGGAACTGCAAGCTCATCGATGCAATGGGAGTAAAACCAGGAGTGGTTCAGCAGGGCCTTTATGACATGGAACAACATGGTCACTTTATTTTGGGCTTCCCAAACCTATCATGGGGACCCCACAGCCAGTAGGGTTTTCAGGGTATGTACAATGCATATGCATGGGATACGTTTGCACATGTTGGAAACCTGGTATATGCTAATTTATCTTATGCATATTCATTATGAATATCCTGAAACCCAACTGGCTGTAGAGTCCCTAGGATAGCTTTGGGAAGCCCTTGTCTATCATATATTATATGAAATAAAGTGACCAGGTCAATCCATGTCATAAAGGCCAGGCTGAACCAGTGTTACGCTTGGGCTGTGTTCAGGTGTAGTGAACACCACCCAAAAGGGTGGCTCCAGGTGGAGAGAGACAGGGATGACTGGAAACAGTGTCTGGGTCCCGGCTGGGTCAGGGCAGGCGGCAAGAAGCAGTGTAAAAGTCCAGGCTGGGTCAGGGAAGGCGGCAGGTAGCAATGTCTGGATCCAGGCTGGGTCAGGGCAGGCGGCAGGTAGCAGTGTCTGGGTCCAGGCTGGGTCAGGGCAGGTAGTAGAAAGACAAAGAGCCCGAAGGCCACACACACACATACGGCAGAGCAGAGAGCCCGAAGGCCACACACACACACGCACGGCAGGGCAGAGGGCCCGTAGGCCACACACGGACACAGGGCAGAGGGCATGAAGGCCTCACACACACACACGGCAGGGCAGAGGGCCCGTAGGCCACACACACACACAGCAGAGCAGAGGCCCCAAAGGACCGTATGCACAGTAAGCAAGGCAGGGCAGGGCAGAAGGTCCGAAGACCATACACAGCACAAGGTAAGGCAAAGCAAGGTAGAAGGCCCGAAGGCCACGCAAGGCAAGGCAAGGAAGAAGGCCTGAAGGCCGCGCAAGGCAAGACAAGGAAGAAGGCCCGAAGGCCGCGCAAGGCAAGGCAAGGCAAGACAAGGAAGAAGGCCCGAAGGCCGCGCAAGGCAAGGCTAGGCAAAGCAAGGTCCAAGGACCACACGCACAGCAAGCAAGGAAGGCTAGAGCAGGGAGCCCAGGTGAGCTCGATGCCAAAGCACCGAGGGAACTGTTAGGCAGGGTTATAAGGGAAAGCCCAGAACATAGAGTGGACAAGGGAGATGGACTGGGCCTGTCAGGAGAGCCAGCTCTAGAGGGACCCCTGGTGGTGAGGCGGTTGCACAGCAGCCATAGCCGTAACAACCAGTTCTGGTTGTATTCCCATTGCATCAATGGACTTGCAGCTCTGGTTTCCACTCAGAAGTAGGACTATAAGCAGTGGGATACAACCAATTGATTTAGACCAAAGGTCCATCAAGCCCAGTATCCTGTTTCCAACTGAGGCCAATCCAGGTCACAAATACCTGGCAGGATCCCAAATAGTAGATAGATCTCATGCTGTTTACGCCCAGGAATAAGCAATGGCCTTCCCCAAGTCTACCTGGTTAGTAATGGTATATGGACTTTTCCTCTAAGAACTTGTCCCGGCCTTTTTTAAACCCAGCTACACTGATTGCTTTTATTACATCTTACGGAAATGATCTCCAGAGCTTAATTGTGTGTTGAGTGACAAAATATTTTCTCTGAATTGTTTTATTGATTGATTGTTTAAGCACCTTTCTGTGTAGAAACAAAGCAATGTGCAGATCCAACTGCATACACAGAATTTTATAACATTCCCAAAGAAAACAAAAATGCGCTACTTAGTAATTTCATGGCATGTCCTCTATAGAACTGCATATGGAACATCTCTCGCCACAGCACAGCCATAAGGGCTTGTCCTCTACTTGTATGAAATATACTGTCCTTCCCCTCTTTTATGCGTATCCATAGCCACGTTTGGGCCATTTTTAATTATTCTCAGCTGCAAAGTGGTGGTGCTTTTGGAGAGAGGCTTTAGCCATGCCTCATCGTTTAAATTAAATCCATGTGTACCGGGGTGTTTTTCGCAGTTCTACTACTTCCATTCAAAATCAGTAGGACACGCATCACAGTGGATCAGGATGGGGAGGGGGGATCTTCAAATGCCAGAAATGCCCCAAATTCTCCTACCAGAAACTGATTCACTTGGCAGCTGTGATGGTTAGGCATTTTGAGACACAACTGTTAAGCGAGCCAAGTTGTGTTAGTCCCTCTGCAAGCCCTTCCACACCCCATAATAAATCAAAGCAATAAAATGACGAGCAATATAGGATTGTTCTAAGAAATAATCAGGGAGTAATCTTATATACAGCTCATATAAAAACAACTGGATTATGGAGGCAACAGTTTTTGTTGAATGGCAAAATGCACAGGCTTTGCAGGGCTTTCGATGCTAATTTTATCTTGCATTTCACGTCTGCGTGTATTTCATTTTTGTGGCATCATCAAGTTAAAGACCTAAAATGGGATGATTAAAAGGATAAGCAAAGTGAAAACAGATTAACGCGGAACACCCCAGAAGAGGATACTCTAGCTGTGCATCCGAGGTAACAATTTGTATATCCAAGATTTCAGGAGAAGAAATGCAGAGGCTTCCATGACTACGTTATATTATGAGAAACAGGCAAAAAAAAAACAACAAAACACATATGGATTAAAATCTTCTGCAGCTAATGTCATTAAAATACCATGACAAATTAAGAGCCGAGAAAAGGCCACAGTTTAAGATTTATGGATCTTTTCAGAAGTTCCTTTAAGTTTAACCAAATGCTAAAAAGTACCACATAACTGGGACATCTGAATCGAGTTAGGCCAGATTTGCTCAGCTTGCCGGGTGTTCTTTCTGCATTAAAGTTTATCTCTGTATTACGCATTTTGTCCTGTTTGCAGTCACCAAGTCATTTTTGAGTTGCTATACTGACCTATAGGAAGGAATGTGTTCTGTAAGACTGACACCTTGTGAGAATATGTTAGAAAAATATTCATCATATAGTAATGCGATTCATATATTCTTCCATACAGGCCAAGAATGATTGTTTTTGCAGTTATCACCAAATGCCTTCCGGGCATCAGGAGCAAAATGGACCAGCTCCAGAACCATAGAAGATGTTGGCAAAAAAAAAAAAAGACTATTTGGTTCAGCAGTCTGCCAATTTGTGCCTGCCTGCTGTGGTGTAACAGGTCTTACTCAATATGTGGTCTTCTCCCTCGCTCCACAATGAAGATTCAGTTGTGTCTTTTCTATGTAGGTTTGAATCCTGCTATTGTTTTGGCTCCTATACTCTCTGCTGGAAGTCAGTTCCAGGTGTGTCCACCATCCTCTCAGTGAACAAAGAAGGCCATTATTCAGCACCGCTTGGCTGGTTAAGTTCCAACTTAGTCAGTTAAGTAACGCTGTGAAACGTTGACCCTGTTCACTGGCCACCACTTAGCTGGTTAACTGTTTATCTGGCTCAGCAGTTAGCCGGCTAAGTGATGGTTAGTCCGGGGGCGTTCCAGGGAGGAGCTGGTTATCTGGCTAATTTAGCAGGATAAGTGTCAATTTCCAGCTAAGTCTGGGCCGCTGAATATCTTGGCTAAGTTAATTGGACACATTTACCTGGCTAACGTGCTCAGCCAGATGACGGCTAAATGTTGGCCTCAGCGTCTCTTCTTACATTCCTTTTGAGCTTCCTTCTCTTCAGCTACACACGATGAACCCTTGCCCTTGAAAATTCTACCTTCTGCTACTTTATTGAAGATTGCTAAATATTTGAATGTTTCGCTCTTGTACAGAGTACACCTACACCTCCTTCGTTCGCTTTCTGTATGGTATATAGGGCAGGCCATGCACCATCACGCTGATCCTCCTGTTAATTACCTCGGTCTAGTCAATGTTCTTTTGTCCATGTGGTGTTAGGAACTGAACACAGTTCTCAAGGTACAGGTTCAGCTTTCTCAGCTGTTCTGTCACACGCTGACTGGCTACTTTGAGGTTATCAGACATGATGCCCCCAACACCCCTCAGTTTTCTTTCTTACTTGGTGACTGCTTATTTTTCACCTCCAAAAACATATTTGGTCCGTAGATATCGGCATTCCAAATGCATGATTTTCTATGTTTTGTTTTGTTTGTTTTTTTGCATTTAAAGCATAGTTGCCATAGTTGTAACCATTTCCTCAAGTTTTTTAAGTCATCTTTCATCTTCTCTACCTCCTCGGCCATATCTAGTCTACTCTGCTGAAAATGTTCATCTGCAAATTGGCACCCTTTCAACCCCAGCCCTTCCCTATGGTCACTTTTGAAAACGTGGAAGAGGATTGGGCCTAGCACTGCAAGTGTGGCCTTAACATAGTAACATAGTAACATGGCAGAAAAAGACCAAAATGGTCCATCCAGTCAGCTCAGCAAGCTTCGCAAGGTAGTAACCACTGCTCCGTGCAGGTTACCCCCATGTTTCTCTTAAGGGTAGTAACTGCCGCTTTGTGCAGGTTATACCCATGTTTCTCTTAAGGGTAGTAGCTGCCACTCCGTGCCGGTTTAGCTTTTTTATTTATTCCCATCGAGTCCGACCACGCTCCCTTGTTGTCTGTGGGCACGCCTGTCTACTATCTCTCCAGGAGACCCTGCGAGGCCCACCTAAGTCCAAGCGGCCCGGGTCCCTACAGCTCCACCCGGAGGGACCGCAGGCTTCCAGTGGTGAAGCTTTCCAAGCCTCTGTCTCCTCCATTGCTCCGCCCCCTGGGGGCAGGTGCTTCCTGATCCCTACCAGGGAGCCGTTCTCCACTGCTCCAGGACAAGGCTGCGCAAAATTGGCAGCCTGCGGGCACCGAGGCACGCAGCCTGCCTCCGTTCCCTCCGAGGCCGCTCCGAAATCGGAGCGGCCTCGGAGGGAACTTTTTTTTTGTCCCCTCACCTTTCCCTCCCTTCCCCTATCTAACCCACCCCCCAACCCTAACTAAATCCCCCTCCCCTACCTTATTTCGTTGAGTTATGCCTGCCTCAACGAAATAAGGCACCCTTATTTCGCACGTTGCCAGCTCCTTGCCCCGGCAGAGGCCGCTGTGCCGGAGCACTCGGCCCCGCCCCCAGACCGCCATCACGCCTCTGGACATGCCCCCGAACACACCCCAAATGCCACGCCACCCCCGGCACGCCCCCCCCAAGCAAAGCCCCAGGACTTATGTGCGTCCCGGGGCTTTGCGCGCGCCGGCGGCCTATGCAAAGTAGGCGTGCCAGTGCGCAAGTGCCCTGCGCGCGTAAATCCGGAAGGATTTACGCATGCAGGGCTTTTAAAATCTTCCCACAGGGGCGGATTTTCAGCGCCCTGCTCGCCTAAATCCGCCCAAAACCGGGCGGATTTAGGCGAGCAGGGCCCTGCGCGCCGGTAAGCCTATTTTACATAGGCCTACCGGCGCGCGCAGACCCCGGGACTCGCGTACGTCCCGGGGTTTTCGGAGGGGGGCGTGTCGGGGGCGTGTCGGGGGGCGGGCCCGGTCGACGCGGCGTTTCGGGGGCGTGTCGGCCGCGTTTTGGGGGCGGGTACGGGGCGTGGCTACGGCCCGGGGGCGTGGCCGCGCCCTCCGTACCCGCCCCCAGGTCGCGGCCCGGCGCGCAGCAGGCCCGCTGGCGCGCGGGGATTTACGTCTCCCTCCGGGAGGCGTAAATCCCCCGACAACGGTAAGGGGGGGGTGTAGACAGGGCCGGGTGGGTGGGTTAGGTAGGGGAAGGGAGGGTAAGGTGAGGGGAGGGCAAAGGAAAGTTCCCTCCGAGGCCGCTCCGATTTCGGAGCGGCCTTGGAGGGAACGGGGGGAGGCAGCGCGGCTCGGCGCGCGCAGGCTATACAAAATCGATAGCCTTGCGCGCGCCGATCCAGGATTTTAGTGGATACGCGCGGCTCCGCGCGTATCTACTAAAATCCAGCGTACTTTTGCTTGAGTCTGATGCGCAAGCAAAAGTAGGCTGTTCGCGCGCCTCTTAAAATCTACCCCACAGTGTTTATCCCATGCCCCTTTGAAATCTTTCACAGTTTTAGTCTTCACCATCTCCTCCGGAAGGGCATTCCAGGCATCCACCACTCTCTCAGTGAAGAAATATTTCCTGACATTGGTTCTAAGTCTTCCTCCCTGGAGTTTAAAATTGTGACCCCTAGTTCTATTAAATTGTTTCCAATGGAAAAGGTTTGTTGACAACCATGGATCATTAAAACCTTTCAAGTATCTGAAGGTCTATATCATATCACCCCTGCTCCTCCTCTCCTCCAGGGTATACATATTCAGGTTCCTCAACTTCTCCTCATAACTCATTCGATGGAGACCACCCACCATTTTGTCACCCTTCTCTGTACCACCTCCATCCCGTCTCTGTCTCCTTTGAGATACGGTCCCCAGAACTGAACACAGTACTCCAGGTGAGGCCTCACCAAGGACCTGTACAAGGGGATTATCACTTCCCCTTTCTTACTAGATATTCCTCTCTCTAAGCAGCCCAGCATTCTTCTGGCTTTGGCTATCGCCATTTCACACTGCTTCATCGACTTCAGGTCATTAGACACTAAGGATGTGAATCAGAACCAGAATTGGTTCCGATTCCGGTTCCGATTCACATCGTGATTTTTCCTTCGTGCGGTCCAATCGGGTTTTTTTTTTATTGGCTGCACCCGAGCCGATAAAAAAAAACCCACCCCAACCCTTTAAAACTGCTCCCTTAGGTTCCCCCACCCTCCTGACCCCCCACCAAAACATTTTCAAATTACCTGGTGGTCCAGTGGGGGTCCCGGGAGCGATCTCCCGCTCTCGGGCCGTCGGCTGACACTAATAAAAATGGCGCCAATGGCCTTTTGCCCTTACAATGTGACAGGGTATCCGTGCCATTGGCCGGCCCTGTCACATGGTAGGAGCACTGGATGGCCCACACCATTTTTAAAGATGGTGCCGGCCATCCATTACTCCTACCATGTGACAGGGGCCGGTGAATGGCACGGATACCCTGTCACATGGTAAGGGCAAAGGGCCATCGGCGCCATTTTTATTAGTGGCAGCCGACTGCCTGAGAGCAGGAGATTGCTCCCGGGACCCCACTGGACCACCAGGTAATTTTAAAATGTTTTGGGGGGGTCAGGAGGGTGATGGAACCTAAGGGAGCAGTTTTAAAGGGTCGGGGTGGGTTTAGGGCTTGTTTATGTGTGCCATTTTTCCCTCCCCCAAAGTGATAAGAGAACCCCATGAACAATTTCGTGGGGTTTTCCTATTGGTTTCGGGGAGCCCCCGATTTCTGACGACTTTGAAAATATCATACGATATTTTCAATCATCAGAAATACGATTCACATCCCTATTAGACACTATCACCCCAAGGTCTCTCTCCTGCTCCGTGCTCTTCAGCCCGTCACCCCCCAATGCATATAATTCTTTTGGATTACCACGCCCCAGATGCATGACTCTTCATTTCTTGGCATTGAAACCCAGCTGCCATATGTTCGACCAGTCTTCCAACTTCCTTAAATCCCGTCTCATTCTCTGTACTCCTTCTGGCATGTCCACTCTGTTGTTGATCTTAGTATCATCTGCAAATAGACAAACTTTACCTTCTAACCCTTTCACAATGTCGCTCATAAAGATGTTGAACAGAACTGGTCCCAACACTGATCCTTGTGGCGCTCCACTTAACACCATTTCCTCTTCAGAATAGGTTCCATTTACCATCACCCGTTGTCTTCTATCCATCAACTAGTTTGTAATCCACGCCAACACTTTGGAGCTGACTCCCAAACTTCTCATTTTGTTGATGAGCCTTCTGTGTGGGCCCGTATCAAAAGCTTTACTAAAATCTGTTGCGTGCCCCGTCTGCATCTGGCCCACTCACAGGCCTGCTCACCTCTCTGGCTCCTCTGCAGATCCTGGGTCGGCCTCCCCAGCAACAGCCGCGAGCTCCTCCAGGCCTTGGCGTCTCTCAGTGGCGGTCGCCGGGCCTTCCATTGTACACCACACCTCACGCCGGAGTTCGGCTTCTCCCATGGCATTGGCCACGCCTCTACAAGCACGCGTGCAGACCGCCCAGCCTCTTGTAGGGCCAGGGGCATGTCCAAGCTCTGCGGTGCACCCTGATTGAAGGAACTACTTAAGGAAGTTCCTGCCTGCACTTCCTTGCCTTGGCAATCAGGTCGGCATTGTATTGTGTGCTAGATTGTCCCTGCATTCCAGTCTTGTTCCAGTCTTGTTCCAGTCTTGCTCCAGTTTCATTCCAGTCTCGTTCCAGCCTTGTTCCAGGATCCTACTGTTCCAGCCTTGTTCCTGCATCTTACTGTTCCTGCATCCTACTGATCCAGCGTCCTTCTGTTCCAGTGTCCGTCTGTCCCGTCTCCCCAGGTAGTACCCTTGGACTGTCTCTCTGGTACTGACCTCGACCTGTTCCTTGACCATTCTGTCTGCTGCCTGTCTTCTGACCTCTGCCTGCCTTGTGACCTCATCTGACCTCCGGAACCTGACCACTGCCTTGTTGACTACTCCTTGGACTGACCCTCGGATTCTGACCTCTGCCTGATTGACTACTTCTCCTGATTCCGGCTCTGTTCCTTGCCTTGTCATCGCCTACGCTGTTCTGGTCCTGCTTGCTCCATCAGACCTACAGCTTCAAGTTTGACCACGCTCCCTTGTTGTCTGTGGGCATGCCTGTCTACTATCTCTCCAGGAGACCCTGCAAGACCCACCTAAGTCCAAGCAGCCCGGGTCCCTATGGGCTCCACCCTGGGGGATCGCGGGCTTCCAGTGGTGAAGCTTTCCAAGCCTCTGTCTCCTCCATTGCTCCGCCCCCTGGGGGCAGGTGCTTCCTGGTCCCTACCAGGGAGCCATTCTCCACTGCTCCAGGACAAGGGTCCACCCCCGAGCGCAACAAAATCCAAGTAAATTACATCAAGCGCTCTTCCCTGATCCAGTTCATTAGTCACCCCATCAAAGAACTCAATTAGATTCATCTGACAGGACCTTCCCCTGGTGAATCCATGCTGCTTCTGATCAAGCAACCCACCGGATTGTAGATAGTTCACTATCCTTTCTTTCAGCAGAGTCTCCATTAATTTTCCCACCACTGAGGTGAGGCTAACCAGCCTGTAGTTTCCAGCCTCCTCTCTGCTCCCACTCTTGTGAAGGGGGACCGCCACACTCTTCTCCAGTCACTCGGCACTACACCCTTTTCCAAAGATCTATTGAACAGGTCACACAGTGGACCCGCCAGCTCATCTCTGAGTTCAGAAATAGTCCGCTCAGTGTGCTGTGGCGAATGTTAGGAATTATTAGGAAGGGAATGGTGAATAAAACAGAGGAAGTCATAATGCCACTGTATCGCTCCATGGTGAAATCACACCTTGAATACCTTGTGTACAATTCTGGTCACCGCATCTCAAGAAAGATGAAGGTGCACTGGAGTAGGTACAGAGAAAGGTGATCAAAATAAAGGAGATGGAACTGCTGCCCTATGAGGAAAGGCTAAAGAAGTTAGGGCTGTTTAGTTTGGAGAAGCGACAACTGAGGGGAGGAATGATAGAAGCCTACAAAATCATGAAAGGACTTGAACAAGTTAATGTACATCGGTTATTTACTCTCTCAGATAATGGAAGGACTAGGGAGCACTCCATGAAGTTAGCAAGTAACTCATTTAAAACAAATTGAAGAAAATTATTTTTCACTCAGCGCATAGTTAAGCTCTGGAATTCATTGCCAGAGGATGTGGTTATGGCAGTTATTGTGACTGGGTTTAAAAAAGGTTTGGATACGTTCCTAGAGGAAAAATCTATAAACTGCTATTATGGTAATTAATTAGCAATAGTAGCTTGAGATTTATTTAATGTTTGGGTACTTGCCAAGTACTTGTGACTTGGATTGGCCACTGTTGGAAACAGGATACTGGGCTTGATGGACCCTTGGTCTGATTCAGTATGGCATATCTTATGTTCTTATGTTCTATAAGAAAAACAGGTCTGAAAATACAGAAATGCAATGAGAAGTAAGTGTATGTCAAATGACATTAAAAAATTAATCCAGATACAGGATGAACCACAAGAAATTATTTCATGATTACTCCATAGTCATGTGAAGAAAAACTAGTACTTGAATACTCGGATTTCCCTTTTTAGTTTTTGGGTTTTTTTTAATGAATGTTAATTAAGCTGCAGCTCACTATGGATGGATTTACCTAATCTGAGTCTCCTCCAGTGTGTAAATGTGCTGCTGGTATTTCAGTTTTTTCAGCCTTTTAATTATGGGCTGCACCAGGCCCTCATTATTGAAGGATATTTTATTTTCTGATGTTGTATCTGTGCCAAGAATGGCATCCTCACTGTAAAAAAAAAATGTTTAAAAATTGCTCTGGTTGCATTTTTATGTGACTCCTCTCTAATCATTGCATTATTTGTGAGGTGCGCCACGCTTGATCGGAAAAGAATAGGGCACAACTTTTCAGTTCCCTGGTAAGAGGCGTACAAAGAACTCCGGCTCAGTTTCTACGTTTTTTTTTTAATTTTTTTGGGGAGGGATGCACAAAGTGAATGGTGCGACCTCAGCGCTTCGTGCCGTACTGGTGTTCTGCTCAAGGCAACAGAGGCTCAATCCTCATTAACGATAGCTGGTGGGAGTGACTGGAGAGATAGAATGGCATTGGTTCTGTATTAGCAGGCACTTACAGGAGGTGCAGGGGCTTAATCTCTGGGTTGTATCATGGTGCATTTCATACTACAGTACTTTAAAGATCTCAAAAATACTCATCCTGTTTATAATTAGATGTGTGCTGACCAACCGTGGTTTGTCTGCTGTTCACTTTTACCTACGGCTGTGCTGGCAGAAAAACAAGTTTTTTTATGGGCTATAAGTACATCATTTCCGTATTTTTAATTTCTTTTACAGCACTTTTTTATACATTTAGGTTTCTCGTTATGTGAAATAATCTTATATGTATTGTTACAATTTCGTCTGCTGTGCATCCTAATTGGAACTCTGATTCAGACTACTATTACTATATTTACCTTATTGGGCACTGAAAAGAGTTACTCTAGAATTTAGGACACTTTTGATGAAAACTAATAGTTGTTCTAGATCTTTTTCTTGTTAAAAAACCTATACATAGTGCAGACCACATGCGGTTGGCTATATAGTCCTAACTTCATATTTCTTCTTTTAAATCATCTGTACTGCTCCCTCCTTATCCCTGCTCTACTTGGGGAGGGGGGCAATTTTCAAAACGTCTGTACAGATGGACACTTACAGGTGAACTTTAAAAGCCTGACATGCACATTAATTAGGGATGCGCAAATATGTTGGGCTTGCACAAGCCGCCCGGATACGTGTGTGAATGAGGCTGCGCGCACATCTCAGAGCTTTCTCAAAGAGGGGCGGGGGCATGGCCAGTCCACGGATGGTTCGAACTCTAACCAGAAATTTGCGCGTAAATGCTTGCGCGATCTGTTGTGCTCCAAGGCCCCTTGCCACGTAACTTTTCTTCTGCTACAGATGGCGTGTAGGAAAAAAAGGAAAGAGCTGTTTTGGAGGGGTTTAAAGGGTCTGGGGGACCTGGGAAGTGTACAGGCTATCAAACCGAGGGGGGCCTGGAGCACCTGTTAACTGGGCGAAATGGCAACAAGCTGGTGAAACTGGAAAATGCATTGGCGCACGTCCCTTTTAAAATCTCTCCACTTACGTGGTAGAAGTAGGGTTTGCGTGAACAGGGGGGCGCCCAGTTAAAATTCAGTGCACATGTGCCCGCAGCCAGGCTATTTTATAACATGCACACATATACACACATGTGTTATAAAATAGCCAAGTCCCTGGGTGTGGGCCGACGAACGCGCACATATGTGTGCCTGCATGCCAGTTTAAAATTTAACAAATCTGTGATAACTTTTATATTTTCAGAGAGAACCCATTTTAGTTTTGAAAATTATTATGTGATAAATACTCACATTAAAAGAGTCTGCATACTTTGCACTTGCTATTTGTGCAGGCAGCAGCGAAGAAAAAGATAGCGCTTGTATATTTCAAACTGGAATGTGCATGCATTCTTTTTCTCCCCTAACCTAACTATGCCCCCAGGAATGCTTCCTTTTAATGTGGATACAAGTATGTGTGCAATTGAATCCTGTGCATCCACGTGTGGAAGGCAGTTTTCAGTCAGGTCAGTTTACCTGGGGTAAATGCCTTTGAAAAATTTCCCTCCCTACCTTTTCATGCATCTCAGCTAACTCCATTCCTGCAGGAAGACAAGTCATGCTATATAAACTTCCATCCCTCAGCATTCTGGGATTCAGCCTCCTGCCTTGTCAATACAAAAATTGCAGCACTACAAGTCTCACAGTGCCCTGGAGTTGAAAAGCAAAGACTGGCTGAAAGAGTCCTTGATGAGCTGGAATTAATTGAGAGATATTCACACTTCACAATATCTAATGCTCTGATACACTAAACCTATTTCTCACTAGCTATGTTCCTGTTCACTTTCCTCATGTTGTGGAATATACAAGGAGGGACGTATCTTCTCAATGCTAATCGAATACTGGGCATGTTAGGAAGAACTGCAACCTGATGGACTGAGTCTCCCCTACTCATCTTTTAAGATGAAACCAGATTGAATAGCATGCATCACAGAAAGAACATGGTGAAACAGAAAAGAGCATACTAACATAGTAAATAATGATTGAAAAAGACAATTTAGCCCATCCAATTTGTCCAGTTATTCATGTCCACACTGCAAGACAATATCCCAGTTGCTAGCCATGGAGCATGACCACCTGCAAGATCTTTGTCCTCATCCAGGATAATTATTATTGTCTTCCTCATTTATAGTCTAGGGATATGCATTTATTTGAAATAAATAGGTAAAATGCAACAAATGAGACCATTTTTGTTCATTCATAGACCCCTGAAATGAATGGATGCTTATGAATATAAACAAAAAATTGTATTTAAGTCATTTATGTTTCCCATTCAAATCTATGGTCCATGGAAGAGTGCTACAGTGAAATTAATAACTATAGTAACCAACTAATCCCTGTGTGAGGTAGCAGCTGGGCTGCAGATGAGGTGAAAGAGATGAGCAAGTAGACAGAATGGAGGACCAATCAAGGTAAAGCATTTTTTTTAACTAGCCTATAGCTGGCATCGTCATCAATTGATGCTGATGTCCTCCCACTGAAAGGTCTGAGCATGTACAAAGAAACACTATTTTCTCTGTTGGATTCCAGAGGGAAATTTGTCTTTTCAGAAGCTCTCTTAGAGGCAAAGAAAAGTTTTAAAAATAAGGAGAATAATTTTGGCATTGGCAAATGGCTTTTTGTTATCTTAACTGCATTTACAGTGTGCTCTCTCTATGTGTGAGAGATGTACTGCAATCTTTCTGTTCTCAGTGGCAGGGTAGTAGACTGGAGATACAGAAGCAGTGAACACTATTTTTTGCATCTTTTCACACTGCAAGTGAACTGACTGCTTATCTGTAGACAAATTGCAGTGAAGAGAAGTGCAGCATTGCAAGGCATCTCACTGAAATTTATTTTTTTCTGACAGATTTGTGTGTGTGTGTGTGAAAATGGAGTCAGCACTGCACACACATACAGGGGTAGATTTTAAAACCCCTGCGCGCGTAAATCCTCCCGGATTTACGCGTGCAGAGCACTTGCACGCCGGCGCACCTATTTTGCATAGGCCGCCGGCGCATGCAAAGCCTCGGGACGCGCATAAGTCCCGAGGCTTCCTAAAAGCGGCGGGAGGGGCATGTCCAGGGGGTGTCCGGGGCAGGGGGGCGGACCGGGGCGGGTCCGGGGGCGTGGTGATGGTTCGGGGGCAGAACGGGAGGGCGGTCCCGAGTCCCCCGGCACTGCGGCCTGTGCCGAGGGATGCCAGGGCGGCATGCGCAAGTTACGCCTGCTTCAAGCAGGCGTAACTTGCCCAACAAAGGTAGGGGGGGGATTTAGGTAGGGCTGGGGGGGTGGGGAAGGGAGGGGAAGGGAGGGGAAGGGAGGGGAAGGTGGGGGGACGCAGAAGGAAAGTTCCCTCCGAGGCTAATCGCCGGTGGCGCGAACAAAAGTATGAGCGCGCGTATTTTTTGAAGATCTACCTCACACTGTGTATGAGAGAGACAATTTTGCACACATTGTGAGGGATAGTCTTAGAACAACAGAGACTGAGTTTGTGCCTCTAGCAAGCTGCTAACTATTTTTGGCAAGTTGGCACTGCTTGCTATGTACTGAAGTGAGCATAGACTGTCAACTTGATTGAGTGTGTGTGACAGTCAGGATTAGAGTATTCATTTATTTTTTGTTTGCGCATTTATTTATTTATTTAAAATGCTTATATACCGACGTTCTTGTATAGAATACAAATCACACCGGTTTACACTGAAACATAACAGCCGCTAGGGAGCGAATACAAGGAACATTTAAAACAGTGGCTTAAGAAACGATGCAGAGAGCATTTGAAACAATTGTACATATAGAACAGTCGCTTGAGAACTTTATCGGGAACATTTGAAACAGTTGCATGGAAGCGATGCTAGGAGAAACATTTGGGACAAGGAGCAAAAACAACAAGTAGATAAAATAAATTAAGTACTGATAAAGATTCGGATACATTCAAGTAATGACAGTGAAACTAGGAAGCTGTGGAGATGGGGGAAGGGCTCTAGGTTTAGAGACTAAGGATAAGGGAAAATATGACAGGGGAGGGGCTGGACATATAGGGGGGCTGGTGTACAAGAGGTTGAAAAGGGGGGCAACGGACAAGCTCTGGGAGAACTAGTTTGGGAATATGGCGTGATCTAGTTCCAGCATCGGCTTCGGAGAAGTGTTTATCTCTCAGGCAGGACTTGACTGAAAAGCCAAGTTTTGAGCTTTTTTTTTGAAAGTCTGGGTGCAGGATTCTTGTCGGAGATCCGGGGGAAGCAAGTTCCAGAGAGTGGGTCCTGCTGAAGAAAAGGCACGCTTCCTTAAGGAGGTTTTAGCAGGGGGGGCATAGAGAGTGCCTTTGTATGCCCTTCTGATAGGTCTGTCTGATGTGTGCAGCCGTAATTGGATGCTTAGCTTTAGAGGGGAGATGTTGTGAATGTCCTTGTGGATCATCATGAGGACTTTGAAAAGAATACTAAATTTGATGGGTAACCAGTGGAGTTTCTGAAGGATGGGAGTGATGTGCTCTCTTTTGTTTGTGTTGGTGAGAATCCTGGCGGCAGCTGGGGTTTAGTGGTGATCGCGGGGATACCTAGAAGGAAGGAGTTGCAGTAATCGATTTTTGACATGATGATGGATTGAAGAACCAGACGGAAGTCTCTGAAGTAAAGGAGAGGTTTCAGTTTTTTGAGAACTTGCAATTTGAAAAAGCAATCTTTTGTGGTATTTAGTACAATTTTTTTTAGGTTTAGTTGGTTGTCAAGTAGAACCCCTAAGTCTCTAACAAAAGGTGAGTGGTTAATGGATGTTTTGGAAAATTGGGAGGAGCTTGGGGAGTTGAAGAGAACGTTGTTTTCATCAAGTGATATGATGAGAATCTCTGTCTTATTAGTATTAAGGACGAGGTTTAGGCTGGTGAGAAGGAGGTTGATTTCTTGAAGACAGCAATTCCATTAGGACCAAGTCTTTTGAAGAGAGTCTGTGATTGGGAGAAGGATCTGGATGTCGTCTGCGTAGAGGTAGTGAGTTAGTTTAAGGTTTGTGAGTAACTGGCAGAGTGGGAGAAGGTAGATGTTAAAGAGGGTGGGTGAGAGGGAAGATCCCTGGGGGACGCCCGTGTTGGATCTGATAGGGTGTGATTCTTTATTGTTGATCCTAACCTTGAAGAATATGTTATCTAGGAACGATTTGAACCAGCTGTGAGCAAGTCCCTGGATGCCTATGTCTGCTAGACGATCTAATAGGATAGTATGGTTCACAGTGTCAAAGGCTGCCGATAGATCTAGGAGCGCAAGTAGGTATGGTTGTTTTTTTTCCAGGTTGAGGAGTATGGTGTCTGAAAGGGAGGTTAGGAGGGATTCTGTGTTAAGGGTTTTGCAGAATCTAAACTGATATGGGGAGAGAATGCTGTTATCCTCCAGGTATTCCAAAAGTTGCCTGTCCACTATTTTTTCCATAGTTTTGGCGATCAAAGGCAGGTTAGCTATGGGGCGGAAGTTGGTAGGGTCCAAGGCGATAGATTGGGGGTTTTTTTTAATAAGGGTTTAAGTATTGCGAGTTTCAGTAGGTCTGGCACCCGCCCTTGGGCAAAGGAGCAATTAATGATATCTTCTATAGGCTTAGAAATGGTATTTGGAATGGAGAGCAGAAGATTGGGTGGTATTGGGTCCGAAGGATGAGAGGAAGGTTTGAGCTTCTTGAGAATGATTTCAATTTACAGTGATGACGTAGGCTCAAAGGATTCAAGGAAAGAGTTGTGATGCAAAAGGGATGTGATGGGGAGAGGGGACCTCGGACTGGAGGCCATGAAGGGCAAGATGAGGTTGGAGATTTTATTCTCAAAGTAGTTGGCCAGTTCTGTGGCTTTGCTGAGGGCTAGGTTGTTCGGTATGCTGGGTGGGGATGATTTGGTGAGCGCTGAGACATAGGAAAACAGGGCTTTGGAATCATAGATGAAATGATGGATTTTTTTAGCGAAGAAGTCTTTTTTGAGATTTGTAGGCCAATAGGGTCGAGGAGGTTGGATTTTTGCGCTATCTGTGTTCTTTGCTCTGTAGGTCTTGCTTAAGGGCCTTTAGTTCTGATGTGAACCAAGGTTTCCTGTTGTCCCGAGATGGGTGTAGTGTTTGTAGTGGTTGTAGGGCAGGATTGTTCTGCAACTTTGCTTGTGATTTTGAACCAGGAAGTGAACGCTGTATTGGGGTCTGAGAGGTCGAGTTGGGCTAGTTCCTTGGTGAGCTGGGTGCTAAGAAGGTCTGTGGGACAGGAATTGGACAGGAATTGGACTGTGGGACAGGAATTGGACAGGAATTGGATAGTTGTTTTGGGGAAGGAATGAGGAGAGTGTTCTTTTATCTTCAGCACCGTGGAGATGATCTGATGGTCTGACCATGGGACTGGAAAGCATGTTGGGTTGGTGGATAGGGAGATGCCATCATTTATGAAAATAAGGTCCAACGTGTGGCCTGCCTTGTGCGTAGGGCTGTTGACAATTTGTCTAAAACCCATGTGGCTGAGGGCGGTGAGTAGTACTAGTGAGTGGTATAGAAAAGTATATTGTGACATCTAAACCCCCCTACACACACCACACACACACCACACACACCACACACACACACACACACACACCCTCCTGTGGACACTTCCATTTCTATCATACTACTGTAAGAAAATGGGATAGGAGGGAATGGCAGTGAACAGAAAAATGGTAGAGGGAGAAGATTGGGTGTTCTTGTAGAGCCAGCTCAGCCTGTCAGAAGCACAAGCAGTAGTAGCAATGAGAAAAAAAGGAGTCTTGCTCCAAAGCTTAAAAGAGACTTTTTTAGCTTTAAAAAATCCAGGAGTGGAAACCAGTTAAAGCCATAAGAAATAAAAATTATGAGAACATGTGCTATCACTGCCTCTTCTTCTTCCTCTTTCTTTGGGGCAGGGGCAAAAGGTAGGAAATCCATTTGAGGCTGAATTTTGCAGAGGCAACAACAGGAGCAGCAGAAGTACAACAGGCAAAACCGGCAGCACATTCCTTTATGGTTACTGCTTCTGAGGTAATGGAGACAGTATTTTCAAAAATGGATTCCCTGAGTCAGAAAATATTGAAGATCTAATAGATAAAGAGAATTTGGAAGCTTTAGTCAATAGCATCTGCCTGTACTGAGTTTCCCAGAATTTCCATTAAGTGGCAGGATCATGTCTGAAAGCACCTTGGTGCACTTGGTGACACTCTGCCTTGCTTTCATACTCCGGACTTTATACTTTGGAGGTCTTTCTAAGACTCTGTCTATTATGTTATATCCCTTATACTATACTTGGGGGTCTTGCTGCACTCTGCCTTGTTGCCATACCCCTGATATACCACCTTGTAGGTATTAGGGATGTGAATCGGTACTGGACTTGTTTCCGGTATCGGGTTCCTAGAAAAACCATGGGAAATCTTCATTCCCGCGCATTTTTTTCGGCTGTCACAAGCCGAAAAAAAACCCTACCCTGACCCTTTAAATTTAATTATTTAGAATTCCCCACACTCCCGACCCCCCCCCCCCCCAAAAAAAAAAACCTTTTCTAAAGTACCTGGTGGTCCAGCGGGGGTCCCAGGAGCGATCTCCCACTCTCGGGCCGTCGGCTGCCAGTAAATAAAATGGCACAGATGGCCCTTTGCCCTTACCATGTGACAGGGGCTATCAGTGCCATTGGCCAGCCCCGTCACATGGTAGGAGCAATGGATGGCCGGCACCATCTTTAAAAATTAGTAAACCGTAGATTTAAATATTTAAGGTGATTTTCCTTGTATTCCAGTCTCTTTGTGAATAATTGTGGTATTTACTGAATCCAGCTTGTTCAGGCAATATTTTTTTTTTTTTATATTTGAACGATTTTTATTAGGAACCAGAAAAAAGCAGTACCAGGTATGAAGCATAATACATGGTGAGCCAAATGAAAAACATAATGTGAATCAAACCTCAATTAACATCTGAACAGAAAGAAAAAACATCAACTGGCTCCATGATATACCCCAACATCACAACCCCCCGCCCCCCCATACCCCCCACCCCCCTGACCAATTCAGCAGAGAGCATATTATAGAGGATGCAATACACCACTGTAACACCGAAAAGAGGAACATAGAAATCAGATTAACAGAAATATGTGGGAAAATGGCTCTTAGCCAAGGGTGCAAAAAGAAAAGATGATGGAGTAGTGGGGTCACCAGTAAGCACATCTACAATAGACCACCAAAGGAGACCTTCATGTAACTGTAGATTAACCCGTAATTAACCAGACAGCCTGACACAAGCAGACTGAGTGTCCTGGGCCCCCGTATGGATGACCCCTTTTAACAGTTCAGACACACACCACTTATGTCCCTGAGTCACCCAACTGCTCCAGCCAGCGGGTATAAGGATCCCATATTTTCCGGAAGTGGAGAAGACAATCCTGATGGAGAGCCGTGAGATGGTACAACTGATAATAGGAGTACAGACGCTGCTGAATGGTAGCCAATGATGGAGCGTCCACCCGTTTCCAGTGAAGCGCAATTTCGGATCTCGTGGCAATAAACAGAAACACTTGTAGGACTAGCCGTTGAGTAGAAAGGGAGACGTCCGGAAGCGGGGCGCCCAGTAGAGCATGCCAAGGTTCAACAGGAAGGCGCACATTAATGAGCTGAGCCACCCAATCGAGCACCGCTTCCCAGCACTTTCGAATCTTATGACATGTCCACCAGATATGGAAGTAAGTGCCTTTATCCGTGCACCCGCGCCAGCAAGTGTCAGGTATGTCAGGAGCAAATTTGTGTAGCGCAACCGGAGTAAAATGCCACCTATAAATCATTTTGTAGCAATTTTCCTGTAGTCCAGTGGAGATCGAGCACTTATAGGCAGAGGTGTAAATCCGTTCCCAATCCTCGTCTTCCAAGGTCTGATTAAAGTCCAATTCCCACAAAGTCCGGTGCCTTACCCGTTCCAATTTTCTGCCATTTATAAGAGCATAAATTTTGGAGATCACTCCCCTGATGGAGGGCGCATTTTTGCACAAGGCAATATTTTTTGATGGTCCTAAGCAAGGGAGTTCACTCTAAGAGAAATAGTGTTAATTGTATTATAACACTCCAAAAAAGAAACAGAGAGGCTGGCAACAAAGTCCACAATGCATTCAAAATTACTACAGCCAGTTTAGATGGAAGAGAAAAGCACCTTGCTACAGAAAACTCACCACAGCAGGAAAACTAAGGGACTGGATATCCATATCAACTGATGCTACCTCAGATGGTACATGTGGAGAAAGAGTTATTCTTTCCAAGGCTCTTAGCTCATGGAATTCAGCCTCCTGGCCTGCTTCAACCACTGCTGAAGATGAGATGCCAACCACTCCTTCCATCGAAGCACCACCTATGACATCATCACTCCATGCCTCATAAGCTCCAGTGCTATCTCAATCCTGCACGGCCGGCAGCAAACAACTATCGAGCAGGCTTAACGATGCCTCCTCCTCAGTCGAAGAGTTAGTTCTCCTGCACCTGTTACAACAATGGGGGTCTTAGCCTGCTCATCTACTGGATTGGGAGATACAAACCCCAAGATAGTACACTGCTTGGAAGGAAATACCCACACTCGTCCTTTCCTGTTAGAAGGCATAGCAAGTAAGTACAAAGGAAAACGTGGTGCAGAGGAGAGCTAATGCAGCCATCTTGACTCTGCTTAAGCTTTTTTAGATTACTTTTCTTTCAATCTGTTCCTTCAGGCATGTGCATTCTGTTGCAGACCTAAGCATCATCTACAAAAACAAACAAAGCACCTACTAACCTCTCTGCTTTATTGCTCAAAAAAAATATTTAACAGAATCTGCCCCAGGTCTGATCCCTGAGGCATTCCCCTCATCTGCTTTCTTTCTTTAGAGTGAACTCATTTATCAACAACCCATCATCTATCTCTTAAGCAGTTTCAGTGCAGTACTCTACATTAGGGCCCACTCCTAGACTGTGCATTTTATGACCTTCCTATGTGGGACAATATCAATGGTTTGCTGAAATCCAAGAATATCACATCAGTGCCCACTCTAGATCTTGTTCTTTGGTTACCAAATCAAGGAAATTGATTAGATTCTTCTGGCACATCTCTCCTCTGGTAAAACAATGTTGCCTTGGACCCTGCAACCCACTGGATTCAAGATGCTTCATTATGGGGCAGATTTTTAAAGGAGCGCGCGCGGGGTACATTTGTGCATGCCCCCGGACCGCCCCAGCCCCGCCCCCTTCCCGCCCCTTTTTCAAAGCCCTGGGACATACACGTGACATGCACGCGCCGCCGAGCCTATGCAAAATAGGCTCGGCACGCTTGGGGGGGGGGGGTTAAAGGGTTATGCGCATATATTACACGCGTAACCCTTTGAAAATCTACCCCTATGCTTTTTTTCAGAAGGATTTCCATTTTCACATCACCAAAGTCAGACTAACCATTCTGTAATTCTCAACCTGCTCCCTATTACCATTTATGCAAAGATGTACAACCTCTGTTGTACATCTGTTCGAGTGGTTCTGCTGGACTAGAACAGATTCTTCAGCTGACCCACCAAAATCTCTCTGACCTCCCTTAATATCCTAGAACATATCCCATCTGATCCTGTGACTTTGTCCACTTTCAGCCTTTCTAGTTCCAGTCCCTTCTTCAGTGAATACCAAAACAGAAGTATCTGTTTAGCATTTCTGCTCTTTCATTGTCTCCCCCTCCCGCCCCACAGACATTTTTTCATTGTCTCCTCTGAGTCTTACATTCCTTCCTTGTTTACGTTGCATTACACTTTAGATTCATATGCACTCCACTCCAAAAAGGACCGAACGCAGCTCACATTACAATAACAATAACACAATACAGCATTACATTAAAAAAAATACAATTCAGTGCTGTACATTTATTAACAGACTGTTAAAAGTCTTGTCACCTCACTTTACCCCAGCTATCTCTTCTTTCACTCACATCTTTTCCAACCTGACTACTCCCCCTTTTCCTGTGTCCTTCTTTCTGAGATCTCTTTTCAATTTGAATGATAATCTTTTGCCTTTACTTTTTGAGTCTCCTTCTTTGAAAATCGTATTGCTCTCTTTTTCTTCTTTCTTTTATTTAGCTTTCTGTCCGTCCACTTCACCTACCTCCTCCTGGACTGCCAGCAGCACCTTAAGATAATTCCCCCATTTTACCAAAATTGTTATTTCTGAAATGAAGGACTTTGACCTTTGATTGATACTTCTCTGCCTTGGCTGAGAAATCAAATCATACTGTTTGATCATCACTAGTGATCAGGCAGGTAGCTGGCTGGACATTAGAAATGCTTTTACTGTTCATATTAAGTACCAGGTCCAGTATCACTCCTTCCCACATGGGTTCCATTAACGTTTGTCTGAGAACATTACCTTGAAGAGAATTAATGATCTCTTATCTTCTAATAGATTCCACCATTAGGACACGCCAATCCTCCTCCAGCAGATTAAAATCTCCCACCAACCCCTTCATCCCTTATTTCATGCCCTCCTTTTGGATGTCTTCTACCAGACCTCTGTTAAGTTCTTTCTCCTGATCAGTAGACCACATTGGTGTAGATGGAAGTGCCATCTCCTCCTTACAAGATGCTCCAAAGTGCCACTTCCTCTCCCCAACTGCCTTGCATTTTAGTTGTGATGACATTTTATTTTTTTACATAAAGAACTTATATCCTTCCACTTTTCTGGCATTCCTATCCTTCCTGAAGAGATTATAGAATCTTGGAACTGATTGAACTATGCATGCATAATCTACCTTCACCATTAGGACTTCTAGATCTGAGATGTTATCTGCCAGGCTATAAGCATTAGTGATCCTAACCTGCCAGCCATTTCTCTTCACCTTTTCTACACTCTGTCGGGCTGATGCAACAAAGATACAAGGTAAAACGGGTGCTCATACTGAGTGCCCATTTTTCTAACGTGCACACAGCCACATGCCCTGGGTGCTCGATGTAGTATTTAAATGAGGGGCTGCATAAAAAAGGATGCACTAGGGAGGAATTGTGCATCCCTAGCGCTCAAATGCATCAGGCACTCACAATTGCAACAGGCGCTCAATACGAGGGTGTTTTTATCCTGCTTCTGGATGATTTTGCTGAAGACGCCCCTAGATAAGTGTCCCTTGCTATGGGCATCTACGTTGTGCATCTAAATTGTGTGTTCAGAGTTGTTTTTTTTTCAAAATCAAGCCAATATACATTTATTTTTCAACAGTGCAGGGCAGTAAATGTAAGTGTCACAATGATACAAAGTAGGAGGAACCACCGAGGACCATATTTTTAAATTTCTCATGAGCCCTTGACTCTTGGATTGACTTTACGCCACCTCTGGGGCTGGAGTTAAATTTGCCACACTAAAAAGTGTGCGTTGGGCACCCAGCGATTTTCTGCATTGGGGGGTAATAGCTAATGGCCTCATCTACATGGAATTTGCATGTAGTGAGCACTATCAGCTATGCGTTTGGGCGCATGTTTTGGATGCACTAAGCTCTTTATTGCATCGGGTGCTAGTCCACCATGTCCAAAAGTGCGCCCAGCTGTGTGTAAACTTGTGTGCTAGGCTGGGTGTACTTTATTGCATTGGCCCCTGTATATCTTCACATCTGCTCATGTTGTCCATGCTCTTGTTCAAATGCACTTCAGTGAGCTCCTCAATTTTATATTTTAGTACACAACCATCAATTGTCCATCACATGAAATTGGAAATAATAATCATCAGTTTTGTTTCATTTCTTCTGCCTCCATAGATTAAACCACTTTTCCTGTGTTTTATTATCTAACTGTTCTCCTTTACTTTCTGTTTCCTGAGGAAGGGTCTTAAAGTTAAAGTCCATGCCAAGTTGTTTTTTTTTTTAATTGAAATGGGGCACATTTGATAATCTGTGAAATAATTTAATTTGCCATTTGTTTTTTTGCTTTTGTTTATTTTATTTTATTTTGGGGTCAATTTTCAAAGGGTTTAGGCTCCTAACTTTTGGAGTTAGGATCCTAAATTAGCCATTTTGAAAATTTACTAGGGCTGGCTGCCTAAACTTTGTTATGAACTCCCCTGCCCACGGGGCAAACCTGCGATAGCTAGCGAAAGTAGTGCAGGCCTGCGCTACTGAAATCAGGGCGGAGTCGGCCCCAGAAGAGGAGGAGTCGGGGGCGTCACCGGGGCCGACTCCACGAGGACGGCACGCACAGCGGAAAGGTAAGGCCCTTTTCACTGGCTATTTCACGCCCAATAACTACACCTTCTATGGTGTAGTTATTGGGCGCGATGCCGGGAGCGATCGCATCGCGGAGGTGTGATCGCTGCCGGACCGCCCCCCCACCCCCCCCCCCCCCCGCCGCTTCGGCCCCCGCCCCCCTGTTAGCGCGATTTTCTAAAGTATCGCAGGCCTGCGATACTTTACAAAATGAGGCCCTTAGTCGGAAATTCCATTTAAATGGGCCATCACTTCTCTTAAGTATTTAGGGGGTGCATATAGGCTCTCATACACGGCATTTGTTTACCTTAAATTACATACCACTCATTACCTCTATGAAATAAAATTTAGAGAAGAGGCTTCAGTATACCCACTCTTGGCTGGGCCGATTGGCAATAGTTAAAATGAACATACTGCCACACTTTTTATATTTTTTTACGACAATCCCCATATGTATCCCATCGATTATTCTCAAAAAATGGCAACAAATTATCTGTGGATTCATCTGGCGCAAACATCCCCCACAAGAAGTGAGGACCACATTATTTCAAACCAAGAGTAGGGGTGTCCTCCAGTTACCCAATCTAAACTGGTATTTTGGCGCAGCACAACTAAGGGCTTTGGTGGCTATTCACCGCACACATGAGCTACCGCAATGGGTAAGGTTGGAACAGTCCATGCTGGGATATTTTCCAATATCGGCTATACCCTGGCAACCCAGACTGACATGGGTGCATGTTAGTTACATCCCGTATGCATTGAATACTACCCTACAGACGTGGTATAAATGGAAAACCACATTAGTAGGACCTATTCGCCGATGACACATTTATTCACTAACACGGTAACCCCAATGTCAGCATTTTCTAAACAACATCAATTATGGGAAGTGGCTGGCGTCACGAGATTAGAACATGTGATACAACAAGGTATTCTGATGACCAGCTCACAACTCAGCGACACATATCCCATTGGTCAGTTAGACTTTTTAGTTTATGCCAAAGTTTACCATTTCATTCATAAAGAAAAAAGGAATGGCACTCTGAGGATGGTTGGTATGCTCTTCGAAAACTATTGTAAATCAGCATCGACACTCAGGGGCACTATTTCCAAAATATATGCTCTTCTTAATGGCAAACGCTTAGGAGTACATAAACACAGAACAAACTGGGAAACAGATTTTCAGATACCCCTAGAAGACCAGGACTGGGGTCTCATATATACAATGGCGCACACGTTCTATATCCGCTGGGTTGCAAGAAAATTGTTATAAATTAATATACCATTGGCACTATTCACCTGCCGCATTACACAGATTTAATTCTAAAATATCAACGATGTGTTGGAGGGGATGTGGCGAAGTGGGCACATACTATCATATTTGGTGGACATGTACCCGGATAACTAGCTATTGGACACAGGTGAACCAATGGCTCTCACAGATCTTGCACATTAAAGTGGCAGTAGAACCGTGGCATGTACTCCTGGGCTTACCAATTCCTGATCAAAAACGAGAAACACAGTGCTTTGTTTTACAAGTCTTTATTGCAGCCAGAGCGGAAATAGCGTTACATTGGAGAGATCACCAAATACCAAGCCTGGCCAACATGCAACAAGGGTTATATTCTTATTATCAGCTGGGTAGACTCACAGCAGTGCACCAGGACCATTTAAATTTATTTATTAAAACATGGCAACCCTATTCCACATGGTTAGAAACGCAGCAATCATCATAAATTCACAAGTTAATGACCCTCTATTCATTGCCACTACTTAGTGTTGTCAACAATTCTTTCAATGATGTTAGAATTCATTCCTGATGATGTATAGTTTTCATATGATTGGCCTTCCTGCTGTTGATATTCTCTGTTGCACATAGTCCCATGTATTTACCAGATATTTACCAGATATTATGGATTTTCGTTTCCAGATTTTCCCAGCCGAACAGTCCCGTGTCCTGATGAGTGTCCTGATGAATCTCTTCTCTCTTCTCATTTTTTTGTTTGGGATCCAAATACTGCTATGCCCGGTGGGGGAAGGGGGAGGGGGAGGGGAATGCTGAGAAAGTTACTCAGAAGTTTACACCACTTTTGATTTTGTTGCAGTTGTTTCATAATGGATTAATACATGTCAAATCTTGTGTTCAAGTGTGAAATTATGGGGTAGATTTTTAAAAAATGCGCGTTCGCGTACTTTTGTTGGCGCACCAGTCGCAAACAAAAGTACGCTGGATTTTAGATTCTAAAATCCAGGATCGGCGCGCGCAAGGCTGCCGATTTTGGGCAGCCGGCGTGCGCCGAGCCGCGCAGCCTGCCTCCGTTCCCTCCAAGGCCGCTCCGAAATCGGAGCAGCCTCGGAGGGAACTCTCTTTCGCCCTCCCCTCACCTTCCCCTCCCTTCCTCTACCTAACCCACCCCCCCGGCCCTATCTAAACTCCCCCCCCCCACCTTTGTCCACGGATTTACGCCTCCCGGAGGGAGAAGTAAATCCACGTGCGCCAGTGGCCCGCTGGCGCGCCGAGACGCAACCCGGGGGCGGTTCTGGAGGGCGTGGCCAGGCCCCCCGGACCGCCCCAGGCTGAAACCACGCCCCCAGGCCCGCCCCCGAAATGGCCCGCCCCCGAAACGCCGCGTCCCACCCCCAAAACGCCGCATCGATCGGCCCCGCCCCCAACACGCCCCCAACAAAAAACCCCGGGACTTACACGAGTCCCGGGGCTCTGCGCGCGCCGGCAGGCCTCTGGAAAATAGGCGCGCCGGCACGCAAGGCCCTGCTCGCGTAAATCCGGGCGGATTTACGCGAGCAGGGCTTTTAAAATCCGCCCCTATGGTTTTGCTCACATACTGTTATTCTTGAATTATTATGTTGTTAGCTGATGTGACTTATCTTATTTCTGATTGACAATAAAAATGATTAAACACAAAAAAAAAAAAGTCATACCAGAAGAGAGGGAGGCCACTGCCTGAGGATCTGCACTGACAGGCTTGGACGATGTTGAGGACTGCGCCTGAAGGAAGGATCGCAATCCTTGAAAAAACCTCTATCCAAGAAAAGGCAGAAGGATGCATGCCAAGGCCAAGAGGAACTTGTGCAGCGCCCACTGAGCTGCCATCCCCTGATGAGGAACCAGTCAAGGGAGTTCCAAGATCAGGCATCCACCTGACATATCCTTAACCAGGCCATCACCCGGCTGGGAAGACCCAGGCTTAGTAAAATAAGAGGAAGATAATTCTCCCTGAGCCTCTAAGCAGCGCTGGCATAAGTTAGTGGGCACTCCAGGCTGAGACGCCCTAATATGTCAGGCAGCAAAGAGAGAAAGGCGCTTAGGTTCTTAGCCATCAGCACAATTAATTCATCAGTACGCTTATCAGGCGACTGAAGATGTGCGTCCAGCCGAAGCGTTGCTGAAACAAAATATATGCACGCAAATTTTATGCATACAAAATTTAAGCATCCCAAGTTTGTGCACCAAAAAGCTAAGCGCATTGTCACTGCTCTAAACCTTGGCACATAACCGATGTGCGTGAGAGTGTGCGCACAGGCTGCGAGCACAATTTGGATGTACAGCAGGATACAGCTGCGCGCACCAATGATCCTATAGAGGGCAGCTGACCATGCAGAAAAAAAAATGTGTGAAAACACCCCTGTGGCCTACCACATGGCATACAAAAAAGAAACCTAACAGTGGGTCCTGGCCCAACAGGGCCACTCAGCCTGTCAAGCTGCCCAGTTCCCCTAACCCCCATGGAATCAGGAAAGCCTGTCGGGATGGTGTGCTGAGCACGGAGACCAGAGGAAATCCTAAACAAACCCCTCCACTCCATCTCTGACTATTTCTTTTTTTCAAAACGTACCTGAGTTCTGCCTTCCCAGCCGAGTACAGTGACAGTCTCCAGCTGCAGGGGGAGATGGCATATACTGTCACCACCGCACTTGGCTTCTTGCACCTGCTGCCTTTCAGCTTCTTAATCAGCTAAGTCCATGCTTGCCTATAACCAGCTATCAGATCAAGGCACTCATCTGAGGGACCACGGAAATCATCTCAAGAATTCTCAATTGGAGAAGGGACCATTAGGTATCACCGCAGGAGAGCAGGGCAAACCAAATCTCCAACTAATTTTCCTCTAAATTTGAAGCAATCCACAGTAGAGAAATGCACATCAACCATCTGTTGAAGACGGAGAATACTGGCGGGCTGATGTCACTACAGGAGTATATATATATACTGTGACGTTAGTTTGCTCCGTCTCCATCTCCTGGTAGAGGTGCATAACCCACTGTTCTGGATTCCTCTGTCTGGACACTAAGAAATTTACAAATTGGGATATATATATGAGCTAAGTTCATAAGAACATAAGAAGTTGCCATACTGGGTCAGACCAAGGGTCCATCAAGACGAGCATCCTGTTTCCAACACAACCCAATATAATATCAGTACCATATCAAAAGGTTTCATTCTTAGATTTGGTCCTTTTCAAAGTTGGAGCTGAAGTCATGATAAAAAGGGCCTCTTTACTGGTTACATATGCACAGTGCATTGCAGGTAGAAAGAGGTGTAAAAAAACAAAAAGACCGCTGTGTGAGACCTGCCCTAATTAAGAGGATAGGTGAATCTTAATATTTATTATTTGAACAGTAATAGCACCATCACTATACAAAGCTCCATGGAAAATAGTGCACACATTCACAAAGTTCCCACTTCCAGACAGCTTGCCATTTATTTTGAAAGCAGGGAGACATAGTGAATAGCAGGATAGGAAGCGATATCCTTTCGTGGATTACAAACTGGCTAAAAGACAGGAATAGAGAGAGTAGGATAAAATGGTCAATTTTCTCAGTGGAAAAGCGTAAACAGTGGAGTGCCTCAGGGATCTGTACTTGGACCGGTGCTTTTCAATATATTTATAAATGATTTGAAAAGGAATACGACGAGTGAGGTTATCAAATTTGCGGATGATACAAAATTATTCAGAAAAGTTAAATCACAAGCGGGTTGTGATACATTACAGGAGGACCTTGCAAGTCTGGAAGATTGGGCATCCAAATGGCAGATGAAATTTAATGTGGACAAGTGCAAGGTGTTGCACATAGGGAAAAATAACACTTGCTGTAGTTACACGATGTTAGGTTCCATATTAGGAGCTACCATCCAGGAAAAATATCTAGGCATCATAGTAGATAATACTTTGAAATCGTCGGCTCAGTGTGCTGCAGCAGTCAAAAAAGCAAACAGAATGTTAGGAATTATTAGGAAGGGAATGGTGAATAAAACAGAAAATGTCATAATGCCTCTGTATCGCTCCATGGTGAGACCGCACCTTGAATACTGTGTACAATTCTGGTCGCCGCATCTCAAAAAAGATATAGTCGCGATGGAGAAGGTACAGAGAAGGGCAACCAAAATGATAAAGGGGATGGAACAGCTCCCCTATGAGGAAAGGCTGAAGAGGTTAGGGCTGTTCAGCTTGGAGAAGAGACGGCTGAGGGGGCAATATGATAGAGGTCTTTAAAATCATGAGAGGTCTGAACGAGTAGATGTGAATCAGTGATTTACACTTTCGGATAATAGAAGGATTAGGGGGCACTCCATGAAGTTAGCAAGTAGCACATTTACGACTAATCGGAGAAAATTCTTTTTCACTCAATGTACAATTAAACTCTGGAATTTGTGGCCAGGGGATGTGATTAGAGCAGTTAGTGTAGCTGGGTTTAGAAAAGGTTTGGATAAGTTCTTGGAGGAGAAGTCCATTCACTGCTATTAATCAATTTGACTTAGGGAATGGCCTCTGCTATTACTGGCATCAGTAGCATGGGATCTTCTTAGTGTTTGGGTACTTGCCAGGTTCTTGTGGCCTGGTTTGGCCTCTGTTGGAAACAGGATGCTGGGCTTGATGGACCCTTGATCTGACCCAGCATGGCAATTTCTTATGTTCTTATATTCTTAGGACTGTAGTGGGGTCTT
Source organism: Rhinatrema bivittatum (assembly GCF_901001135.1). Classification (NCBI taxonomy): domain Eukaryota; kingdom Metazoa; phylum Chordata; class Amphibia; order Gymnophiona; family Rhinatrematidae; genus Rhinatrema; species Rhinatrema bivittatum. The sequence continues at coordinate 29,657,784 of NC_042618.1, read as the reverse complement.
CTATTGTTAATCTCTCTGCTCTCTTAACTATTTAATTTCAAAATGACTTACAAGGCACTGGTTTTTGTTTTTTTATTTGCTTGTTTTATTTTTATTTTTTTACCATGAGGTGATAAACAATATCAGGCACCAGTCCTAGTGATTTCTCAGGTTATGCTGTTTTATATCATGATAAATCAGATCTCGTACTGTCATACATTTATGACACGTGAGCAACAAATTAAAGTTATTTCTGTCAATTTTATCACACACTTATTCAGAGATTGATAAAAACAACCTCATATATATTTATGTGTATTTTCTGAGCTTCCTCCTGAAGTTATTAAGGTAATAGAATTAAATGGAGGAGAGGGAATTGGCTGTCTTAGTGGACTCGCACAGGAAGACAGCAGCTCTCACCTTTAGACAACAACTACAAACATTACATTTCACATTTTAGATTTATATGCCACCCTCCTCCTGGAAAGACCAAAGGTGCCCTACAACTTAGCAAAAGGTAGAACAGCTTATCGCAATACAAAAATACAAAAGATATTTTAAAAGCATATCGAAATACAAACAAAATAATTAACCCTTCCCCATTACCCTCACAAAAAGGGAGGGAAAAGCTAAACCCACATTCCCACTCCATCAGTCTCTAAAAGGTTGCTCCCTACCCTTCCCATTCACTGCTGAAGGTGTTTCCAAAGGAACAACCTCCATATGCTTTTGCCCCTTTGGGAGTGACCTGCCCAGTGAAGACCCTCTTGGTGGTGAAAGGATATTTGAAGACTCTGGGACCGGGGATGATACTGGTGAGGGTGGAGTCAGCTGAATGCAGGCTTTCCTGGCATCAGGCTGAAGGAAGCAGCAAGGTCAAGAGTTCATTTTTGGTGGCGGTTCCCCCATGAATTTAATTTCTTTTAATGTCTAATTTGTTTCTTTAATTTAAAAAAAAAAAAGAATGAAACATTTAAAAAAAAAAACAAGGAAATGGGGCCTCCTAAAGCCTCCCATTCCCACCATCCATCCCTTCCACCCGGAAAAATGCTGGGACCAGGATCCCCCTGGCTACCACTTACCTAGAATGGTGGGGATCCACTGGAGAGGCCTAGACCCAAGCCAAAGCCTCAAACTTGCACAGGCCTAGGCCGTGGTAGTTTGCTACGAACTCAATCTGGGCTTGACATAAGGCTGAGGGTTGGAGGCCTGCTCCCAACACCTTGACCTAGGCCTAATGCCGGGACCTAGGCTGGATGCCGGGGCCTCAGCCTAGATCCGAGCACCCAGGCCCAAGGCTGACACCAGGGCCCAGTCTGGAGACTGGGTCCTGACACCTAGACATCAGCCTAGGCCCAGGCCTGATGTCGGTGCACTGATTGGAGGCTGGATAAAATGCCTGGGATTGTGCCCTATTGAGAACCTGGACCCAGCCCCAATGCTGGAGCCCAGTACAGAGACTGGGACTCAAGACCTGGCCCTGATCCTAGACCAGAAACCTGGCCCAAACCCAACAATGGGGCTCATCCCAATCCCAACACGGACGCCTGATCCAGAGACCGGTTCCCAATTCCTGAGCATGATCCTAGGACAGAGGCCAGGCCCAGGCCTGAATCTAGGTCTGGGATTTGACCTAGGCCAGAGACCAGTCTTAGGGCAGCCCCCAGGGCCTGGTCTAGACAATGGGTTCCAAAACTTGGGCCTTACCCCAGGTCCAATGACAGAGGCTGTGTCCTGATACCTGGGCCTTGACCTAGAACAGAACCTGAGCACAGGCTTGATGCTGGGGCCCAATCCAGAGACCAAGTCCCGATGCCTGGGCCTCAGCCTAGGCCAGAGCCAGGTGCCTAGCCCAGAGGCCATGTCCCGACACCTGGGCCTCAGCTCTGGCCCAGGCCTATCTCCAGGGTCTGGACCAGAGGCTGGGATCCGATGCCGGTGCCTCAGTTGTGGGTCAGGCTCAGGCCCAGAAGCTGGATTGCTGGCTGCATAGATCTATTTCTTTTCTTCTTTTTTCTTCAAATGGCAGCATCTGCTGTGGATGCGCCAGAATAAATTAACTCTGATGCATCCTCCCCAGTGGGGGGGGGGGGGGGGGGGGGGACCTTGGCCAGGCATTAGGATCCGGCCTTCAAGTGAAGCCCCATGGTTGGGCCTGGGCCAGGGCTCTGGCATAGGCCATAGCCCAGGTGTCTGTATCCTGCTTCCAGGCCTGGTCCCGATGTCAGACCTGTGACTGGGCTCAGACCCAGACATTGGTGCCCAGCCTCTGGGCCAGGCCCTGGAGTCAGGACCTGGTCTTCAGATCAGGCCCCGGCATCGGGCCTGGGCCTTGATTCTTGCCTAGACCAAGGCCCAGACATCTGGATGTGATCTCCAGACTGAGCCCCAAAACTGGGCCTGAACTTGGGACAAGGCCCAGGTGACGGGACCCGGCCTCCAGACCTTGGCGGCCATTGTGTCAGATCCCTGATGGATTATGTAAGTGGGGATCAGGAAATTTCCTGAACACGGCAAACATTTTCAGGGGGGCCTGGGTCTTAGCGTCAGTCCTGGGCTTAGGCCGAGACCCCGGTTGTCATACTTGGGCTTAGGCTGTTGAGCCTTCTTTGGGCCTCCGCCTATGCCCTAGGCGGAGGCCCAGCTGGAGGTATAAGTTGAATTAAATAAACAGGATTTAATTCTGGGGCCCCTCAATTTGTTTTGGGGCCGCCCCAAAAAAACAAATTTTCCATTATTTGTTGTGTTTTTCAAATTTGGTTAAAATGAATGCACATCCATAATCTTCAACATAGCCTTACAACTCCCTTTAAACATGAACTGGTTGGTTGGCATCTAAACGTGAAGCATTTTCACCTCTTAGCCATTCATTATGGAATGGGAAATGCTCAGTGCCCTCAGACCAGTTCCCACTTAACAGATGTTCATCTCATCAAACCACTGCTGCAGATGGTTTTAATTGGCATCCTTGATGACAGCTTCAGCAAAGAGGTCAAAGATTAAACGGGCAGAAAAACTGAATTATCTTCTCACCAAAAGGGGTAGATTCCAATAGGAGGCTAATGCATGCCAGCAGGGTTATACGGGATAAACTCCGCCCATTCTACAATTGGTTGGAATACTTCATTTACCAGTGCATATTTACTCACTACAATTACTGCACATAAAATAGAACAAACAACTCTGGTACTCTTATCTGAGATGGAACAGCAATCCATTGTGACCTCTGATCCTCTTCTACTTCATTTTGACTTTTGCTGCCAGCAGCACACAATAACAGCAACCCTTCAGAAAGCAGATCCCTAGATTAATGGAAAGCTAGACTTTCTGCTTCTTCCTCCTCAAAAAGCGAAGCATATGTCTATCCTGAAGAACTTTCGTCTTCCTGTTTATCTTATGTCAAGAACAAATCAAAACCTGTCAGTACTTCTACACATTTTAGAAGTAAAGCCAACTTTTGATAGACATTTTAAAATGATAAGTTCAAAGCTGTGAACTTGACAATTATATTAACAACAAAGATGATTAGGAACTAACTGGCTGGTTAAGACAGACTCTCTCACATGTGGGTCAGAGAGCTCAGATATATATTTTTTCATGGAATAGAGCCCACACATTTTAGGTTTGATTTACAGCAAAATTCAATATGCCAGTCAAACACACATTGCACCATTTTCTGAGAAAATGTAAGGTTAATTATTGTCTTCCATTAGAAATTTATATATACATTGATTATATGATTATATGTGACAATATTCATGGAGGACCTTTTTAATATTTTATTGGAATATACACAGTCAAAATTTTAATTTCGGTTCATATATTTCAGTTTCAGGCTGCTTTTGGTCTGAATTTCATTTTGGGGAGGGGTGTTGTTGTTTAATTTTGTTTTTATTTGTTTTGGATTTAATGAAACAAATTGAAAATAGCCATTTTCATTTTGGATTGACATTAAACTATTTCACATCCCTGATATTTTTAATGTAGTGTTTATGACTGTGAATTTGTTGGGATAAATAAGGGCACAGACATTAGAGATTGTGTTCCAGTAATTGTTATCATAATGATGATTAAGAAGATGGTAAATTTAGAGCTTATATGGTTTTTCGACATAAATTTGTTATAAATCCCCATTGGTTTTAAAATATATGATGAAGATTTTCAGGAGTTTAGCTGGCAATTAGCCAAGTATTCTGGGGATTCAACTGTAGTCAGTGGAATGTTAAATCTAAAACACTGGTTATCAAACCTGTTCCAGGGGATCCCCATCCAATCAGGTTTTCAAGATATCTGCAACAAGTATGCATGAGATAGATTTGCATGCCCTATCTCCATTGCATGCAGATTTCTCTCAATGCATATTCATTATGGTTATCCTAAAAAAATGATTGGCTGTGAATTCCCCCAGGACAGGTTTGGGAATCGCTGACCTAAACAACAAAAGGAAGCGCACAGGGTGAAATAAAACACAAAACATCATCAAAATTGTTGGGGACTGAAGAGATATGACGTGAAGTACCTATTTCTCCAATGTTAAAAAAGAACAGCAACATCATCATTATTATCATTAAATGGCATCTTCAATATGAAAGCTGGTGGCAATTCTGGTGCACCAGTTCTTTCTTTCTATTCTCAGCTTTCCCCTTTGTTTTGTTCATGTTTCCAGATCTTCACCAACTTTTATGGATACCTTTCTTTAGACTTCTGTAGGGTATGTGCATGAAAAATCATCATATACAACACTATATACATAGACTTTGTGCATGCCAAGTAAATTTCCAGAAGGTCGAAAAGCATGCATGAAAAAAAATAAGAGGTTTTGAACGCTGTGCGAGAGAATTCCAGGGTGTGGTCAGAAAGCACACGCACACTCATGTATTTCAGAACCAGAGTACGTGCTTATATCGTCAAACATATGTGGATGCATTTATTCATAATATTCCAATTGCACAATTTAAGTCTGACTTCTCATTTCTCTGTAGCTTGTCAGTGGTGGGGAGTCTGGAGGCACGTGGGAGAAGGTATGGTGAAAGGCATCAAATAACCTGGTGAGCTGCATCAAGGGATGGACGTCTGGGTGAATTGGTGGATAGGTTGGCCTTTTTCTTTAGTTTAGTCTTTTTGTTGTTGTTGTTGTTGGTTTTGGTTTCAGAAAATAGGGCACACTACTTTCAAATAGCATGCATGATTTTTGAAAACCAAGAAAGAAGAACAAAAACTGAGTCTCAGAACCCAGGGGTCTCCGGAGACCCCCGTCCCCCTGCTACTTCTGGAGAAGGTAGTTTCCCCTGCAAAGCTAATATTTTTTGTAAATAAAACCCCAGTCACAGGTCCCCCCCCCAGCCCCTCCACTTTGTTAAATACCTCCCCCAGGACTAGGATGAGCCATGGTGGAGCCAGATCCTGGGGAAGAGGTTTTTTGGTTTTTTTTTTTAACAAAGGACAGGGTATGGGAATTGGGGTAGGGGCCTGTGACTGGGGGGTTATTTTAAAAAAAAATATTAGTTTTTCTAGGGAAATGGCTGCCTCCAGGGGTAACAGAGGGTGGGACAGGGGTCTCTGGGGACCTCCGGATTGCGCCATTTGTTGTGGTCCCCTGTGCGCACGATCTGCAAATAGTGCCCCCCCCCCCAAAAAAAAAATGATAGGAAAGCAAAACATGACACTTTGTGTTCTTTTTCTATCATTTTGTTTCAAAAATGAAATCAAACGGCATAGACAGTGTCGTTGATATTGAGAATGTCATTTCAAACTAATGCACTTCCCTGGTCAAAATATGTTTGTCTACCCCCACTGTACAAGTGTCTATCCACATACAATATTTTATCAAGCAAAAATATATAAGTAGTAACTAAGCTTTGGGCAACTATGACCAGATATCAATCCTGGTATATGCAAATCCTGCTGAATGGAAACTGCAATGCTAGGATTTTTTTTCCCCCGATGTTACAAATAAGAGTATGGCATCACATGCACTTTTTTTTACTGGATGTTAGCACAGTGCCCTCTCTTGTCAAAAGTGAATCAAGAATGGATGCTGGCCGATGAGGATTCCTGCAGTCCCTCTCCAGTCAGGCACCATCTTCGTGTTCCCTCTGAAGAGTAAATGAATAAATAACTCTCATTCACCCAACAGAAATGCCTGAGCGGAATGGCTGTGGAGAGTTGCATGCAGAAACATGCACTACTGAAGTTTGCATTACAAATGTTTATGGGGGTCCAATTTTTCTTTAACCCTGAAATTCAATTATTTCTTTGAAAATGGAATGATAATTACACGATTAATCCATGCCATGAAATCATTTAATTTGTCTGCAGCTCCAAAGGAAATTATCACCTGTTAATTGTATAAACATCTGTAAGTACTTGGTGTGATAATTTCAAGACTTGCAAATAGAAAAGTTCCACTTTGGAAGGTGAGGTCAGGTAGATTTAACATGGAATTATGTTAACTGCAGCTCATTTTGTGCATTAAGTGAAGGCATTATGCGCTGTCCTTGATTTGGAAAAGAGGTACTTGTTTTTCTAATGAAGTTCACACTTTAAAAACTAAGCGCCCTTCTGTTAAATAACAGGGAATGGAAATCTGAGAAGCAAGTTGTAGGGAAAAAAAAAGAAGCTTTCCCTTCCACAAAATCAGAATTTAGGGGGCAATAATCTGCTTATGTGCAAAGTCTGAAGATACTCTTTACCCACAGACTTTAAGCTCATTTTCATAGGGAAAGTATGCACATGCTTGCTTTTCCTTTGAAAATTATCCTGGAAAATGTGCCTACACACATTTAAATTAAGCAGCAACTTTATTAAAACAGAAATATCCATGAGGCTCACTGCAGCTTTTGTTAGTTTAGATCCTACACCATTGCCTTAATCCCCAGCTGCTCTTTACAAAAATCATGATTTCCAGGCATGTGCATTAGTTTAAAACAAAATAGAAAAAAGAAACAAATAGGAGCCAATTCATTTCTTTTGTGGGGCTCCAAAGAGAATGGAAGGGGGTCCCCATGAATTAAACAAATACTATTCATTTTAAGTAGAATAATTTCTATAAGCCATCATAGTCAATGGACTCATACAAATCATAGGAAAGCAACAGGTGCATGTGTACAGTTAGAAATTGATACAGTGAAGAGCAGGGAGTCAGCAGAGAAGGTGGGAGGATGGGCATATTGTCAAGGAGATAAGACGAATGATATAGCCCAGTGAAGCAATTTGCCAGTCTGACCTGTCGCTGCAGACCTGACATACTGTCATGATGATTTTGAAAACTGAGCAGGTCAGAAATTTGCTCTACATTGCTTCTCAAGACATTGTCTGTGTGAAAGCATAGCTCTGAGTTTTTGCTGTGGCATATTTTATAGTCTCACTGTGCCAGCATCAGTCAGTCACTAGATCACACCAGAGAGGAAGGCAGTGAGGCAGGGCTGCGTCACAATATCTGTGTCTCATAGCAGATTTGTGTTACTTTGTTTGCAGTTGCTGTTTTGTTTTCCCTTTCTGGTGATTAAATCCTTATGTACACTTGAGATTAGTCATTTATTCTCTGTTTGCCTGCCAGTGGCACAGTGTGGGCAGTTGGCAATAGGCAGTGGGCATAAGTGAGCAGTGAGGGCAGAGCAGAGAGTGCAGCATAATAGGTTGTGTTATGAAGCCTGTCTGTGTCAGAGAAGTAGTACAGAGCAGACAATGCGACATTCACTGCAGCAGTTTTTCTGTGTTCTTTACACAGCAGCATGATACTGGCACAGTCAGTGGGCATTACAATGTCGATGCAAAATATTAAATCAATGTTGTAATATTGCTGCAGACCTGACAGCATGTCAGGTCTACAGCGACAGGTCAGACTGGCAAATTGCTTCACTGGGCTTCATCATTCCTCTTGTCTCCTTGACAATATCCCCAGTGACATAAAAATAATCATTTCAGGGATAGGGAAAGGCAGAGCAGATAAAGTAAAGGCAAATGTGTCCAAAATTGCCCAGATTGGCATGAGCATTCAGTGCCAGGAAGAACCCAAAAAGTAGTCACAGTATAGCAAACCAAAAGAGATCAAGTGTGGGAGGAACACCCCAAGGCTCTAAAAGAGGTTACCACTTACCAGCAACAGTGCCATGAACCATTTATGGTATCTCCAGTGGCAAACTGGAACCGAAAATGGCATTAGTATCCTAAGTCAACATGAAGGGGGGACAAAGCAGAAAAGGTGACTGTAAAATCTCCAAGACAAGCACTGATAAAGGGGCCAATCAGCACAAAGAGTGACTTCAAGGATTAAGGTCTGGTCACTATCATACTTGGCACATCACAAAAGATGCTCAAGAGAAACCATTTCAATGTACACATGTGTTAAAACTTAGTGCCAGAGAGTTCATGCAAAACCAGAAAATCATGAAATGGATCAGGCTGAGGGCAGCTCAGTGATGTGGGAAATGGTCTTTAAATAAAGTAGCTCTCACTGCTTTCCTGGAAAACCACCCAACAATCATTAGAGAAACCTTTGAGAGGTACTAACTGTGATGATAATCTTTACATTTGGCAAATCATTCTATAAGTAAATTTAAATTCCACCCTGCACCTTGGGAGTCTATGTGTCACTCAGCCTCGCTTTCTTGACCAGATCTTACACCTTGGATCTCTCTTTGACGCTGTGCCTTGCTGTCATACCTAAGAGATAACACCTTGCCATTCTGGGAGGAGCCCTCTGGGGGTGTGAAAGGTTGGTGAATGATGGGAGTCTGTGTGTGTGTGAGACACGCTCGCTTAGGACTGATACGAGGGTATTAGATGCCCTAGACAAACCTTACAGCCTTTCATTCTCCCTTCCCTCCCCTCCCCACATAATTAAAACGTATGCATTCTTTTCCATTTTAAAATGTTTTAACTTCCCCAACCTAAACAGGCAGATTGCATATGGAAAATAAACATTCAAAGTACAATCTTCTGTAGTAAAAATATCACTTACAATAACATATATATATTATAAAGGCATACACTGCAAAAAAACACATTTTCAATAATAACAGTTTAATAGACTTAATAGACTACCTTTCTCATAGTAATCACAGCGGTTTACTGGATCCCTTATGGTATTAGGCCTATGGTAAAGTGCATTGGGTAAGGACTTCTCCCACAGAAAGCCAGGAATAAAGTGAATTACAATTCCAGTATAGTAAGCCTTCTATAACATAATTGCCAACACTCAACCTCTGAAAAAACCATACTGCAAATATTACATCAGGCCCTAAACACCAATACACCTCCTATTAGGAAAACAGATTAAAGCCAGGTTGTTGTAAATCCCTACACAGAAACTACATGCTAGCAGAATACCTAAAGTCTCAGTCACACAAGCAGAACACAGATAGACTCTCACCAAAATGCTTGTCCAATCATGGGTTAACTTGTGCGCTAGCCTGAGTGCCCAATACCAATATTGCATCAGCCTGTTATGTTCAATATATTTTTATTTTGTCATTAAGAAAGACAGACAAAGTGTGTTGGTTTCTTACACATCTCACATGCAACAAAGAACAATAAGCAAGAATAACCAAAATATCAACTGTGAACCCCAGAATCCCCTCTTGCAATTCCCACCCCCTCCCAATTATGAGAGAGACACAGATGGCAAAAATGTCCAATTATTCATGTGGCAGAGTTTAGGACTAAGCTCCTTGCACTTGGAGAAAGTGATTGAAGATACGACTTCCAGATTGGCCTCTTAATGTGCATATGCTCCAAGGTATTTTTATATGCACTAAGGAAAATTTACAGATCTTTTGTTCTCTTTTCATACCTCTTGGGTATCTCTTGCAGGCATCCCTACTTTCAGATTAATGAAAACAATCTTATTACTCTAAAGTCCGTTTATGCTGTTCAATATGCTTTAGATTCATAATGTAGAATATATCAGATGTCGAAGCATTAGCTGCACTATGTTAAAATTAGACATGGGTGTACTCGTTTGAAATTAATTTGAGTCATATCCAGACTGGGTGGGGTCCAGTGTGGCTTGGATCATATAGGAAGCTGCTTGCTCAGTGCCTCCATCCTGGTTTACATCTGAACCGGTTTGTCTTGGCTTCCAAAAATCTTGGTCAGTCTCTGTTCAGCTCCCTTTCTTAGTTTTGGCCCAGCTCATGATATCTAAAGAAAAAAAAGCTCTACAGTCTTGCATGCTCTTGTACAGCACTATCTTCTTCGTGTAACTTGTATGTTGGTGCAATTAAAGGTATCCAAACCTACACGGAATCCATAAGTCTAAGGATGACTCACATGCCAAGGTTCAGTTTGGGACCTAACCAAATCATTTGGCTAATTGCTCACTTAGTTTTATTTGCCAGAAAAGGCCAAAGAAACAAGTCAGATGGACTGATTCATCTTTTTCTAGCAAATAATGCCAAGGATATGTGGCTGCATATCAACTGTGGTGAAAGTGGCCACAGGTCTATCTACTTGACATTCTTGCAAGTATATTATGTGAAGCTGAGAGATCCCAAGAAGTCTTCCGGCACCGAAAATCCAGCCTTGAAAAATGACCAAAACCAGAGATGAGTCAGCCTTATGCAAGCCAGCATCCGAGTCATGACACAGTTAGATCCACTACTATCCCAAGCTTGAAATATAGTTTATTTATTTATTTACTTACTTTTAAAAAGTGTAAAAAACAAAAAAAACAAAATACATGTATCCTGTGCTATCACCAGTTCTAGTTATTCAGAAAACATACATACTGAGATGTATGTTCAAAAGATTGCCTCTGGGAAAGTGCTTTTGAAAATACAGTTCATGCTGACTACCCTTTTCAGAGGCTGTTCCAACTTCAGCTTTGCTCTCTGTGATTCCTCGGTAGTTGATTTCTCTATGTGAGGATTTGGAGCTCGTTCTGCCTCTCTAGTAAGTATAGCTAGAAAGAGACCCAACAGCAGCATTTAGACTCTACCTAAACTTCCTACCTTTTCCCCTCTCCTCTCCTCTCCTCTCCTCTCCTCTCCTCCCCGACCCCTAACCCCTTCCTAGCTATAAGAGTTTTTTTTATTTAACTTGATGCTCCTTCAGCATTTCGGCGCTTATCGGGAGTTATGTACATGGCTAGGCCCTATGGAAAATGCGAACGGCATGCACAGGGTAGGGATGTGCATTCATTTTCAACGAATGTGCAATCCTCAATGAATAGGTCCCCGTTCATTTGATTCATGGGTTCGCGAAACGCATGGTGATCCCCCACGAATGAAACATATCATATAAGTTTCATTCTTTTGGTTCACAGTGCTTTCTTAGCAGCCGTTTGAAATAGGAGAAGGCCATGTGGGAGTATCCATAGCAACAACCAGCCCTTTCCTGTGAGTCATAAGCGACCTCACAGCCCTGTCATAGAGCGGGTGCGAAGAAAGGCGCAAGGTACTTGGAACTTGTGGAGGGAAGGGTGCTCTGCCAGATGGCTCCATGTCCCGTGCGGCGGGGCGGGGAAGAAGGCGGCACCTGCCTGCCAATTTCCCCGCCCCGGGGACGTCGATCCATCCGGGGCACCAGGCGACCCGCCCACCCTCTTTCTCCCTTTCGGGGAAGCCAGCATTCCCTCGGCTCCCGGCTCCCCGGCGGGATGAGAAAAGAAGAAGGCGCTCCCGCAAGTCGAACGCATCGAGCATCTGGAGGCACATGGCAGTTGCTGGCACAGATTCGTCCCAGCGCCGTGAAAACGCGAGGACAGCAGACTCCCTCTCTTGCACCCCGCACTCGCGGCAGGTGGCATCGAGGCAAGGTCTTGTGGTGTTCTTGCCACTATCATGGTTCCTCAGTGTGTTGGTGCTAGACTTTCTGCTGCTTTGTCCCTTTATCAGCGCCCTGTGGCTTTCTCTGACACTCTTTCTGCTTGCTATGTTCCCCCTTCATTGTGCTGTAGGATGTTGATGCCACTTGTCTTGCCACTTTGCCTGTTGTGCTGCCATCAAGGGTTCATGCAACTGTTATCGGTGCTCTCTTTTGAAGCTGTGGTGTGTTTTTGACACTCTTGCTGCTGATTTGCACCTCTGTTAAAGCACTCTTGCCACTCCTGGAACCCCTTTCCCCCTTTACAGTGCCTTAGGCTATTCATGCCACTTTGTCTAAGTACCTTGGAGCTCTTTTTTCATTCTGATGATTGCTCCCCAGAAGTTTCATCAGAATTGATAAGAAAACCCCAATTCTGCAGCCAAAAATAAGCTGCAAATACTTCCCCCACTGACTTTAATGGCAAGCGAAAAACGAATGAAACTAATGAACGAATTGGTTTTTTCCCCATGAAACTAATGAAACAAATGTGGGTCCCAGCAAAATTAAAAATGAAATGAAACAAATTTTTTCCTTCTGCCCATCCCTAGCACAGGGCCCAGCCATGTGTGTAACCCCTGATTTTTACACACACGGGCCTTTTAAAATTGACCCGTTAGTGTAGTCCAGATGAAGTAATGAACTAATAACTCTAACTATGTAAAATAAAGAATAATTAAATTCCCTATATAAAGGACAAGAGGGAGTTCTAGTGATTTTACTATGTTATCCGTATTGTTTTCGAATCCAAATAGTGTTGAGTTTTCTCAATTAATGGATATAATATTTGTGCATTCATATGCTTAAGAACTCTACAATTACTGTCTTTTAAATCTTGTCTTCTCACAATATCTTCATTAAAATCATCAGATTCTGGATTTTATTAAGCTGAAAGAAGCCTTATATGTTGACCAGCAGATAATGTCCATAGAGACTCTTTCAAAAAGGGGTAATGATTACTAGGCATTAAAAAGTTCAAGTATTTATATACAAGAAACTCTTCACCAATTGTCAAATACATCATTTTATTCACCTATAATGGAGAACCCCACGCCTTCATTACAACTGCAAACTGATAAGATTCTTGAAAATGCTTACCAATATTCGTGGATTACACTGAAGGAATATTGCTTTCTGAAAGTTGACTATCCTATTGTGCAAGAAATTTACTCTTTCCCAAAAACAAACTAAACCTTAATTAACCCGCCTGGTCAACCTATTGTTCAGCTTGTGGTTCTCTGTTGGAGCCAGTATCAATTTTTATTAAGAAATTTTGGGCTCCCTTGATTCCACAGCTACTATCTTATCTTAGAGACATTGCAGATGTGATAAATTCTTTGGAAGGTTTAACTATTTCTATTGATACATTGAATATAGCTTCTATTGTTGTTGCATCCCTTTATGTAGTTGTATTCATTATTCGGGATGAGTTAGAGGAACATGTGTTAAAAGGTCGCACTCTGTTCCATTTTCTTTGTGAACTTGCTTCAGTAGCATTTGTGTTCTCTGAGATATTATATCATCAGAAGAAGGGAGTGGCAATGAGGGCTACAATGGCCCCTGATGTAGCAAATCTAGATATGAGCCATTTTGAAGCCACCTGGTTACCCTTGAATCCTTACAGCCATTACATAAAGTTGTGGTGGCGATTCATAGACGACATTCTGATGTTGTAGGAAGGTGACAAAAGCATAAGAACATAAGAAATTATCATGCTGGGTCAGACCAAGGGTCCATCAAGCCCAGCATCCTGTTTCCAACAGAGGCCAAACCAGGCCACAAGAACCTGGTAATTACCCAAACACTAAGAAGATCCCATGCTACTGGTGCAATTAATAGCAGTGGCTATTCCCTAAGTAAACTTGATTAATAGCCGTTAATGGACTTCTCCTCCAAGAACTTATCTTGCTTTTTAATGATTGTGATACAAATTTTCATTTTACTGCTTTCAGTAAATCTGGTTTACCTGTCCTGGATATTTTCATTTCTTTAAAACCTGAGGGGTTTGAGTTTACTATCCATAGGAAATCAATTCATAGAAATACCCTTTTACATTCTTCTACTTGTCACCCCTGTCATCTTCGTGAAAATTTACCCGTCGGGCAGTTTTTCCACCTGCGCCATTGGCATTTGTGCTCTAATATACAGAAATATAAAATAAAAGCTCAGGAGATGATGCTTAATTTGGAACAGCATGATTATCCCCATCATCTCCTAAGGAGAGCTTACAGGAGCGCTTGTTGGATAAACTGTGGTCTTTTATTTCAGCCATCTAAACATGACACTGAGACTACATTAACATATGTTTTTCCTTACTCTCCACAGGGTTTTAGGATACAAAAGAATATTAGGAAGTACTGGCATGCTTTGCAATTGTGTAATGTTTTTAAACTTGATCCACAATTTTCAATTTATTGAAGACATAATATTGCAGATTGTGCGGTGCATTCTGAATATAGAAAGGAAGACGTCTTCTAATATGACCCCTGACAAAAATGGTCATTTTCTGTATGGCGCTTGCACTATATATGAACAATGCTTTTCTGGCAGTAGTATACCTATTTTGGAATCTGTGGACCTTTACCACTTGTTCATCTGTGGGTGTAGTTTATGTGATTTGGTGTACCTGCCACCTTTTATATTTTGGGAAAATGATAGAAATGAAGAAATGAGTACATCGGGGTAACTTGCTGGTGTGGCGGTTACTATCCTTAACAAATAAGCCACAACTTCATCAATGCTCTCTGCTTAAGAACATAAGAAAATGCCATACTGGGTCAGACCAAGGGTCCATCAAGCCCAGCATCCTGTTTCCAACAGTGTCCAATCCAGGCCACAAGAACCTGGCAAGCACCCAAAAACCAAGTCCATTCCATGCAACCATTGCCAATGGCAGTGGCTATTCTCTAAGTGAACTCAATAGCAGGTAATGGACTTCTCCTCCAAGAACTTATCCAATCCTTTTTTAAACACAGCTATACTAACTGCACTGACCACATCCCCTGGTAACAAATTCCAGAGTTTAATTGTGCGTTGAGTAAAAAAGAACTTTCTCCGATTAGTTTTAAATGTGCCCCATGCTAACTTCATGGAGGGCCCCCTAGTCTTTCTACCATCTGAAAGAGTAAACAACCAATTCACATCTACCCGTTCTAGACCTCTCATGATTTTAAACATCTCTATCATATTCTCCCTCAGCCGTCTCTTCTTCAAGCTGAAAAGTCCTAACCTCTTTAGTCTTTCCTCATAGGGGAGCTGTTCCATTCCCCTTATCATTTTGGTAGCCCTTCTCTGTACCTTCTCCATCGCAATTATATCTTTTTTGAGATGCAGTGACCAGGATTGTACACAGTATTCAAGATGCGGTCTCACTGTGGAGCGATACAGAGGCATTATGACATTTTCTGTTTTATTCACCATTCCTTTTCTAATAATTCCCAACATTCTGTTTGCTTTTTTGACTGCTGCAGCACACTGAACCGACAATTTCAATGTGTTATCCACTAAGATGCCTAGATCTCTTTCTTGGGTTGTAGCACCTAATATGGAACCCAACATTGTGTAATTATAGCATGGGTTATTTTTCCCTATATGCATCACCTTGCACTTATCCACATTAAATTTCATCTGCCATTTGGATGCCCAATTTTCCAGTCTCACAAGGTCTTCCTGCAATTTATCACAATCTGCTTGTGATTTAACTACTCTGAACAATTTTGTGTCATCTGCAAATTTGATTATCTCACTCCTCGTATTTCTTTCCAGATCATTTATAAATATATTGAAAAGTAAGGGTCCCAATACAGATCCCTGAGGCACTCCACTGTCCACTCCCTTCCACTGAGAAAATTGTCCATTTAATCTTACTCTCTGTTTCCTGCTTCAATGGCAGGGAGAAAGGAGGAAAAGGGAATTAAATATACACAGCAAATAAATAGGACACTGAATTTTGCGGTCTGGGAAAAATAACCATAGGGGTAACTTCCAAATGCGGCTGTTACTACCCTTAACCAATAAGCCTGAAACTCTTGATGCAACTCCAACAGTACTCTCAACTCCATAAGAACATAAGAAACTAGCAACTGTACCTATTCTATGCCCGGGCGGTGAGCCTTTTTATTGGCACTTCTGATCTTGTTTTGAGCAGAATTTCCCTAGAAATTCACTGTAAGAGTGTCCCTTCCACATACACACACCCTCATACAGGCTCCCTCACTCTCTGGCACACACACACATCCCCTCATATAGGCTCCCTCTCTGAAACCCACACTCAAGCATCCCGTTCACTCCCCCTCTTACCAACTAAGCTGTTTCTCGCACTCCCCCACACCCTCTCTCCTCTCTCACACACACATTCTCTGTCACCGGCATCCCCCTTCCCTCATATAGGCTCCCTCTCTCTGAAACCCACACTCAAGCATCCCTCCACCCACCCTCTCTTACTTCCCATGCTCTCTCTCACACCCTCCCCACCACCTCTCACCAACCATGCTCTCTGTCAACCCCGCTCTCTCACACACATTCTCTCTCACACCCTCCTGCTCTCTCACATCCTCCTGCTCTCTCTCACCCTCCCCTCCCCGACACACATTCTCTCTCACCAGCATGCCACGGGATCCGTGCCATTCTCGGCAAAGATGAAGGCCCGGCGTGCCATTCATGGCACACGGGGGCCTTCCATTTTCACCTTGAGCAGTAAATTGCAGCGGAGACCCTGGCATGCCGCGAACAGAGCGCGTCCCGCGGCACTCGCTCCATTTGCGGCGAAGATGAAGGCCCGGGCAAGCCGATCGTGGCACATGGGGGCCTTCCCTTTTCACCATGAACGGCGCTCTGGGCCTTCATCCTTGCCACTAAAGGAGCGTGTGCCGCGGGATGTGCTCCGTTCGCGGCATGCCAGGGTCTCCTCTGCTATATTCTGCCTGTCCCACGATGGCCGCTGTCCTTCGTACCTCTGGTGTGTTTGAGCCTCCAAGGCAGCCAGGGAGCCATCTGCGCCATCTATCGGCGGGCTGGGGAACATGCGAGAGCACTGACAGACACACTACCAAGCCTGATATATTATAGCTGTTGTGTCCGTCGGTCTCAGACGGCTTTGACCTTTGTGCCTCACCTTTCTCTCTGCTCCCCCCGCTAGCCTTGGGATGATGGCTACCGCTGTGTTTGCATGCCGCTCTCTCCGGCATCCCCAGAACGACAATAGCAAGGCAATCCGCCATGTTTCTCCTGAGGGCCTCCTAGGGTGCGCGCGCACACACCACCCACATCTTTATCCACATCATGGCGGGAACCTTCAGGGTGGTCCCCTCGAGTGACGTCATGCCATCTGGGTATTTAGCCTGCCCTTCGTTTGCTAACAGATCAAGTTAGCAAGGATTGGACTTGTCCGGTCTAAGCTACTCTGCTGCTTCCCTGCTGCCACTGGAAGCTCTCTCTGCCCTTCGGGGTAATTCTCTAACCTGGGTACCCGCTCCTCAGAGGCCCTTTGCTTTCTTTCAGGTGCCTGTCAGGCCTCGAGGGCCTGCTCTCCCTGTCTCAGTGCCTGTATTCAACTACTTCTGCCTGCTGGGATCTCCATCTATACAGCTGCCAACTTAGCGAGTAATCTAACATTGTCAGTCTGTCTCATCTACAGATCAGCACTGGGAACCTGCATCCTGCACTCCCTATACTATCATTGCGAGATGGGTCTCCTCTGCCGAGGGCCCCTGGACTGCTATCTCTGGATCACCTCACTACTGCCATCTCTGGTGGTATCATTCTGCTGTATAATAAAAGACAAATCTCTGTGTTTTCATGTCTAGAGTCTAGCCTAGTACTTGGTTCCTCACGGGGCTCCTCCCCGTGGGAGTGGTCATCATCACAGTACCCAAGAAACCACTCCAACACCTCAAAACCATAAAAATAGCGCCATCTATCGGCAGGCTGCAGAACATGTGCGAGTACTGACGGACACACTGCCAAACCCGATATATTATGGATTGCCATGCTGGATCAGTCTAAGGGTCCATCAAGCCCAGCATCCTGTTTCCAACAGAGGCCAAACCAAGCCACAAGAACCTGGCAATTACCCAAACACCAAGAAAATCCATATTTGCCGCTGTGCCGGGGATCGCGTGCCGGCAGTCGTCTGGCAGGCGCAAAACGTAAAATAAAGGTCAGGGGGGTTTAGAGTAGGGCTAGGGGGGGAAAGGTTAGGGGAAGGGGTGGGCAGGTCAGGCTAGGGGGAAGGGAAGTTCCCTCTCATGCCACTCCAGGGAAGGCAGCGCGGCTTGGCGCGCGCAAGGTGCACAATTGTGCACCCCCTTGCGCGTGCCGACCCATGATTTTATAACATGCGCAACCTTTTAAAATCAGGCATGCGGCCGGCGTGCGTAACCCACGCCTGCCCGGAGGCAGGCGTAACTTATCAGATAAAGGTAAGGGGGGGTTAGGTAGGGCTGGGGGGCGGAGAAGGGAGGGGAAGGGAGGGGAAGTGGGGGGGGGGGGCGGAAGGAAAGTTCCCTCTGAGGCCGCTCCGATTTCGGGCGGCCTCGGAGGGAACGGAGGAAGGCTACGCAGCACGGCGCGCGCAAGGTGCACAAGTGTGCACCCCCTTGGGCGCGCCGACCCGGATTTTATAACATGTGCGCGGCTCCGCGCACATGTTATAAAATCGGGCGTAGATTTGTGCGTGCCGGGTTGCGTGCACAAATCTATGCCCGCGCATAAATCTTAAAATCTGGCCCTCAGTTAACAATTTTTCCATCTGTGATTTCATTATTCCAGTGATGTCACAGAAAATAGTTCCCAGCTCCTTTGGATATACTATATAACATTCTAAAATCTTAATAAAAATATTCTGGTACAGTTAAACAGGTTAAAAGAGAATTTTTGGGATCACAAACATTTTCTTAAATAGGAATAATTTAAAGTTCATCTTTGTTCTTTGTCTAGAATTTGGTATAATTCCTCTAACCTGTTTGCATTTATTATCATGTCATGATATTTCCAGGGTGACAGCTTCAGAATGTTAGCTTGGACTAGTTTATTTTTTTACTAATGGACTATATTGTTTCTTCAGCCCATTGACTTTAATGTATAGGAAAAAAAAAAACATTACAATAAATAGAAATAAATTACCTCTAAAAAAATATCCTTATTAAACTAACTAAGGGGTACATTTTAAAAGGCACGCGGGGGCATCCATGTGCGCATGGTTCCCAGCACTAGCACATGAACGTGCTGATTTTATAACATATGCACGTCGATGTGCGAATGTTATAGAATCAGCTACCCGCGCACACACGTGTACCCAATTTCATATCGGCACACGCATGTGCGCGCAAGTGCCGATTCACGTGCAAAGGGGGGAATTTTGTTTGAAGCACACGGTGATGCGATTGGGCCTTCCCCAGTTCCCTTCCAATCCGCTCCAATAAAGTATAACTAACTGCCCTCTATTTGTTTTTGTTTTTGAACTTACCTGCTCGATGGAGCAGCAGTAAGTTCCACGTGCCGCCCAGCCGCCGGCGTGCTCTTCACCGAGACAACACTTAATGGCACTGTCCCGGCTGGCCCCCGCCCCACTCAGACCCCCACAGCCCTCCCCTGGCCCGCCCCTTTTTACCAACATGTCTCTTCCACACGTCCTGGGAGATACACGCGTGGCTGGGCCGCTTTGAATATGCACTCGGCACGAGCACGGCCCGGCCACGCACGTATCTCCTGGTTTTTGCGCCACGCCACATAACTAAAATTAGGCTGTAAATGTTCAAAATTTTCTTATGTTCTTAAAATCATTCTCATATCATTCCCACCTTCCCCAGGTATCACACTGTGATTCACACATGTAAAAATCAATTATAGCCCCCCTTCAGAGCCATTTAGGCATATGATTCAAAATTTTGTACATTTTAACTAAATTAATGATGCTTCATAACTTTGTATACTCCCCCCTGGTGACCAAACACACCATAAGCAGTTTGTGAGGAGCTTTATGCCACTTTTAAGTCCCCAGGGACCCGTGTGTCAAATGGGGGGAATCAGTTTAGGGACCCAAACTATCACTTTGGAGACACATCGTTGGCTGTGGTCAAGTTGTAACCGGAGATGCCTCTCTTCAGCTGGCCACCACTGTCAAAATTTTAATTTTTATCAATTTAAGAAAATTATGCAAATTAGTTGGCACCAGGTCTCTCCATGGTGTTTCCCGAGTGTTGACACTTATTTGGCAGCCTCTCTGTTGACACTTATCTGGCAGCCTCTCATGCCAACAAAAAATGCCATATTTTTTAATTAGAAAAATGTTTATTTTATATTTAATTTACTTTTAAAGTGCCTACAGGCAGTGCTGCGTTCCTCTCTGCTCATGGACGCCATTTGTGACGTCAACAAGGACCAGGGCCTCTGCTGAGACACGCCCGGGTTTTATCTAAAGGCCACCGAGATGTGTGCCTCTATCGTCTGCAGTGGCAGTGTCCCCAACATTGTTGCTGCCTTTCTTTGCCCTTGATCACTGCAACAACACTTAGCTGATGTGAAATCAGCTAATTTCTTCCGCCGCAGCTGCTTCGGGGGGAGTCAAATCGGCAGTGGCTGTGTCTCTTGCAACTCGCTCCGGCTTCCCTTCTTACTCTGGCTACATTCTCTTCACTGCAAAGAGCTCCCCAAGCTCCTGCGTTATTGGACTTCCCTTTGCGGCCTCAGCGGCCTTCATTTTTATATCACGGCATAGAGCCACCGCTATCTGATCTGCGTGGCTGAGCCGCTTACATTTTTTAAACACGGCTCATAGCCGCTAGATACAAAGGGCTGCCTCTCTCTCCGGGCCCGTAAGAAAAATAAAAAAAAAACAATGCGGCCATGCTTCCGGGCCTCCCAGAGCCTCCCCAGTTACTTCAGGCCTCAAAACAATTTTTTTTAAAAATAGGGCCAATTTGTATTTGGGCCTTTTAGGCCGCAGCACTACATTGGGCCTACCATAGGCTCTCAGCACCAGCACAGCCCAGCAGAACTCCAGAGGAAGTAGATAAATGTATTTATATTTTATTTTCTTTTTTACCACATTCACAGTTATAAAATTCCCTCGCTTGCATGGCTCAAGGCTGACATTACACGGCTATGTGTGCATACTTGTAAAATTAGGAGAAAACACATACGTGTGCTAGGAATATTTTATAACATTTGCACGTAGTGCACACAGGATATAAAATTTCTGTGTATCTGGCCACATGCCCATATACACATATATATGTGCACCCGTGCACCCGTTTGAAAGTTACTGTCCTGCTGTACAGTTTGGTCCTGAGGAATGTATTGTGGGGAGTCTGAAAAGTTATAGAGAGCTCTGTAAATGCACTGCTTCGGTTTAATCAAGCGGAATCAAGCTGGAAAAGAGCAGAAGAGAGTATTTTTTGTTCTTGATCAAGTGACAGCTGTATGCTGTCACATTCAAATACTGAACTGTACAGTATATTCTTTACACTGCAGCAATGTGGAATGCAATATCTGATACAGTTATAGCTTTTGCGGTCCCAGTGCATCTTAGGCTTCAGGTAGCCAAACGCGTCCCTCAAAGGAAAACCAAAAATTATCATTCCTGTGTAAATGTGCTGCTTTCCTTAACTCTTTCTATTTTAATAGTAAATTTCACACAGACTTGCATCATGGAACAAAACAAAAAAAAAAAAAAAACTGCACCTAGAAAGGCTAATTTTAAAAGCTCATTTCTGCAGGCAAAACAATAATTTAACTACAGAAAAAGGCTTTCTGAAAATCACCTGCCCTAAAATGCAGATAAAAATATGAACGTAGTGCCTCTATGTGTGCACTTTTAGCCTCAGTAGAGGGAGGAATTCCTGATGGTGAGGATGGGGACAGGGACAGGTTTGAATTGCCAAAAGCAGGCATGTAGTTTTTGCACTGAAAAGTATCCACACAAATTAGCAGGCCACACTGGAGAGCATGCGCTGAAACCTTGCTTTCCTCTGCATTCTGGCAGGTCAATCACCACCAATGGATTATGCACCTCTGCCAGCAGATGGAGCCAGAGCAAAAGCTGAAGTTATGGCCATATGGTCCCGCCCTGACATCAGCCCGCCAGTATTCTCTGTCTTCTGCAGATGGTGGACACGAATTTTCCCTACAGGGGATTGCCTGTGAGTAAAAGATAAAGAAAGATAAGAAGGAAGAAGTACAAAAGGAGACATAATGAAGATGAGATGTCTATGTAGCACTGCTTGCTTCCTGAGGTGATACCGTTCGGTCCCTCCCTCCGTAGAGTGCCTTCAGTCTGGTTGCCTTGGGTGGCATGGACTTAAAATTCAATTAGCAGTTGCAGGCCAAGAGAGGCTCGGCGGTGACAGCTTTTGCCTTTTCGTCCTGTAGCCCAGACCCATTCCTGCTCACAGCCAGGGAAGGCTAAGCTCAGGTAAAAGTTATTACTTTATTTAAAAAAAAAAAAAAAAAAGCAGGAGAAGAGAGGTGTTTTCCTACTGGGTCTGTTTCCTCGGCATACGGCCTTCCTGCTTACGTCTCGGGGGAGTTCTATGAGGTATGGAGGTAGCTCAGGCATGGCGAGTTAAGCAGTCATTTGGCTAGGTCCTGCTCTCAGGCTTCTCCCTTTTTTGAGCGTGGTAGGCTGTGAGGGTGATTTTGCATGTTTTTCACTGTTGGCCCTCAGCACGCGCCAGCACGTCCCTATTGTACATCCACAGGCAACTGTGTGTCCAAAATTGGCCATCCTTGTTTCTGGACACACACCTTGGGCACCTAACATGGGAATTCCTTGGGCATGTGTGTACCTGGACAACTGTTTTGGGCATCTAATTTTGGCAAGCTTATTATACGCGTGAACCTGGATGCATATTTTTTGTGTGGCCATTTTGGGCGCGGCTTCTATGTGCAGGTACCTAATCGCACTTTTTGTATGTCTAGCTGGGAGCATGTCTATACTTGACTGAGCACCTTACAACTGTGGCGAAGAAGTCTAGGCGCTTATCTATTTGTGTTGCATACCACATCAGGGGGATACAGCTGGAACTTTCTTTAAGCCTGTGTCAGCCCTGCCTTAATGCTTGTGGGGATTTACCTCCTTTTGAGGGGAATGGAACCAAAAGTGACATGACGCTGGTGTTCCCTCCTTCGGTTGATCCATGGGCCAACTCCTCAGGGGAAACTTGCTCTCAGGAGGTCAGGTTTGGACCTATGGACCTGTCTTCTTTTTCCTGGGTGGAAAGTTTCCAGGGATTACAGACATTTCTACAGGGGTGGTCTTCTGAATTGACTATACCTACTGGATTAGGTCCATGTGCTCAGAGTTCTGTGCCTGCCATCACAGTCAAGCACCATGGTGCAGCATGGCCTGACAAGTTCAAATACAGGTAGATCAAGATGACATCGATGATGATGGTGATGGTGGTGGCTCTCCTGTGGAGGAAGAGGAGATTCCCCAGATTTGGAGCAACATAGAACTCTTCTTTATTTCTTTCATAGAGATGACTTGCTGACTTGATCTCTCAGACTTTGAAGACTCTCGGAGTGACTGGAACAGACTCCTCAGAGGTACAGAAGAAGGACCCCATTATCAAGGCCTCATGTTTCTTTCCCCTCCTAAATGCGATACAAGAGTTGACTGATCTGGAATGGAGTTCATCAGAGGCGTCCTTCAAAGGAGGGTTCACCTTGGTGGGTTTATACTCCTTGGATTTGCAGGCCAGAGAGCAAAAATCTGTGAGCCTTTGCCTTTAAGAGAAGCTCCCTCCCCCCTCCACTTTCTCTCACTATCGGAAGAGCATCTTTGCCCCCCCCCCCCCCCCCACCCATCCCTTTACGGCTTCCGGTACATCTGTGGGACCTTAATTTGGTCCTGGAGTTCTTAGCAGGTCTGACTTTTCAGCTGCTGCGTGCTCTATCCTTGTGACTGCTTACCTGGAAGACAGTTTTTCTGGTAGCAATCTATTTGGCACATCGGGTCTCTGAACTGCAGGCTCTTTCTTGGCAAGAGCCTTTTCTGCGTATGACTCCAGGAGCAGTACAGATTCAGACTGTGCCCTCTTTTTTGCCTAAAGTGGTTTCAGAGTTTCATTTGAATCAGTCCATTTCCCTTCCCACCTTGGACAGGGACAGAGATGAAACTGAGTAGCATCTTTTGCATTCCTTGGATGTCAAGCGTCATTTGCTGTGGTACTTGGAGATGACTAAATTGGAAGTCTGATCACCTGTTTGTGCTCCAAGCTGGCAATAAACAGGGAGCAACAGCGACACGGACAACAATAGCCTGTTGGGTTAAGGAAGCATTACGACTGCCTATGTGACTGCTGAGGTTGCTTTGCCAAACAGATTAGACCGCATTCCACAAGGGCTCAGCTGGAATTATGGGCAGAAATTTTGTTTATTGCCTACTGAGATTTCTGAATGGCAATGTGGTCTTCTCTGCACATCTTTAACCTCCTTCTAAATGTCTCTTGTTGAATTGTTGGTAGTTCTGCTTAGTTCGATGTAAACCGAGTTGATTTGATCTGTATCAAGAAAGTCAGTATATAAAAGCCTTAAATAAATAAATAAATAAATAAATAAATAAATAAATCTTTTCTAAGCATTATCACTTGGATGTTCAGGCTACAGATGACGCCGCATTCACACAGGCGGTTTTGACTGAACCACTGGCAGCCTCTCACCCTTTTCGGGATTAGCTTTGGTACATACCACTGGTGGTATCCGACCTGCCAGAATGCAGAGGAAGGAGAAATTACTACTTGCCTGATAATTTCCTTTCCTCTAATGATGGCAGATCAATCCCAGACCCACCCTAAACTGCCAATGTTTATTTTATGGTTAGCCTTTTCAAGGCAAATATTGCAGAGTGTGATTCCTACTCTTTGATGAAGACTGGTAAGTGGCATTTCTAGCCCCTTACTTTAGTGCATATGTTACTTGTTCAGTGCATATGTCTCAGTTCAGTGTTCCCATTGGGTTGGAAACATGAGTGCTTGCTTGTTAATGATAATTTTCAAGTATAATCAATTTCTCCACAGTTTGGCTTTTCTAGAGAATACTAGTGGGCTGATTAGGGGTGGGGTAGAAGAGAGAAAACTGATACATATTATTCCATTCCTCCTCCCTTACCTTCTGCTAATCAACAGCAATCTCATAGAGACCACAACTGAAAAGTACCCAGATGTACCCAGATATACCTCATTCTAGAGCTTCCTTTCCATTGAAAAAGGCTCACCTCCTGTGCATGGAAACCTTTGAGATATTTAAATGTCTCTATCATATCTCCCCTATTTCGCCTTTCCTCTAGGGTAGACATGCTAGATCTTTAAGTCTGTCCCCATATGCTTTAGAATAAAGAACACTGATCATTTTAGTAGCCACCCTCTGGACTGTCTCCATCCTGTTTATATCCTTTTGAAGGTGCGGCCTCCAGAATTGTACACAGTATTCCAAATGAGGTCTCACCAGGGATCTATATACAGGGGCAAAGTTATCTCCCATTCCTCTTCTTATGCAGCCAAACATCTTTCTGGATTGCGCTATCACTTTATGCTCCTACTTGGTCATCTTAAGACTGACAGATGCAATCACTCCCAGATTATGCTCTTCTTTTGAGCTTGAAAGAATTTCATCCCAATACTGAACCTCTCTTGGATTTTTGCAGCTTTCATATATAACTGCATTTTTTAGCATTAAATCTTAGCTGCTAAATCCTAGATCATTCCTCAAGCTTCACCAAATCCTTCCTCATGTTTTTTCATACCTTTCTGGCTGTCTACCCTGTTGCAGATTTTGGAATCATTGGTAAAAAGACAAATCTTTCCTGACAATCCCTCTGCAATATCACTGCCTAAAATGTTGGAAAGAATAGGGCCAAGAACCGATCCCTGAGGAACACCACTAGTATTGCACCCCTCCTTAGAGTGAATGCCATTTACCACTACCTTTTGTTGCCTCCCTCTCAACAAGCTTCTAACCCAGTTAGTCAATCTAGGGTCATACCAAGAGTATTCAATTTATTTATAAGTTGCCTATGTGCAACCATGTCAAAGGCCTTACTGAACCTAAGTTCACTATATTTAATGCTCTCCCTTGACCTAACTCTCTGATCATCCAATCTAAAAATTCATAAGATTGTCTGGTAAAACCATGCTACATCCAATCTTGCAAGCCATTGGATTCCAAAAACTCCACTATCCTGAGTTTTAGCAGTGATTCCATTAATTCTCTCACCACAGAGACCAGACTAACTGGGCTCTTATAGTTTCCAGCATCTTCTTTACTTCCATTTTAGGGATAGGAACCACATCTGATCTTCTCCAGTCCTATGAAACTAATCTCGACTTTAAAGTAGCATTGAAAAAGTCAGCCAACAGAGCTGCCAGAACTTCTTTAAGTTCCCTTAGTACACTTGGATGTATCCCATCCAGGCCAATTGCTTTATCTACTTTAAGTTTAGTTAGCTCCTCACGAACATCCATTTTCTGAAAATCAATTGAGGTTTACTGTTCATTTTATATGATCCTGCTCCAGGCCTTCCACAGTGAACATCGAACAGAAATATTTGTTCAGGAATTTTGCTTTTACATCAGCCTCTACATATTCCTTCTCCTTCACCTCTGAGTTTCACAATGCCATTTTTCCACTTCTCTCATTAATATATCTAAAAAAAAAAAAGCTTTGTTCCCCTATTTTATAATTTGCTATTTTTCCTCCTTTTGAAGTTTTGCATTCCTGACTGCTTTCTCAGCTTCTCTTAATTTTTCCAGATGTTGTCATCTGTCTTCCTCTTTCTGGGATCTCTTGTAGTTTATGAACACTAACTTGTTTTTCCTTACCTTTTCAGCTATTCAATGCATAATTAAACTCTGGAATTCATTGTCAGAGAATGTGGTGAAAGGTGTTAGTGTTACTGGATTTAAAAAAAGATTTGGAAAAGTTCCTGGAAGAAAAGTCATAAACTATTAAAAAGGTAGACTCAGGGAAATCCACTGCTTATCCTTAGAATGTGCAGCTTGGAATCTATCGACCTTTTGGGATGCTGACCAGGTACTTGTGACCTGGATTGACCACTGATGGAAACAGGATACTGAGTTTGATGGACCTTTGGTCTGACCCAGAATGGCAAATCTTATGTTCTTCTGTTTAGAAAACCATTGTGGTCTCTTTATCTTTTCTTTATTTATTTTCCTAACAAAATGGTTAGTTGCTCTCAAAATAACTTATAATTTTACCCACTGCTCTTCTATTTCACCTAGATTTTCTCATCCAGTTAATGATTCCTTGAGGTTCGCCCCCATTTTAACAAAATTAGTTTTCCTGAAGACTAGGATACTTGCCTTTGAATGAACCTTTGTCTCCTGCGCTCTAATAATGAACCACACCATCCAGAGCTCACTGGATGCCAGATGACCATCAACTACAACATCAATGGAGAAACTGTCCCATTGGTAAGTGCCAGAACCAGTATCACCCCCTCCCATGTGGGTTCTGTTATTAATTGACAGAACAGTTCTCCTTGTTTCTCGAAGACACCACAACTGGGAGGTCCCAATCAACATCTGGCAGACTGAATCTCCTCCATTAAATCTCTATCCATTTCTTCTGGTCTGTGATGGAGGTCTGTATATTACACCAATATAAATAGATGCTCCATTCCCTTTTTCCAGATTAACCAACAATGCCTCCTCCTTACCGTGTAAATCCTGCAATTCCCATTAATATAATTTTTTATATATAGTTCCATGACTCATCCCTGTTCAGTCTTTTATGAACAGAGTATAGCCCAGTATAACTATATCCCAGGGGGTGATTCTATCATGAGGCAGGGTGAGGTGAGGTGGCCTCAGGCAGCAGAATTTCAGAGCGGCAAAAAGTGCCCCTCCAAAACACCTCTTCCGCAGCTGCTGCCTCACCCTGCCTCCGAAGTCAAATATCGGATCAGGCAAGGATAAATCAAATTCCTGCCTCATCCGCTCAGTGGCAACCCCAGGCAGCAGGAGTCGCATTTTTCCTGATGTCATCTCCTGCTGCCGTGGGGCCAGTGTCATGGCAGCAGGAGATCATGGGAAAGACGCAACTCCTGCTGCTCAGGGTTGCCACTGAAGAAAGCATCATATGGAGAAGAAGTTTGCGGGGAACAGGGCTGGCCCCGCCAGAACAACGGACGTGGATCCCTCCTGCCCCACTCGCGGGAACAGGAGCAGCATACATGCAGGTTATTCCTGGACCACAGGAAAGAGCAGCCACCCAGGCCGCCTGTCCATCCCTCCACCAGGCTGCAGAAGGCAGCAACCAAGTTGGTCAATTTTTCTCATTGGCTCCTTCCAGAGGAAAGGAGTGCAGGGCTGAATAATCTGCCTGGGTCCCCACAGAACTGAGAGCAGCCACCGCAGGACTGGAACGAAGCAGAGCAGTGAAGGAACACTTGCTGCTGATATTTATTCAGAGCCCCTCCCCCAATCATCCTCAAGGACAGAAGACTTATAAAAAGGAGAACAGCGGCCTCCATTGATTTCCCCCTCTCCCAAGGAGGCTGGAGCTGGGTCAGGGAGTCTAGAAGTGGAAAGGAAAATAGAACTAACTTCTAATTCTCTGTTCTCATTGGGAGTTCCTGAGGGGGGGCGGCCTCCGGATCCATTGCAGGGATTGTATTGCATGGGGGATAGGGTTAGGCTTGTCTGCTCACTTTTTCTCAGAAGCATTCTAATGACTTTGTCAGTCTGAACTAATTTTACCATCTTGTATTATTTTAAATTTTCTTGTATTTGTTTTTAGGCATTTTATTGTTAATTTTATTTTTTGCATGTTTTTTTTTCCCCACCTTGGACTGAATTAAGGAGGCAGGTAAGAAAGGCCAATAAATAAATGGAGTTCTAGTTCTGATTGCCCTATTGCCCTATGAACATGTGTGGGTGACTGCCTGTTTGTGTGTGTGCAGGTGGGTAACTGCCTGCCTAGGTAGATGAGTGACTGCTTGAGTGTGTGTGCTGGAGGGAGGGGGGAGGTGAAAGCCTTTGTGTTTAGGTGAGAGGCTGTGTTGGTATGGGAGACCTTGTCTGTGTGTGTTTGTGTCAGTGGGAGAGTGTGAGAGCTTGTGTGTGGGTATGTATGTGAAACTGCTTGGGTGTGGGTGGGTGAATGAATGGGTGCCTTCCTGGGGTCTGTCGGTGTGAGAATGGGTGCCTGCCTGATGTATGTGTGTGCATGCCTAGGGGGTGGGGGGAGCAGTATGAGAATGAATGGAAGCTTGCCTGGGTGTTTGTGTATGTGTATGTGAGAGAGCCATTGAAAGTGAGAACATGTGTGTGTATGAGAGAATCCGAGGGAGTAAGAGCTTGTATGTGGAGGGTGGGGGGAGAGAGAGGGTCTTAGAGCCTGAGAGTGTGTCAGTGTTTGTGAGAGAGGTTGTGGGTGTGTATAAGAGCATGTATTTGTGTGTATGTGACAGTGAGACATGAGATATGAGAGTATGTGTGAGAGAGAGAGGCTAAAGTTTGTGTGACCACCCCCCTCAATCCACAACAATTTTAGGGTGACTGGAAATCAAAAGATATCAGGTATGGAGAGTGGAGAAATTTTTTTTATTCTTATTAGATTTAACTGATGAATGTTATTTGATGTCTTGTTTTGAAATTTGTTTTTCAGAACATTTTAAAAAATATTTTGATGTTATGTTCATCAGCCATTTTGAAATATTTATTCTATTAGTATAGTTTTACTATTATGATTAATGTTATATTTCTTGATTTTATTATTGTTTTATGAGGCATGATGGTGTTTCTATTTTTCCATTGTTGCACTGCATACAGGTCTGGCTTCATGCAGTTTCCAGTTCAGTTTTTGTCTGCACATTTCTGTTTATATTTTATTCTATATTTGGTGTCGATCCGTCTGTGTTCTACATGTGTGATTGAAGGGACGTATTCTGTTGGCATATAGTTTCTGTATAGGGATATAGCAGCCTGACTTATTTTGTGTTCCTAATAGGAGGTGTATTGGTGTTTTAGAACCTGGTGTCATATTTGTAGTGTTGTCTTTTCAAAGGTAGAGTTGTTACTGCTTGAGTGCTGGCATTTAGTGCTGTTTTAGTATGGGAGGTTTATTTATTTATTTAAAATATTTCTAGGCCCCATATAGCAAACATATTGTACTAAGCAGATTACAATGTAAATATGAAATACATCATAATAGGTTTACTATATTACCACTGTTGGCTTTCTGATGACCAAGCCCACATCAAATGTATTTTACAATAGGCCTAATAGCAAATGTCTTTTTTGCAGTTTTCTAGTTGGCACCAATGCAGTGCATGTAAAAATAATAGACAAGTCGCTGTGATAATTTTACCTTGGAAGACTATGAATATCTTTTTTCATGTACAATCTGTTATTATAAATGCACAGTTTTAATTGTGTGTGATGAGGGCTCATGTGTAAAGTATGCCCAGTACACCTGATACCCTTGCACTGATCTGGAGAGAGTGGGCCACACACCGACCCCCCCACTATTCACCCATTTCCCACTTCTCTAGGAGGCAAATGCTGTAGAAATGTGGGAGGCAGGTTGTAGGGTTCCTGGGAGTGTAGCAGGGTCACCGGCTTCCAAGAAATATCCTCAGTGATGCACTGTCTGCCATCTCTTTGGGAATTCTGACCCATTCCTTCCCCCTTCTGTAGCATTTCCAGTCATCAGAAGGGCCAGACTCCAAGGGGACCCTCTCTACCCCCCCATGACCTTCTCAATGATTTGACCTGTGCTGTGCCTTTGGGGTGGGCGGGCACCATCTCATCCCTTGCCTCAGGCAGCAGATTGCCTTCAGCCGCCCCTGACCCCATGAGACGCCGGGACTGAATGGTTTTATGGTGGAATTTTGTCCAGCCTTCAATAGCATGCGGACTCCCAACCAAAACAACTATATCAAGCTTTCCTTTACCAGAGTGAAGCTGTGGATATTTTTTCTGAGGCCATGATTATAGAATTAGAGACGCCATGTGTACACTCATTGCGTTTCTCAAACTTACAGGCTTGTCTCATTGATTAATATGGACTGTAACATTTTTTTTCTGAAACATTAGCTCAAAGGTTAAGTGAAACTATATAGGAGGATTGATCCACATGGATCACAGGGTTTTTTGTTTGTTTGTTTTTTAAGGGATTTTAATACAAGACTATTTTGTAATACCCTGAGCAAAGCTAAAGAGGTGGAGGTGCTTGCAGTAGCATTGTCATTGGATGCTGAAAAGGCTTTTGACTGGATGGAATGGGGGCATTGATTTCAGGTTGCAGATTGCTTTGGTCCTGGAAATTCTTTTGTGCAAATGATACACTCACTTTATAGGGCCCCCCAAGACGAAGTTTTTTGTTGGTTCCTTTGTTTTAGGCAGAGGTACTAGTCAGGGATCTCCCTTATCGTCATATTTTAAATTTAACAATAAAACGTTTAGACTAAAGGAATTCCTGAGTTCACTGTAAATGATACTGAATGGAAATGATCATTTGGGTGGATGATATTTGTTAACCTAAGATGCTTCCTTCCCTAAACACTGTAGCTATTGTAGATCCTTACTCATCAAATCAAATTAATAAAGGATAAAGTACTTGGGAGTGATATATCATAATGATTTACATAACACATAATATGGAAAAAATTGAAGGTTTTACATCAAGAAGTTACATTAAAGTGGTCATCATTATATTTATTATGGTGGGAAAGACTTTAGGTTATTAAAATGTCTATTATGCCACAGAGAAGTTACATACAATATTAAGGGGCTGATTCATTAAAGATTGCTAGCAGTTATCTTGCATTCTAAATTGATTTATTGTGCATGAGAATTTGTGTCCTATTCCCTAAGGGGCCAACGTAAAAAAAAAAGCTTAGTGCCTCACTTAGATTCCTAAATATTTGGTGCTTAATTTTAGGAGGAGGATTGTCAGCTGAATTTAGGAACCTACATTTTTGAGCTTAAGAGAGGGTAATTTTATATCAGGGCTGAAGTCCACAATGTAGAAAAGTGCCCACAGACTTTATCCTGAATTTTCAAAACGGACTTGTGCGCATACACTCATTTTGAAAATTAGCAGGCATGCCTGGAACGCTGCCCATCATACGTAAATGAGTTTACAGCTGCGCGCATGTAGATTTATGCGCACACTTTTAAAAAACGACAGGATGCACATCAGCAGCTTCCCCGCCATCAACTTCACCTCCCAGAATGAGTCTTTCTAGAGCGCATACAAGTAGGCCTTACCTTGCTTTTGCACATACTTTTACAGATAATTTCCAAATTCCCATTCATGCACATAAACCAGGCTTTACACGTGTCAATCCTTTTGAAAATGCATCCCTTTATTCCCTAAATTAAGGTGTTTAAACCTTAGGGAACTAAACGTAGGCCTGCCATGCACTGGCTTACATTTAGGGCCCTAAGTTAAGAGCCTAATGTGGAAAATCTAAGTTAATTGTTAACTTTTATCCCTCTGTCCTAACTCTGCCCCATAGTCACCCACATTTTAGAATCTCAGCTTAGGTGCCTAGTGAAAATAGGCTCCTGTATCAGGAGCTAAACCCTATCCAGTTTTCAAATGGGCCAATTTAGGTTCCTAACTCCCAGAGTAAAGCATCAAAACCCTTTAAAGATCAACCCCCTAAGACTTAACATGCACACCTAGGAGCCCACTAACGCTTCAGAGAATGGATGGTAGGCCATAATGCCTAGATGCATACTAACGAGCATAACAAACTCATAGAAAAGATCATCCGATTCACTAAACCATTAGAAGTACATTTGTTTGAAGTAAATACAAAAAATGCAATGAATGAGGCGATTTTTGGCTCGTTCTGAATGGTATAGACACCTCTGACTCCCACACCTGGCCCAAAAAATTAATACGGCCCAGCTGGGATCTGCCCAAAGCCTACCCAGGGCCTGCCAGGGCCTGGCCTGAAGCTTGCTGGGAGTTGACCAAAGGTTGGCCCAGAAGCAGCCTCTCCAGGTCTAACCCAGGGTCTTTTCCAGAGCCTGCCCTGTATTGGGGTGGAGCCATCCCAGAGCCGGCCCATGACCTGCGCAGGTCAACTCTGGGCTGGCACTGGGCCAGTACCATGTAGAGCTTGGCATCTCCCCCATTTTAAATATGTTGAGGCCAGGAAGCTCTCACCCCTGCTTTCAGGTCCTGAGTAGAAAAAGGACAGGAGCAATGGCCATCACTCCCACTCAGGTCCCATTCCTTTAAAAAGTGTGCTAACCGCCTGGAGGATGATTCTGAAGTAGTGACACGTTGTTGCCGACACCATTTTGATGCACGGCCATTCATCATAATGGCACTGGCCACACCGGAGGAAGGTACCAAAGAGATATCACTTTGACACCGTCCTCCTACTGGATGGTGTCAATTTTTTTTAAATGGGACCCGGCTATTTTAATAGACATCGCTGCTGCTGCCCTTTTTTACTCAGGATCTGGGAAAAGGGCTGATAAGGTGAAGACCTAGTCCTAGTCCTTACAAGAGTGTGTCCACCTGCTGTCAGTGTGGGCCTAGTGGGTTCGCCTGCTAGGCTGTGTCAACCATGCCACAGCCAATGGGCTCACATCTGTGACAGCCAAAATGGTCCATCCAATCTGCCCCGCGGTTTTTTAAATGTATCTATTTTTTAGTTTAGATTTGGGTTAGTAGCAACTGCCGCTCCATTTAGGCTACCCCCAAGCCTTCTGCTAAGAGTAGTAGCAACTGTCGCTATGTGCAGGCTGTCCCAAAGCCTTCTGTTAAGGGTGGTAGCAATGCTGCTCAGTTCAGGTCATCCTGAAGCCTAAATGTAAACTATAGGTGTAATAGAAAAGTTACCTTATTTCTTCATTTCCATTCTCAAGCCAGCAGGTTCGTCTGTATTTGTCCCACACGCCATTTTGAATTCCATTACTGTTCTCATCTTCACCGCCTCTTCTGGGAGGGTGTTCCATGCATCCGCCAGCCTTTCCATGAAGAAATAAATATTTCCTGACATTGTTCCTGAGACTTCCCCCTTGGAGTTTCATATCGTGACCTCTAACTTTACAGCTTTCCGTCCATTGGAAAAGATTTGATTTTTGCACATCATTAATTCCTTTCAGATATTTGAATGTCTGCATCATATCCATCCTGTCTCTTCTGTCTTCCAGGGTTATACATATTAAGGTTCTTCAGTCTCATCTTATATGGCTTTCTGTAAAGAACCCACACCATGTTGGTGTCCTTTCTCAGGATCACTTTCATTCTGTCCTTGTCCTTTTTGATATAAAGCCTCCAGAACTGAATGCAGTACTTTAGGAGAGGCTTTACCAAGGATCTGTCCAGAGGTATTATCCCCTCCTTTTTCCTGTTTGGTTATACCTTTCTCTGTGCAGCCCAGCATCCTTTTGGCCTTAGCTACTGCCTTGTCACTTTGCTTCGCCACCTTCAGATCATCAGACACTATCACACCGAGGTTTCTATCCCAGTCCAAGCACATCAGTCTTTTGCCCCCGACACATACGGCTCCTT
Organism: Rhinatrema bivittatum; assembly: GCF_901001135.1. Classification (NCBI taxonomy): domain Eukaryota; kingdom Metazoa; phylum Chordata; class Amphibia; order Gymnophiona; family Rhinatrematidae; genus Rhinatrema; species Rhinatrema bivittatum. The sequence continues at coordinate 29,623,500 of NC_042618.1, read as the reverse complement.
CAGACTGCCATGTCCCAGATGCATGACTCTTCACGTCTTGGCACTGAATCCCAACTGCCAAACCTTCGACCACTTCTCAAGCTTTCCTAGGTCACTTCTCATTCTCTCTACTCCTTCATGCATGTCCACTCTGTTGCAGATCTTAGTGTCATCCGCAAAGACAAATTGTACCTTCTAATCTTCTCCTGGAGCCATCTTAAGTATTATGGGAGACAGAGGGGTAAGCCTGGCCGTAGAAGCTTGCATAGCTTCTGCTATTTGTGTCAACAACAAGTGTTGCGGGTTAAAATGCTCTTGGAGCACTTGCTGCTGGAACCACTGGCTCCGTACAACCATTTGCAGCTGCTGCCACCCCTTTGTGAAGGCTTGGAGTAGGTGCTCCATGCTGAGTTAGTAAGAACTAAAATGTAGCAGGGGCTGTCTTACCCATGGAACTACCACCTGTTTTCCCTTTTTTTGGGAAAAAGAAGGAAAAGAAAAACTTAGCCTATACAGCTCTGACTCACTATTTTCCCTCTCTAACCAGGCAGGGCTAGGCTCTTTAGCCCTCTGAATTCAAATCTTAGACTGTTGCTGCAGCCAAGTCCAAAAAACCCCTTTTGTAGCATAGTTCTCTGGTCTGTGCTGGGCTTACACATGAAATCCCACCACTATCATCATATGTGATAATGTGGGAATGACTCTTGGCTTGAGAGTGGACGGAAGCAATCTAAACTTCGGCCTTTTCTCACACAGTGCTTTTATTATTTACAGAAAAAGAAAACCAGCATGCAGTCTGCTTACCTCGGTAGTTTGTCTAAGAAATTAGGGCAGTCAGACATATAGCATCTTGGCATAGAATCTCATGCTTCCTCCTTCTGTCCTAGGCCTGTTCCCTTCTGGGCCTGAACTTCTGTTTTCCTTCCCTGGGAACTGCTCTATGATCTGGATTCCCACTCAGTGAGGATTTTAAGGTAGACTGGGTTAGACAGGTTGAAGGCATTCTGGGAGTCCCTCCATCACAAGGGTGACATGTTAGAAAGGTCCCTTCCCCTAACACCCAGACCTATTCAATAAAAACAATTTTTTTTTCCAAAACAAAAAAATTTGTATTCTGAAAACACATAGCAAACTTTTACAAATATTATAGACCAATGGTTCTCAGCAGGTGTGTTGGGACACACTGTGTTGCGAGGTCCTGGGAGGTGTGTTGCAGGGCCAGCAGGAAGATGCTCTCTCCTGAGTTAGTTGACTTCTCCTTTACTGGGCCTGAGGAGCAAGCAATTCTCACTTCCTTCTCCTCTTTCTGGTACAGTGGGAGGCTGTTTCCTTCTTCACCCAGATTAGAGCAAGACAATGCCAAATCCTGCTCTTCTGGGCCCAACAGGATACTAAATGTTATCTTCCTCTGCTGGGCCTAGAGGTGGTGCTGCTGATGCTCTTCACCCTGTGGGTGGTGGGGGAAAGGAGGTTGGGGATGCGGAGCAGGGAGAGGTAGAAGAGAGAGGGAGTGGTGGGGCTGCTGAACAGGAAGGGGTGGGGAAGTGGGGATCAGGCGTAGCTGGGCAGGGAGGGGGAAAGGGGAGGAAGGGGCAAGGAGTGTTGAGCTCTGGAGAGAGGGAGCACATGGAAGGGGGGATGCGGAGGTAGGAGGGGAGGATTGAAAGGAGAGGATGATGGGGTGCAACAAGAGTTTTGGGAATCAGTTTGGGGAATGTGCATTTCCTTTATCTTTATACTATGCTGGGTGCAGGACGAAATATATTTCTGTTCCTAGTTTTCCAGTTCTGCACTGCATGCAGAGTGGCTGCTTGGGTTTTCCATTCCAGGTTTTTTTTTTTCTCCACATTTGTAATTTTTGGTTTTTATTCTGTATTTGCTGAAGGCTGTTCTGTGGGTGGCAGAGGGGAGGTATTTTACTAGCCTGTATCTCACCCTTGCTACACACAGAACAACCTTCACCACATACAGATCTAGGCATTTGCATCCGTCTGATTGTTGTTGGGTTTTCTCAGTAGGACATGTATTTGGTGGTGCAGCGCTGCCTTTCCATGAATAGGACTATTACTGCCTGAGTCCTCACAGTTAGTGCTGCTACGGTACGGCAGGTTTGCTACACATGTGCTGAGTGGATTTTTTTTTCAGGTTTTGGTAGTAGAGGGAGTTTGTGTTGCTGTTACTGAGACAACACCCGAATCAGAATATCATTTTTGTATGGTGAGTTGTATGGGGAAATATCCTAGTTCTACTCTGCAGCCATTGTAGTGGGTCAGGAGATTCCAGTAGATGCAGAGCACTTGTTTACATTTAGCCCTGAGATAGTAACGCGTTCAGCGAGTAATGCACGTGAGCATCGTCTGTCAGGAGTGTCCCGACAGAAAAAGGATTGAGAAGAGCCACAAATGAAAACTGTAAAACAGATAAGGGAGAGGATGTATCCGATAACTAGGATGGGCAATTTTCAAAAGATGTTTGCCCAAACAATGGCTGTTTTCCTGGCTGAAAGGGCTTTTTGTAAATTGTCCACCCTCTATGCGGGTAAAAGGAAAAAAGGCATTCCCCGCAACAGGATTAGGGTGGGGACGGCAGCGACATGCCTAGGTTTGCATTTTTTCAAAACTATGTGAGTTGTTTTCCAGGGATTGAAAGTATCCACAGAAAAAAAAAAGCAGGTGCAGGTCTCTGTGGTACTTTATACCTCAGCATTTTTTAAAGGGAAGCAGGTATGTAGTTTCCCTTTGGGAACTTGTGACCCCTCCCCGCCAGGATATGTGCTACCGTGTGTTCCTTAAGCCTAAGGACGGGGGCTTCAGTGTAGAAGAAAATAAAACAATTCTATATTTAGTCCCGGGTTCAAAACCTTCAGAGCTCCAGACAAAGTCCCAACCCCAATACCACACCTGGTGCTTTTTTGTAGTAATCTTTTAGTTGCATGTAATACAGGAATTCACCACGCAGAGCAGGAACAAGGCAAGTCTCTTTACTAAAACTGGTGATAAAAGAGGAACTATGCACAAGTAAAATTAAACAAGGTAGGTAACCCCTACAACATACCATGCATACAGCAATGAGACAGCGCTAGAAACCTGGATGGGCTGGACCCATTGAGGATCAATACAGAACATATAACAGTTACTTAAGCAAATAGTGGGGCAGATTTTAAAACATACGCGCGGGCGTAGATTTGAGCGCACAACCCGGGGTGCACAAATGTACACCTGATTTTATAACATGTGCGCGCAGCAGCGTGCATGTTATGAAATCAGGGGTCGGCACGCACAAGGGGGTTCACACAAGTGCAAATTGCACGCACCCAGCCCTCGGGGAGCCACGCTGGCTTTCCCCGTTCCCTCCCTACCTTCTCCTCCCTTCCCCTCCCTGTCCCGCCCCCCAGCCCTAAACCCCCCCCCATGCCTTTGTTTTGGAAGTCACGCCTGCCTCTGGCCGACAGCCGGTGCGCGATCCCCCTCTGCTGGTGTCCTCAGCCACGCCCCCCGAACTGCCCCGGACCACCCAGCCATGCCCCCGGACCGACCCGCCACACCCCCGGACCATCTGCCCCGCCCCTGTCCCGCTCCCGTCCCGCCCATTCAGAAAAGCCCCGGGACATACACGCGTCCCGGGGCTTTACGCGCGTCGCCGGGCCTTTTGAAAATAGGCCTGGCACGCGCAAGGCAGGTTACGCGCATAACCTTTTGAAAATCCGGCCCAGTGTGAATATCAAATATAACTTAAATGTAAAAGTATGGGTACTTAGCAATCACAGCAATGGTCTTAGGTTAACATATGATAACATAATTCACTTAGCAGAACCTAAGATACAAGACACATGCTTAATTTAAAACAAGCAAAACAACCCATAATATCCCATATGCAGATCACCCCAGTTATTTAGGACTCTAATTCCCTTGCTTATACACAGTCCTGGGGTGCACCCGAGAATGAACAACTTGTTGGGTCCCGATGAAAATTTTGGATAAGCACACGGTGTATATATTCAAAACTGAGGTGTGGCAGAGTATGCCCTGGTCCGCTATTCCCTGGGGTGAGACCCTGATCCTCTGAATTCTCCACTGAGAGAATCAACTGAAGTCCCAGCTCACAGTGCTGCTCCCTGTCAATGAGTCCAAAGATTTAAAAGGCAGCACCCGAGAGGGAATCTGTATCCACTGGGAAAAATGACAGGAGCTGAGTGGCACCTTATAAACCAACTTATTACAGCATGAGCTTTCAAGGACAGAGTCCACTTCCTCAGAGGGGTTAGTCTACAAGGTTAGTGAGAGTGAGAGGTTATACTGCCACGCACTAACTAAAAAATGAATTTTTTCTGAAATTTCGGAAAAAATTAAATCGGTTTTCGGTTCTCCCGAACTACTCCGAATTAGGCAATTTCGTTGACATTGCCTACTTCGGGAAAAACAATTGCATATCCCTCATACTTGTGACCGCTGCAGGTTACCATCTCCACTCCAGTTTCCCCAAAATATTTCTTAGTCCTCCTGGAAAAAGGATCAGGCCCAGATCCTAGGGTTTGCATACTTTGGAGCTAACTCCTACTTTTTCCCCAGCCGTCCAGTTTCCTCTTCTCTTTTGGGTTTGATTTCCCATGTTGCTGGCTTCAAGTCTGAAGATATCAGCTCAGAGCTCACTATTACTAATTGTTCTCCTTACTGGACAGAAGATCCCTTCACAATGGCTGCAGCCCTCCTTTGTTTTTTTCCCGGGTAAAAAAACAAGATGCAGGAGTCAGTCTCTTCCCCCTGACTGGCTGGGATTCGTTCTGACATACCTCTTTCACTTGTGCTTGATATTTATTGGTTACTTGGTCAGACATTTCATGAGACCTTCTCAGCAATTCCAGCTTACTTCAGGATGGTTTAAGCTTCCTGGTTTGTTGTTCCTCGAGTGATTAACTCTTTCAGTTGCTGGTGCGTCTATAGAACTCAGTATTTCTCCAGCACACATCGCATTTTGTGTTTTGAACTGCAGCAGCTTCGAAGTAACTTTCTGCTGAGAGCAGGGCAAAAACAGGACCCAGCAAAGTCCTTCAGCTGCAGTAGTGGTACCCTGTATATTCTCAACATGGGATAAGCTCAGGGAAACTTTGGAACCCTGCTATAAACTGATGCAAAATCCCTTGAAGAAAATAACCCAAGGACTATGGATCTGACTGTACGGTTTTGAAAACTGCCCCCAATATTTCCTGCTTTTCTCAATTAAAACATTAAAATGGGCAGGCCCAAAGGCTCAGGCTATAGTGCTATGCATGCTTCTGACTAGGGATATTAAAAAATGCATAAGGACTGATTTTTAAGAAACAGTAATAATAGTGATGGGCAGGCATGATACCTCTGGACTAATAATTATTTAAGGATGCAAGTTTTCAGGACTACTAAGGCCCCTTCCTCAGATGTTTAGCATAGCCTAGCAAGATACTGAGCAGCATATCACATTAGCTCATTAATGCTCGTTACTAATGTGGAGGTTAAAAAAATGGAGTTATTGGGCCATAAACATGTTTTTCATCTGTCGCTTCTTGACTAATGATACTATAAACATAAAATCATACATAAATAGCAAAATCTTTACAGAAATTGTATACACTCATTATCAGCCCCTTACTTTTGATGATTCTTTTATCCTTATGCTTAGAAGAACCTCAGCTGAGCCACCCACCCTTTATACACATGTCATATTAGAGTTGTGACAAATCCATGGTCCCCAAACTCAGTTCTCTGGAATCCCAACCAAGTTTGTTTTTCAGGATAATCACAAGGAATTTTCACGAGATATATCTGCATACTTTTGAACTAGGTGCATACTATTTCACATATTTAGGTAAATCCAAAAAGACAGGCTTGGTCTTCAGGAATGGGTTTGGGAATCACTGCCATAGACCGACAGGTTCAGCTTGCTAGACTTTAGGAGCATTTGATTTTCAAAAAACCCACATTGCTACAAATTCTAATTTACCAAAAATGTGTTATTTGATTATTCAACCCTTCTGAGACTCACAACGAATTAAAAAAAACTTGTTATAAAGGAAAAAAACAATTTTAGGAGAAGGGTGGTTGTTTCATAAAGTTGAATCGAAGGATACCATCCTGGTTTCCCACATTCTTTTTCTAATCAGGAACAGACCACCTTCCCCCTTGTTTTTTTTTAAATATTTTATCAAAAATTCAAAAAATAAACCTTAATTCAACATGCCTAAATTAAATTGATGTTAAAAAGAAATGGAAATTGTCCACACTATAGTGTCTAAATTGGCTTAGCAATGCTTACTTGTATCGAGATGGTTCATGATGCCAAAATGTCCCATCATTCTAAATGCACAGGTTAATGGAGCTTAGCCAGATAGACCCTATGAAATTATTTAATGAAAATTACTTCATGAGACTTTCTCCCGTCGCTTAAACAATCAAAATTGAAGAAGTAATACTTAGCTGAATAAACGCTGATGAAATATAGCTGCAAAGGATGCTGAAAGAGTTACTTGGTAACGCTCTTTCCCGACGTGGCCAGGTTTCGAAATTAATCCTTCATCAGGGGTAATGGCTCACCAAATAATCAAAATGTCTCTGTTGTTTCACAGAGCTGTATTGAGAGCTTCATGAATCCAGCTTTGTCAGATATCTGCTCACTTCCCGAGTGCTGCAGTCAACTTCTTTCATGCTCACTCCCCAAGTGCTGCGGTCAAATTCTTTCAAAATGGCAGACAAGAGTTCCCATTCACGGCGTCCTCTTTTTAAAGGAACTTGACCATGTGACCCCATAATGGCATCAATGGCCGCAGCATATACCATATCACAAATAGCAGACATCTCATTCACAGCAGGGATGACCAGTCTACCTGATCATTTAAACCCGCAGGATGTTTTGTTTTTAATTTGTGAATCCAAAATTTCTCCCTGTAATTAAGTAGAGAGATTGTATCTGCAAAAGGGGCAGTGCTAATAACCTTGTCAATGACAGTCCATTTTAAATCTTCAAAAACATGCTCTCATTCAATGCAGTGACTAACCAAGGGTGTAGAGAGGGTGTTGTTGTTAATCCTCGACCTGTGTTCCATAATTCGTAATTTAACCACCCTCTTGGTACATCCTACATACACCTTGGGACAAGGACATACTACAATATATATTACATGTGTGGTGGTACAGTCTGTCAAATGAGTCTGCTTCACCTTATATCCAGTGATAGGATCCACCCATTGTTCTACTTCAATTGTGTTGTCACAAACGTTGCAACTACGGCACTTGTGATGACCTCCTCATGTGGTGAACGTAGGACTAATGCTCATCATACTTGTCCTTACTAGTTTGTCCCGAATATTAGAACCCCGAGTGGTGGCAAACAGCGGAAGCTCCTTAAAAACGTCATATAATGCAAGAATATGCCAACGTTTCTTAATAGAAGCTATTATAACAAGAGTAGAAGTGCTCTGTTGCAATACATAAACCAAACGGGATTGATCTTTGCGGACCGGTATTTCAGGAGCTGTTCCCGATCACTATAAGTATATTTGGCTCTTTTGTACGCTTGTTTCACTACCTTAAAAGGATTCCCTCGGATCGTAAATCTGTCAGCTAACAAAATTGCTTGTTTTTCAAATTCCTCATTAGAGGAACAAATCCATCTAATTCTGAAATATTGAGAGACAGGTACCCCTCTCTTAAACGAGGAATCATGATCACTGTGATATTGCAGCAGATTGTTTTTATCCATGGGTTTCCTAGTAACAGTAGTGATCAGTTGTTGTCCCTGTTTGATTACCATTACATCCAAATATGCAAAAGATACATCACTAGACTGATAGGTGAAACACAAATGTTCATCCAAAGAGTTCACCCAGGTTGCAAACTCCTCTAATAATTCCTTAGAGGAATTCCAAATGATAAAAATATCGTCGATGGTAATGTGAGACCACCAATGGGACGAATATATAAATTTATCTTCAAAATCAGCCACATACAGATTGGCTACCGAAAGTGCCAATGAAGACCCCATGGGGATCCCGTGATCTTGATGATAAATCTCATTTTTAAAGTGAAATAGTTGTTAAACAAAATCAATTCTGTCAGCTGGACCAAAAACTCTCCTGGGATCCTAGCCGGCCCCTTATGGGTTTTCAAAGCTTCTGCAACAATGTGTAAAGTGCCTGTTGAGGAATACAGGTGTACAGAGATTGCATGTCCATAGTTACCAATAACACAGGCCCTTCCCCAACCTCAATCTCTGATAGATTGTTTAAAAAGTGAATTGTGTCCTTCAAATATGAAGGTTTCTGTGTCACCAATGATTGTAAAAACTGGTCTACGAAGATAGCTGGAGGCTCTAACATAGTTCCCCTTAGGGAGACAATAGGTCGAATGGGGGGGGGGGGGGTTAAGATCTTTATGGATTTTAGGCAAAGCATAGATCAAAGGAACCCTCGGGTGTTTAGCAATTAAAAAATGTTTTTCTTTTTCAGTCAGAAACTTAGATGGATCAATGATCACCTTCAATTGGTCCCGTAGTGTGGTAGTCGGATCATTTTGTATTTTGCTGTAAAAAAAAACTGTTTTTAAAATGTTCAGTCAACCTACACTCATATTTTATGCGATCTTGTAAAACGATAGCACCCCCCTTATCAGCCGGTTTGATAACCACTTCCTCACAACCCATTAAACGATTGTAATGCTTCTCTCTGTGTCAAAGGAGCAGCCAAGCAAAAAAAAAAAAAACCCCAAAAAACCAATGAAAATATAAAGTGCATGACTCTGGACATGAAGGAAGCTCTAGCTTGCAAAAGGTTAAAATGATGATTATGCATCCATTGCAATTATTGCACAAGCTGCTCAAAAACTTAAAACAGGTAACTGCATTTGAAAACTGTAGACTTATCGTTAGAAATGGCTTGATCAAAAATGTGTGTCTCAAAGAGGATCATGATCCCGAATCTCTCAAGCAATGATTCACAGTTCGCTAGGGCTTTTGCAATTGCACTCAAAGATTTTAGCTCATGATATGTAATCCACAGGGCATGGTTCATGATTGCAGATATCTGTCTAATTTACTGAGTGGCAGACCTTTGGAACTTAAGCTACCGATGTTGAAAGTGTAAGGTGGGGGGTGGGTCCTAATACTGACTATTAGGGATGAATATTTATTTCAAAGAAATATTGAATCCAAACGTAAACAGGAAGAATTGTTTTGGTTCATTAAACATGCTAATGTATGGACAATGCCTCAAAATTCAATGAAACATTTTTTGTCTGCCTTCATTCTCATTTCTCATTAAAGTCTTTGGTCTATGGGACAAGCAAAACTGCAGCATATTTTCCTCCTGAAGTCAGCTGGCAACCAGTGATGAGGGACTGGAGCTGGGTAGGCCCAGCAAGGTTGGTGGTGAGAGGTTCCAGGGATGCCCTGGCTTTGCTTTCCCAGGTGGGAAAGGGGTTTAAAGGGCCTCCAGGAGGCCTGTTTTGATTGTTTTCTTGATTTAGGCTTTCTTTGGGGCAGTTAATGTTTTTTTTTGGAGGGGGGGGGGCTTGAGGAAGAAAACAGAACTGAAAAAAACCCCATTAAATAAATTGAAAGAAAATGCAGAAAAAAAAACCCTCAAAACTAAAACAAAAAAAAAATCCTGAAAAAAAATAAACTAACTAAAACAAACATTTAAGTCTTGCACACATCCCTACCTCTTATTGACTGGAAAACTCAGCAAAGGAGCTAAGTTTGAATTTTTGCTTCTCTGAATCTGATCTTGGAATGGAAAAAAGGATTCAAAGGGGGTGTATAAACTGTGCATGTGACTGCTGTTTTTCCGGAACCGGTGCCATCATCTCTGGAAAAAAACAGTACCACTACCAGGCACAGGCAGACACTCACTCTCAGTGAGCAGGCAGTGGCACTGGCAATGAATAAGAGAGAGTGGGCCTGCCTGTGTGCAGTTCTTGCACTGCACTTTCTGCTTGTGTGTAGATGTCACAATTTCTAGGGATGTGCAGAAGGAAAAAATTTGTTGTGATTCTTATACATTTCTCCAGGACCCAAATTCATTACATTCATTTTCTGGTAAAAAAAATCCCGATTCGTATCCATTAAAATCAATGGGGGAAGTATTTGCAGCCTATTTTTGGCTGCAGAATTGGGGTTTTCGTATCAATTCTGATGAAACTTCTGGGGAGCAATCATCAGAACAAGAAAAGAGCTCCAAGGTACTTAGACTGTGGCAAAGTGGCACCAAAGTGGCATGAATAGCCTAAGGCACTTTAAAGGGGCAAAGGGATACCAGGAGTGGCAAGAGTGCTTTAACAGAGGCACAAAGCAGCAGCGAGAGTGTCAAAAACACACCACAGCTTCAAAAGAGAGCTCAGATAACAGATGCATGAACCCTCGAAGGCAGCACGACAGGCAAAGTGGCAAGACAAGTGGCATCAACATCCTACAGCACAATGAAGGAGAAACATAGCAAGCAGAAAGACTAGCACCAACACCCTGAGGAACTATGATAGTGGCAAGAATACCACAAGGAATTGAGTGAGTCATCTGGTGTATGGGAGCAAGGCAGAGTGGCAGAAAGTTGATAGGGGCAAGACAGGCTGGCAGAGCGGGGGTAGTCTGGTCGCTGTGGTGTTGATAGGGGAAAGACAAGGAGGCAAGACAAGACGAGGCTCAGCATGCGACGCGACTGTCAACCTGGGCGTACTGTCCACCCGACCCGTCTTGAGACATGGACCAAGGAGTCTAACACGCGTGCTAGGACCTGAAACATGATGAACTATGCCTGGGTGTGATGGAGCATTGCTGCTGTGCACAGGGCCGGTGCAAGGGTATTAGGCACCCTAGGCATACCTTACAGCCTGGTGCCTTACCCCCACCTCCCCATACACAATTTTAAATTATGCATTTAACACATATTTTACATGAAAAGTGACATTCTGATGTAAAATTAATATATACGTTATTGTGATAATTCCATGCACTGTTGTGATGCCAACAAGAAAACTTTGCATCTTGGAATTCATATGGCATCATACCTATTGTGATATATTTCGGCATGGTTCTCCCGTATCAACACAGTACTATCTGCCAACACTCAAAGAATAACAACCCTACTTATGAAAAAGAATACCACAAATATTACACCAGAATCTAAAATATCAATACACCTCCTATCAGGAAAACAGAACAGGCCAAGCTAAATCTATTACAGATCCCTACAGAGAAACCACATATTAAAAGAATGCTTCATCTCAGTCTTTGCATGCAGAACACAAACTCTCACCAAATACAGAATAAAGCCACATAAAGTATAAATAGAAATGTGCAGACAACAACTGAACTGTAAAACGCATCACGCCAGACTCTATACAGTGCAACAATGGAAAAACAAAAATTTCACCATTCCTCATGAAACAATCAATAAAATCAAGATATATAAATCATTAATCATAATAGTAAAATCATACTAATAAAATAATTTCTAAACAGCTGATAAATAGAATATCCAATAATTAAAGACTCATGGAAATTTTGAAAGCTTTACCAAACACCAATAAAATATTTCAAACAGCAGACACATCACATATTACCCAATAATTAAAATGGTAGTCAATCAAAAAAAATGAACTTAAAAAGCCACCTTTACTTACCCTGTCCAGCAGTTCTCCTACTCCTTTCCCTTGCAGGCCACACCAGAAGCAGCAGCTGAAGCTGTCCTCACTGTCCTCTTCCTTAGGGACCACAACCAGTCTCTTCTGTCTCTCACACACCCACACCAGTCATCTCCTTGTTCAGTCTTTCTCACACATACACACGTCACCTCTCTGGCCAGTCTCTCTCAATCACACAATGCTCTCACTCTCTCTTACTTACACACAGGCTTTCAGTCACACACATGTTCTATCTCACTTACAAACAGGCTTAATCACACACATGCCTTCTCTCACAGCCACAAGCCAGCCAAAAACATGCTCCATCTCTCTCAATCACACAATGCTCTCACTCTCTCTTACTTACACACAGGCTTTCAATCACACACATGTTCTATCTATCTCACTTACAAACAGGCTCAATCACACACATGCCCTCTCTCACAGCCACAAGCCAGCCAAAAACATGCTCCATCTTTCTCTCGCACACACACATTGACACACACAAGCACCCTCCCTGACTCACATATACATCACACACATTCAGAAGCACCCTCCCTATCTCACATACACACCACATACACACACACACACACACAGAAGCACCATTCCTTTCTCATATACAGACCACATACACACAAACACACACACACACACAGAAGCACCTTTCCTTTCTCACATACACACCACATACACATACAGAAGCACCATTCCTTTCTCACATACACACCACATACACACACACACACACACACACACACACACACAGAAGCACCATTCCTTTCTCATATACACACCACATACACACACACACACACATAGAAGCACCATTCCTTTCTCACATACACACCACATACACAACACACACAGAAGCATCATTCCTTTCTCACATATACAGACACCCGGTATGGCAATGTATCATCTCCTTATGTTAAAAGATCGCTTTTATGCGGGAGGGCTGGGGGGGGCGCTATTCACGGAGTGGGTTGAGATCAGCAAGGGATGCGGGGGATCGTCGCGGGCTGAGGAGAAAATCGGGGGGACGGAAAGGGATGAGCCAGGGGGGATGGGGACCCATGCGTACGCCGGAGAGAATGGATTACGTGCTCATGCCGGGCTACCAAGTGGGATCCGGGAACGGGCAGGGTACGCACGAGGTAAGGCGAGACTCCAGCATGGGTGGCGCGCCTTACCCTGCATGCCCGAATGCGCTCGCGTCCACTCATTGACCCGCGGGATGGCGGCTGGCAGCGGCCATCTTCTTTTCTTCGGCCCACCAGTCTGGTCTTGATAGCTGGCTGCGCCGGTCTTCTTTTCTTCTGCCCGCCGGCCTAGTCTCTAAAGAATGAAACTAATGATACATTGCATTCGTGGGGGTTCACCATGCGTTTCGCTGACCCACGAATGCAACGAATAGGGACATATACGTTGCGGAATGTGCATTCATTCAAAATGGATGCACATCCCTAACAATTTCCACACTAGGGTGTGGGTGTGTGAGTAGTAAAAAGAGTATTTACTAACACTACTTGTAAAAAGAAAACCCCTTTCCATATGCAAGGCTGCTGCTGCTTCATTCTTCTCTCTGGGCCTTGAGGTGTTCATTCCACTGCTGCTGCTGCTGCTGCTGTTTTACCCCTCCCATTGTGGTTTGGTGTTCATGCCACTATTTCTGCTGCTTTGTTGCTGTTTAGGTGCTTTGTGGTGTTCATGCCACTATTGTTGATTCACTTTGCGCCTCTCTAGGTACCTTGTGGTATTCAAGCCTTCATTTCAGCTATGTTGCCCTCTTCACAGAGCCTTGGGCATTGATGCCACTCTTCTTGCCGCATTGCTCTGTACCTATGCTTTGTGATTTAAACAACAACACTTCTACTATTCAAAGTCTCGCTTGGTGCCTTGGGTATTTCTGTCTCTGTTCCTGCCTTCTTCAAAAGATTTTCCAATTGTTTTACGGTATTTACTGATTATTGATCTTTCCATTCCAATTGGATGCTTTACACTATTGCTGTGCTTCTCATGGTCCCTTTTGGGGCTTCTTGCACTGTTGTTGGTGACTTTGCTGCTCCTTGGAGCATGGAGTTGTTCCTGCCAATCTTGGTGCTGCTTTGCTCTTGTCATGGTGATTTGGACTAGTCATGCCACTCTTGATGCTATTTTGGCCCACTTGCAGTATCTTGGCGTACCCTTCCCTCTGCTGATTGTGTCTGCCTAAAGGTTTCACTAAACTTGAATAAAAAAAACCCCAGTTTTGGATCTCAAAACAGAATGCATTTCTTCCCCCATTGCTTTTAATGGGAAACGAATGAACAAATGACACTCATAATTTTTTTTTTTATTTCAAAGGAACAAAATGAATTATGGAGGCATACAAAATGAAAAAGTTTTCTGTGTACATCCCTACTGCTCATTATAACTTTTTCTGAGGGGTATTTTGATCATCTAAGAAAAGTGACCTGAAATTTGTAATTTTCAGGTCATGAGCATCAATTCTCCTAACTAATAATCCATAATTTATTTATATTTTTGTAATCTTGATCAGTTATTTCTTGATTGTGCTTTATTTATTTATTTATTTATTCAATGTAAGACAATTGTTGTCATTGTTCGCTTGCTTGTTGAATGTAAACCGAACTGATAAGTAACCCTGTTACTTGAACTTCGGTGTATATAAAAGCTATAAATAAATATTTTTGTAATCTTGATCAGTTATTTCTTGATTGTGCTTTGTAGGTTATAGCTCATAGGTTTTACTGCAGCATGATTTTACCCATCTCTATTCTGTCCTTTTTGAACAGTGTATTTGATCGCTGAATTAAATTATAAATTTTTTTTATTTTTGGACCACCTTTCCAACTTTAACTCAAAGCATCACACACCTATCACATATAGCTCTTTTGGAGTACTGCATCCCAGATACATGACTCTGTACTTTTTGACATTGAATCCCAGCTGTCAAATCTTTGACCACTCTTCAAGCTTTCTTAAATTTCTTTTCATTCTCTCCACTCCTTCCGGCATGTCCTCTCTGTTGCAGATCTTAGTATTATCCACAATTAGGCAAGCTTGACCTTCTACCCCTTCTGCAATGTCACTCACAAAGATATTAAACAGAACTAATCCCAACACCCTTCCCTGTGGCACTCCACTTAACACAGTTCTCTTTTCAGAGCATATTCCTATTAGTCAACCAGTTTGTAATCACGGCACCATCTTGGCTCTCACTCCCAAACTTCTCATTTTATTTACAAGTCTTCAGTGCTTTGCTGAAATCCAAATAGATCACATTGAGCACTCTTCCTTGATATAATTCTCTAGTCATCCAATCAAAAAAAATCCATCAGATTTGACTGATTGGACCTTCCCCTGGTGAATCCACCATGCTGCCTTGGGTTCAGCAACCCCAACCGGATTGCAGATAGTTCATTATCCTTTTCTTCAAAAGTATCTCCCTTAACTTTCTGTAGTTTCTAGCCTCCTCTCTGCTGCCATTCTTATGAATTGGGACCACAACCACTCTTCTCCAATCCCATGGCACCAATCCTGTTTCCAGGGATCTATTGAATAGGCCTTTCAGCGGACTCGCCAGCACATCTCTGAGCTCCCTCAATATCTAGGGATGTATCTCATCCAGCCCCATGGCCTTGTCCACTTTCAGATTGCCTAGTTTTCCCCCATGCATTCTGTTCTGTAAATGGAGTTTTGTCTTCCTCATCCCCATTTTGTCAACCAGCAACGGTCCTGCTCCAGGGTCTTCTTTTGTGAATACTGAACTGAAGTATTTGTTTAATATTTCTGTCATTTCTTCGTCTCTTTCCACACATTACCTTTCAGTTTCACTGTACCATTTCTGGCCTCCCTTCTTTCTCTAATATACATTATCTGAAAAATGTTTAAATGTTTAAGAGTGAAAACTGCTCTTGAACTCTGAAGGTGACAGAATGGCAGGTGAGTTAAGAAAATGTAGGGAATGGAGAAGGTGGACTTGGTTTTAGTAGTGGCTTGCAGAAGGGAATAAGATTGGAAAGGATTAGCGTCAGGAAGGAAAAATGTAGTGGAGCTATAAGAAATAAAGAAAGACCTGCAACTCACCCAGTACCTGGCCAGCTCCTTGAGGAATATGAGGTGGGAGCAACTCAGACCCAAGACGGGTTGTGGTGACTTCCAGAATCAATCACTGAGACAGCTGGGAAAAGTATGCAAATGGGCTACAACCTCCCTACTACCTAGTCAGCTGCTCAAGGAGCACATGGTGGGACCAGCTCAGGCCCTAGGCAAGTAGTGATTACTTACACAGAGTCAACCACTGAAGCAAATGGGCTGCATAGCAGATACTCCACCAAGCATGACCTCTCTCCTTGCAGGGGAGACCCAAAGAGCCCTGGGCCACAAGGGCACAGAAGTTTTGTTGAACCATGACACCTCCCAGTGGGGAGCGTCAAACTTACCTTAACCCTCCTACTTTACTCTGACATCACACACCTCATACAGTGACTACTGAGACACTGATGCTAGGCAATTTCATTTCAAGCAATAGAGGCTCTATGATGAGAAGATTTTTTTATCATGGGCCCATCAGTGGAGGAGCTCCTTACAAAAGAGTGAGCTTTGGATCAAATGATGCCTCATGCATAAGATACGTCTCCCTCATGTGCATTTTTACAAGCCTAAACAAATTAGTTGCATATTGCGAGGATGTGGAGGTGTATCAAGCTCCAAGACTCTTCGGATATCTTTTAGTAAGACAAAGCTCAGCTTGTTTAAAATAAGTAAATGAATAAGCACAAACAAAATAACAAAGTATTTAAGGCCTAGTGGATACATGCTTACCTCCTTCCTTATTGTCCATGACTGACTGATAACTATTTTCAGCATGTGTAAGTAAGCCTATCCCTTTCCAATCTGTAATGAGTTCATTCAAAGAACGGCCCCTTCCTCCCCACAGACAGACAAAACAAATTTAAAAACAAAACGCTCCATGCAGAAATTCTGGAGTCTAATTTCTGGAAATTCATGCACATCTATGCACACATGTGGATTCAAGCCAGTTACCAAACCCTCCTCTTTTTCATGATCTCCCTGTGATATGTCCTGAAAATGTGATGTTGACGGGACACTGAAAGGTCAATATTCAAAGGCTTTCTCCAAGATTTCACAATTCCTCCCCCGCTGCCTGGATAAATTTTATCAGGGTCCCTCCTTACCTGCTCAGAATTTAGCAGATTAAAAAAAGACAGTGCTGAAGGCCGTAGTTAAATTTTAACTGGTGAGCACCGATATTCAGTGCTAAGCAGTTAAAATGAACTGGATAAGTCAGGTCAGAAAAACAGCTGTCCTGATGTTACTTGGGTGATGCTGGGTGATGCTAGCCAGGTATATTCAAAGGAGCACTTGCCCCACTAAGTTCCCCTGAATATTCAGGTAAAGTTGTTTGGGCAACTTTTATGCTCACCGGCCTGTTTTCATATCGACTTCTAAACATAAAAGCGATGGGGCTGTGGTAGGGGAAGGCGCAAAGACATGATGAGCCCTCTTCAGTTTACCGAAAGCAGGATAAAAACCGCAAGCTGCATTTTGCAGACTGGCCACTGGGCGAGCAGCTGCTTGGAATGCACCTTGCTGAATGATGATCGCACCTCGCCCCTTTCCTTCCTGCTGATAATTTCAGCAGGGTAACTTCTTTTTGGATACAGGGCAGAGATGAGTTCTCTAGACCATTAAAATTCTGCAGAAAAAGAAAAACCAAAGGTCCACAGGGACTTCCCCCATCACTGCAAACTAGAGCAGCAAGGGCACTGAGGGGAAGGAGGTGGGAGAGGGACCGGAGAAAGAACTAAATTCTGAAGGAGAGGAAAGTACATTCTTCCGGTAACTGAAAAAAACAAAGAGTAAGAAGGGCAAGGTAGTATACTGTGTGATCATCAATGCAACAGAAGGACAGAGAGGCAGGAAAGAACACCCCCCACAGACACATACACCCACCTCTAACAAATAATACCAGGAGAGTAAAACCAGAGAGAGCTTCAGGGGGAGGTGTTAATCCCTTGCATAAATAAACTCCTTGCTGGTTGACCACAGATGAAAGAATTTTGTTGATTTTATCATTATCATCATTCACATTTTCACTAGCCTATTAGATTTTTTTTTTTTTTTTTTTTTAAGATTTTATAGGCCCTGGTTCTACACTGTTACGCTAAACCTTGGAATTCCCTTATCTTTCTCTGGGTCCCTCACTAATAATAAACCGTTTGCTTAACTGCTTTTCAATGATGGCTTTTTAAAGGTTTCCTGGCAGGATCCCTACCACCTTTAGCAAAAGAACAGCACGAGGTAGGAAAGGATGACTTACTGCTTCAACCATCAAGCCATTAGTGTAAGGAAGAGCAAATTACCGCAGTCCAGCTTTCCAAATAAATCTAGTCCCTCGTTCTTAACCTCCGGTATATCTTTTAAATGGTTAAACGTTCCAGCATTTTTCACAGGGAAATAAACAAGCAGCAGTATTTGGGATCAAATTCCAGGAGCGTTTTATTTTAACCTCTAGAGTCGGGGAAAGCAGAGCATTTGCTACCAAAATTTCTATAGCATGCTCAGGGCAAGCTAACCATGCTGGGTTTATTAATCGTAAACATGCAAACAGAAAACACTGATACTAACAAACAGAGCTGACCAAGGAGGCCATGTGTTAAATGTTATGTAACCTTGGTTTTAAACCCAAAGGCTCACATCTCAAAAAGTTTTGGACTCTACTCGCACAGTCCTCGCCCCACCAACCCTTTCTGAGATTTCAGGATCCTCTGTTGGGGGAAGGTCAGCGTCAAGGACCTTTTGCACTAATTTCTCATAAACTCCTCTGAATGTCTCTCTCTCTCTCTCTCCATTCCTTGCATACAGCACTGATGATCTCTCAACAAAGACAGCAGCAATGATCATGGTAGACACTGGGTGGAATTCAACTCAATTTTACTGATAGATATAAAAGTGAATTGATGGATTTTAATAACTCATATTTAAAACTATCCAATTTATCTTCACAAATGAAACTTACCGGTAATAAATGTGTGACTATACTTTTTACATTAAGCAGTTCTCCAATTCAACCAATTCCTTGAATAATTTGATTCATTACTTCTCCTCCCAGGTTATCCTGTCCCCCATAGCATGAATCCATGTTCTTTTTTCCCAGAAGCTGCAACAAGTTGTCAGTGCTCAGTAGAGATGTGCAGGGGGGAAAAAATGTGTTTCTGTTTTCAGTTTGTTTTCGGGAGATTTTTTCCAATGAATTTCAGTTCGTGTATTAAGAACATAAGAAATTGCCATGATGGGTCAGACCGAGGGTTCATCAAGCCCAGCATCCTGTTTCCAACAGAGGCCAATCCAGGCCACAAGAACCTGGCAATTACCCAAACACTAAGAAGATCCCATGCTACTGATGCAATTAATAGCAGTGGCTATTCCCTAAATAAACTTGATTAATAGCAGTTAATGGACTTCTCCTCCAAGAACTTATCCAAACCTTTTTTGAACCCAGCTACACTAACTGCACTAACCACATCCTCTGGCAACAAATTCCAGAGCTTTATTGTGCTTGATTCATGTCATTCGTGTGAAAAAATCAAATCAAACAATAAAAAATAAAACACAAAATAGCCAAAAAAACAAAAACGAGGCCTCCCACCCACCCACACAGAAAATTGCAGGAGCCAATATCCCCCCGGCCCCCACTTATCCAGTCCGGTGGGGATCTGCCAGCAAGGCCTAGGCTAAAGCCTCGGTCTTGCGTAGGCTGAGGCCCTGGGAGGTCACCGCAGCCTCAGCCTACTGAAGGCCTCAACAGGATCCAGGCCCAACACTGGGGCCTTGACCTAAGCTGGAGGCCAGACCCCGCCCAACGCTGCGGCCCAGCCCGGAAGTTGGAACCCAACACTGGGGCCTCGGCCCACAAATGAAGTGAATTGGCCTTATTCGTTGCGTTTTGCATTTTTTTTTTTTGTTTTAAATGAATGCACATCTCTAGTGCTCAGCAGTCTCTGAAGTGTTGTCCCCTTTTGAAGAAGGGAGTGGGGGGGGCTTGCACTCAGAATTTTGCACACATCCTTTTTAAACGAATAAAGCACACAACACAAGTTCTAACCCCCTCAAACTCCAGCCCTAGGAATGTCTAACCTGTCTGTGGGCAGGCCTATGCATGTATCAGCACCACTTGAGTTCTATTACCCACAGATTTTCAAAGACCCTAGTTTACGTGGGTAAATTTCTGTTTTATTTATTTATTTATTTATTTATTTATTTAACGTTTCTTTTATACCGATGACCGTTCGCACATCGCATCGGTTTACAGTGAACACAAAACCATTGGGCGGGGCCCTTACATAAAACAGATAATATACTGAACTAGGAAACATATGATTGAAATTAGGGGGGAGCCCTTACATCAAAACTATTTACATCAAAACTATATACAGAATTAGTGCACAGTACCAAAACGACAAGCATAGAGGTGGTCATATCAGGAAATCCGAGTAAGGGTAAGGGTCGGAGGGGGAGTTATGTAATAGGGGGTGTGATGGAGTAAGCTTGTTGGAAGAGCCAGGTTTTAAGTTTCTTTTTGAAAGCGGGAGTATAGGTCTCAGTGCGAATATCATGGGGCATAGAGTTCCATATCGTGGGGCCGGCCAGAGAAAAGGCTCTGTTAATAGTGGAGGAAAGCTTAAAGGATTTAATAGATTGGGCTTGGAGTGTTCCTTGGAGTGCTGGGCGTGTAGGTCTCTTGGAGGTACGGGGTACGAGGGGGGGGTTGAGCCAGTTGAGGTTGGAGTTTAATAGACTTTTGTGTATGATTGAGAGAGTTTTATAAAGAATTCGTGACTGTATAGGGAGCCAGTGTAGTTCCATAAGTGCGGGGGTGATGTGATCTCTTTTCTTTGTGTTTGACAGGATGCGAGCTGCAGCATTTTGTAGAAGTTGGAGTGGTCTAGTGTGAATTGCGGGAATGCCAAGTAAGAGCGCATTACAGTAGTCAATCTTTGAAAGGATAATAGCTTGAAGGACTGTACGGAAATCATTGAAATGTAGCAAGGGTCTGAGCTTCTTTATTGTTTGCAGTTTAAAGTAGCAGTCCTTTATAATGGATTTGATGAATGGTTTGAAAGAGAGGTGATTATCAATAATAACTCCTAGGTTGCGAGTGTGAGGTGGGAAGTTAGTAGCAGAGTAGGCAGGGGGGATGACCGGGAGTGGCTGCTTATTCGATATGACTAAAAGCTCAGTTTTGTTGGAGTTAAGCGCTAGGTGCATGTCCTTTAGGAGCTGGTTGATAGAGGAAAGACAGGATTCCCAGCTGTGTAGAGCCGTTTGGATGGTGTCCGAGAAGGGGAAAATGATTTGTACATCATCAGCATAAATAAAATGCTTGATGTGTAGATTAGTGAGAAGCGTAGTAAGGGGGAGCATGTAAATGTTAAATAAGGTAGATGAGAGTGAGGAACCTTGGGGAACACCTTGGGGGAGACTGATGGGGTCAGATTCATTATTGTTCATAGTGACAGTGAAAGTACGATTTTGGAGATATGATTGAATCCAATCAATGGCCTTGCCAGTGACCCCAATATTTCTGAGTATGCTGAGGAGGACATCATGATTAACTGTGTCAAACGCAGCTGAGATGTCAAGTAATGCGATAAGATAGGATGATCCTGAGTCAGTTCCTTTGATAAGGGTATCGTGTAAGGAGAGGAGCAATGTTTCAGTACTCAAGTGCTTCCTGAAACCATATTGGGTTGGAGGGAAGATGTTATTTTGTTCCAGGTGATCAGATAGGCGTGTGTTCACGAGCTTTTCAAGCACTTTAGCTAGTAGGGGTAGGTTGGACACTGGTCTGTAATTAGAGAGGGTGGTGGGGTCAAGGTTGGGTTTTTTGAGGAGTGGTTTCACTATGGCTTGTTTCAGAGCATTGGGGACAATGCCATGTTCTAGGGAACAGTTAAGAATATTTGAGAGGGGTTTGGCGATCACATTGTGTATAGAAAGTAGGAGTTTAGAGGGGATAGTTTCAGAGGGGTGAGTGGAAGGTTTCATTTTCTTAAGTATGCTTTCTACTTCCAGGGAAGATGAGGACTCAAAAGAATAAAGGGAGCTAGGGGAGTTGATGGTGGGAAGAGAGATGTTGAGGTTGTTGTGTGAAAATTGAGCTGTGATGGACGATACTTTGTTTTTGAAAAATTGCGCTAATTCATTACAGCGGTTTGTGGAGGGTGTAGCTGAATGTTGTGTGTGTATGGGAGAAGTAAGGTTAGCGACCATAGAGAAAAGAGCCTTGGGGTTGTATTGCAGCCCATTTATTTTGTTGGCGTAGTATTTTCGTTTTGAGTGTTGAATAGAGTTTCTATAATCATGCATACGTTGATAGTAGAGAGTTTTGGTTGCGGGGGATTGGAGTTTGCAGAAGTGCCCTTGAAAGTTTCCCTCCATGTCAAAAACATTTGTCCACCACCACCCTGAGACTAATAGCACCTGCAATACGCAAATGCATGTTGCTGGCCCTATTAGCCATTCCCACGTGATACAGTAAGTAAAATGTGCAGCCAGCCAAATACATTGTTACTGAATCATGCACGCAGGAGAGTGGCCTGTGGGTGCTCTCCCACATGGTTTACTGTATCGGCCCGTTAGATTGTAAGCCCTCTGGGGGTAGGGAAATACAGATAGTACCTGAATATAATCCACTTTGAAGCTGTGGAATAAAAATTCTATTATTGGTGCAAATGGATTTAACTCTATTTTGCTGAACTTTACAGAAAAATAATTTATAGCCATGGATAGAAATCCTTCGATCTTGCCGCACACTGCCATGCAGAGGGCTTGGGTTCTATTCCCTGGCCAAGACTCTGCTCCCAGGCCCCGCTGGGGGTAGGGAACCCTCGTCAAAGTTGAATGACAAAAACTAGTGGCCAGATTTAGAGCCCATGGCTGCAGCAGGGTTCTAGATGGAGACCTGATGTACAGCTCCTAGCTGAGGACTTTTGCTGCAATGATGGGGCTATAAGTGAGATGGATGTAAAACAGAGGGAAAATCCGTGGATTTTCCCTCTGTTTTACACCCACAGGCCACTCTCCTGCATGCATGATTCAGTAACAATGTATTTGGCTGGCTGCACATTTTACTTACTGTATCACGTGGGAATGGCTAATAGGGCCAGCAACATGCATTTGCATATTGCAGGTGCTATTAGTCTCAGGGTGGGGGTGGACACATGTTTTTGACACACTATTACCCCTTACTGAATAAGGGGTAAAGCTAGCATGTCCAAATGCCAGTTAACAGTGCACGCTGTACTGTATCAGCCTGTAAGTTTGTACCTGAGGTAATGGAGGGTAAAGTGACTTACCCAAGGTGACAAGGAGCAACAGCAGGACCCAAACCCTAGTTTCCAGGTTTATAACCCACTGTTCTAACCACTAGGCTACTCCTCCACTCCATGATTCAGGTTCCTGGGGAAATTTCTTGACATTCAGGTGTTGCAAATCTATTTTGTACAATAAAATGTCTCACCTACTACTTGTTTACTGATTTTTATTTGCATGCATCCAAGTGGACTGACATGGCAACTATGCTACTTCATTTGATTTTTTTTTTTTTTTTACAGATTTTCCCGCAAACCTGTATACTTTTTAAAGATTTGCAGATCATAACCGTTTAGCGACTTTACAAAAGACAGTTAACATTCACAGCTGACTTGTGGGTGTTCTGTCTACTATGAAGTGCCAGCAATTTAACAAACTTGGGGATTTTTTTTAAATCAAGATTCTGCAATATAAAAACATTGCTGATCTAACAACCAAACAATGCAAAATGCCCAAATTCTTTCTTTCAGGAGGACAAAAATGCTGTAACCAGAGTATCTCCAGACAGTCAATCTTATACCAAGCTCATTAGATTTTTGCAGAATTGAGGCCATATTGAATCTGGAGTAGACCGAGGGGTTGGTGCCAAATAAACTGAATGCATTTGGTTGCCTTAAAAAGTCAGCCAGTTTCAACTTCCATTTTTAAAACCTGTGATTCTTGACTCATTTAAAAACTGAAAGTCACCAGCTAAAGTTACTGTAGTTGGTTGGACAGTAGCTCAGCCCACACCATTACCTTATGTTTTGGCATAGTCTTGAAATAACTGACGTACAGTTACTGTTTTCCAGTCTTTGTTACAATATCTCTTTTTGCCAAATCTCTTAATAGGGAACTGAAACTATGCCCACCCACTCACCCACAAATATAAACCTCCTATGATATTTGTTAGGGATGTGAATTCACTTAAAACAAATACATTTTTAGTAATGCAAAAGGTAATTTTCAGTTTGTTCTAAATGGAACAAATCAAAAATCAGTTTGTTAAATGAATGAATGAATGAATGAATGAATAAATAAATAAATAAATAAGGGCCTCTCTGGCTACCCCACTGCTGCCTCAAATTGGACACATGCAGAGGTTGAGTTACCCTCTCACCTCCAGGCAGAGCAGGGTTGAGACATATTGAAAGGGTGGTGAGGGGAGGAAGCTTGCACTGCCCACGAGATTTTGTAGTTGGGCAGGCTGTATGGTAAATTGCTCCAGTTTCCTAAGGAGAGTGGCAAAATCCTAGATATTTGCATATTGGTGAGAATACAGCTGCCTTGATGAAGTATTTCATATATGACATACCCAGTCCCAAAATAAAGGTTTATGATGAAGTTGAATGTATTATATGCACAATGGCATATGGAGGTCAATATTCAGACATAGGCCTCGATTTATCAAACTACACTAAATATTGCATGTGATAGGAAAAGGGGTGTGTTTTATGGTAATAGCCTATTTATTACCATGTGTGTTATCTTAGTGCTTTGCATAGGTATTATTGTAAAGTGCATTAACACCTACATAATTGCATTTCCCTATGTGCAACGAGCTGAGAGAGAAAAAGGAGAGAGACTATCTAAAAGGCCCTTGTGAGAAAACTCACACAACAATGACATTTGTACAATATTCTCTCAACCTAGCTTGATGGACTCTCTACCTGGGTAACATCAAGCTAGGTTGAGAGAATATTGCACAAATCTCATCGATGTGTGAGTTTCCTCACTCCGAAGGACATCAAATCATCACAAGAGAGCACTGTTCTGTTCGTCCATCTCACACTGCATGTAAAAGTGGCCACTAACCCCTACATTACTACCTAAACCTCACCTTGAGTTACTAGGTGGGCCTCCTACAGTAGCATAAATAGCTGCTTACTATGGTGTCACCTCTAGTGATGCTCTCTCTCTCTCTCCTTCTCTCTCACTCACAGTCTCTCTCTCTCTCCCTCTCTCTCTCTCTCTCTCTCTCTCCTTTCCTCAGACCCTTCTCCCACTCTCCTCCCACATCTCAGGCCCTTCCCCAGCCTAAAAATGCCCAAAACAGAATTTGCAAAAAAATCACAAATTGTGTTATGGGCATATCACATGACATCACACAGCTTAACACAATTGAAAAAGGTGTAGTTATTTTCGTAATAAAACTGTGCAATATCATGCCTTATGGCTTCAAGAAGCCAGCCCACTTTTACGGAAATCCCGCCCATGACTCCTCCCCAATCCCTTCCCTTTTAAAAATTTGCATTGCACCATGCGTTATGGTGCTTATCGCATGTGATAAGGCGTTTTTCGAATGCAAAAACACCGTAACACATGTGAAACACCATAACGCGATTTGATAAATGACCCTGATAGTTGGCTAAGTAAGGCCTAGCTTCATCATTCAGCTATAAATATAGTAGAAATAGCACCCACGGTAAATAAAGGGGCATGGTTATGGTAATATTCCTGCTTCTGCTTTAAATAGCTATTTTACTGCAATTTTTCACAGAGAGAGAGCGAGAGAGAGCACCTCTGTGGAGGCCCACTGTTTTTTAACCATTTTATACCACTGTAAGAGGGGCACTAGTAACTCGGGGTGAGGTTTGTAGGATGGGGTGGATTCTGAGGGGCAATTTTACATGTGCAGTCATTCGTACAAACAGCACAGTTACCATCAGTGAAATTTATGTGATTTGTTGGGATAAAAGGTGAAACAAGAGTAGATTTGAGCCATGTTCTCTTTACCTAGATTGATGCATCCCTCCAAATCACATGAAATCTTCACTAATGTGACTGTGCATGTCAAATTGCCCCCAGAATCCACCCCACTCCCACAAACCTCTCCCCAAGTTACTAGTGCCCCCTCTTACAGTGGTATAAAAAGGTTAAAAAAACAGTGGACATCCACAGAGGCATTCTCTCTCTCTCTCTCTCTCTCTCTCTCTACCCACCCACCCCCCACCCCCTGTAAGTTAGCCGGATAAGACTTATCTGACTAACTTAGTTGAGATATTCATCAGTGCAGCTGGTTTTGCTGCTGAATATACCCGGATAAGTATAAAGTTATCTGGCTAACTTTAGCTCTTCTCAATGGCAGGTCTAAAGTTCGCTGGATAATTGTGAATATTGCTAATTATCCAGCTAACAGGGTCATTTATCAGTTTGCGATGACTACAAATCTTTAGTGATGTCAATTCTTCTATGCTTACCTAAGGAATGTTTCTGTAATACTACTACCATAACCCCCCCTTCCAACCCTCCCCCCCCCCCATTCAATGTGCCCCTCTAAAGTGGTTCATATATAGAGGGTATCAGACTGACTTTATACAGAGGTTCGCTCTCTCTCTCTTTCATGAGCCTGCATAACGAAAAATAATGCAAGTGCAATACATTTTGCGAACATTGCCTCTGTGATGCAGGAGCGGGGTAATTAGCCCAACTATGCCCCTTTTTTTTTAATCGCAGACGCTATTTCCGCTATATTTATAGCATTTTGATAAATCTAGTGGTAAATTAGCCGGATAAGTAGCTCCTCCCAGCTCTGCCCCCCAAAACCCCTCATTTTTAGCCAGCTAAAATCTAGCTGAGTAAGGGGCTTATTATCCCAAAATTTGCATTTAGACAAATAACTTTAAGTTACCTGTCTAAATGGCTTTTGAATATTGACCTCGTGGTTGTCAATGCTAAAGGTGAATGCTAACTGGTAGAGTGACTATTTGTAAGTAAATCAGAGATAATATGGGCTCTAGCTGCTGGTTTTGGAATGTTTTATATCTATTGTGGCTGTTTAAATAATTAGTGTATCATTGCCATGGATGGTTTTTATGGTTTAATACTTTGGAAACCAAAGTATATATGTTTTTGCTTTGATTTGATACTATTTTAATTGTTCTTCCCTTGGGATGTAGTTTATATTTTATGTTATATACTCTTACCTTGGGTCTTTGGAGAGGGGTGAGTAACAAATATGAAAAATAAATACAATAAATTGACTTAGGGTGTTTGATGTGTTTTGGCATAGAAGAACCAGCAGGCATAGGTGAGAGCCATGTCATTGGCAAGAATTGCATTATATGAAGTGGGCGTATTGAAGAACATACAGAGAAATACCTAATCTACATGATTGCCTCTCTACTGGTTTTATATCGGACTCCCTTACTGAGTATATAGTGTAATGGCATTTTACTGCTGTTTTACTACTTGCTGTGCTATTTTACAGTAAACTAAGGCAACTCGAGCACAATGTAGGCTTGTGTGCACAATATGGCGTTTTCATCTCTAAAGTGGTTCATAGCTTCTAAATATGCAATCATGGTTTTAAAAAAAAACACTTAAATTGCATGGTTTAAAACAGAATTGCTTGCACTGCCCAGGGAGACAGAACCAATACGTTCATCCATTCCAAAGGCTGATTTGCCAGAGTATTCAGGCAACAGTGAGCTGCACTTCTGCACTTAAGCCTTCGCGAGACAGGACATTTGTGCAAATAAGAGCCACTCTTTTTGCTTTCAATCCTTTCTACATTCTGATATCCTTTGTGCTATAAAAAAAACAACCAACAACAGAATACTGCCCGACAGAATGAGGAAAAAAAGGAATGGAGGGGTATAAATAAATAAAGAAGTAATGCAGAGTTTTTTTCCACCTGGCATACTTCTGCGTCATCAGTAAAATCTTCCTTGTTTAGCGGGGTGGGGTGAGAAGGCAGATCTAGAACAACAGTGCTCATGGTGGCAGACCAACAAAGTTTATTGAAATGGTATCACTTGAGAAGGCCATTAACTGCTATTAATCAAGCTGACTTAGGGAATGGCCTCTGCTCTTACTAGCATCGGTAGCATGGGATCTTCTTAGTGTTTGGGTAATTGCCAGGTACTTGTAGCCTGGTTTGGCCTCTGTTGGAAACAGGATGCTGGGCTTGATGGACCCTTGGTCTGACCCAGCATGGCAATTTCTTATGTTCTTATGTTTCAGTGCTCACAAGACTGAGCCCACTGTAACCAGATGGCAATTTTTCAAGCTCATAGAAAGCTTCTGTAAAAAAAAATAATAATAATAACATAAAATGAAAGCAATAGAGATATTTGAAAAGCATGCTTATTTATGGAGTAATTAGATAATTTGAATGTGATTTCCTTTCTTAAGCCTACATGTATGAAAATTATTCATTTTTTTTTTTTTTAGATTAAACTCATGCCTTTTAATCGGTAGCTCAAGGCAAGTTGCATTCAGGTACGGTAGATATTCCCCTGTCACCAGAGAGCTTACAACCTAATAGGGATGTGCTTTCCTTGAAATGAAAATAAAAATGTTAACAAAATATACAGTTTTGCTTCATTTCTTTTTTAAAGCAAATCAAAAGAAAAACGAATGAGATGTCATTCAATTTACTTTCTTTCATTTTAAAAATAATTGTCCAGTCCCTACCCTGGCGGGGAAGAAATCCCCACCTTTTGTGCCCTTCCCCAAAGATCTCTGCTTCCCCTAGACTATCTCACTCAATGAAGTCTTTAAAATCTGTTTACATTTCCATAGGGCAGGAGCGATTCTGGGTTGCACCTTCCCCACCGCTGCCACTATTTCAAATGGCACTCACAAAGTGAGGCCGGCACCATTTACTGCTTTCATCCGTACAAATTAGCACCAGCCTGAGTCTGGCTGGCATCATTTTGCACGGTAGAAAGTAATAATGGCGATGGCCTTGTTCTGCCATCACCATTCGAAATAGCGGCAGGAATGACCAAGGACTGTGGGATTTTTGCAAGGGATCGGAGAATTAATATGTTTTATTTTGCTTTTTGTTTGCTTATTTTTGTTTGTTTCAAACAAATGAAATTAGAAACATGTTTGTGCACACCCCTCCAATCTAAGTTCACAGCTGAGATAAAGGAGGGTGAAGTAATTTGCCCAAGGTAGTAAGCAGCATCACCAGAATCCAAACCCTTCTTATCCTGCGATTTAACCATTAGGTTACTCCTCCCCAACTGATGATAAATAATATCACTACCTACGATACAACATGGGATTTTCTTAAACTCGGACTGTTTTTGGTTGGTTGAAGTGAAGAAACGCGACAATTCTTAAGCTCTTTCAAACTCCAGGAAGAGGAATCTACAAAAAATGATTTAAAATGTTTACAATATTATTTTCCTGCTGATAATTTTTTTGCAAATAATAAGTTGATATTATTTATTTCTAAGCAAGAAAAATTCACCGGAGAAAGTTTTCGCTAATATGTATAATATATACAGTACGGACATAATTTTCCAAAGTATTTACGCACGTAAAATGGGTTTTATGCAAGGAAGTTGGCTTTTGAAAATTGCTGCTTTTACATGCATAGTTCCTTTGAAAATTCACTCCATAGGGCTTTTGAAAATTGCTATGATATAAGCTACGTTTATGTAACTCCTTTGACAATTCACGCCAATATATATGCATATATATATAGCAATTCACACAATACTACCTGGACCGTGTACCTTTCAAACAAATGTTGTTGCCTTACTTAAACTATTTATCAGCATATAAATTTGTTATGAGAATGGGCGATACTTAATGCCAGCTGCATTAAGTATCCGCTATTCTAGAACCGCTCTTGTATATTAACATTGTAATTGAATCTCCATTATGTAAATATGTATTTAAGTTTAACAGCGAAGCAACCGCTCCTTGCTGATCGACTCTTCTATACATTTAGAATAGAAATTGTTAATCTATCCTTTTCTTCTAACAGCCATGTTCGATCTCCCTGTTTTAATGTAACTTTTTCCTATGTTAACTGGTTTCCTATGTTAACTGGTTTCCCCCTTGTTTATTGTAAACCGGTATGATAAGACCTAGTCTTGAGCATCGCTATATTAAAAGAACTTAAATAAACAAATAAATAAATAAATAGATAAATAAAAGGAAACAGGAAGCATTTAGTGGAAGAGAGACGTCGGTCAGCGTCAGGTTGGAGGCTCTTTTGAGCACCGATTAAAGAGATACAGCAATTTCAGTTGCGAGACAGCGTTTCAAACAAAAGAGAAAAAAGATTTCCTGAGGAAGGCATTCCATGCCGAAACTTGTACAAGTCGAACACTGTAATTATTATACCTTCGTTGAAGAACATTGTAACCATCGGGGATTCTCTAAGCGAAAGCTAAGTAATCATTCAAAAGCTAAACAACATAAGCAATTGTTTAGGCTACACTGACGGTGATAAAAATTAAGAGGTGTGCACACACGAGAAAATATATGTTTTAAAAAAGGAAAAATAAGTCACAAGTTATAAGTAATGGTCAAATATTGGTGCCAAACTTGAAATTTTAAAAGATTTGTTTGATTAAAAAATGGAGGTTGGAGGGTAGTTAATGATTAAATTAAAAGAGGCGACATGGAGAGTGCCCAATAAAATCTATGAAACTACCACCCAGTCTCATAACAAATTTATATGCTGGTAAATAGTTTAAGTAAGGCAACAACATTTGTTTGAAAGGTACATGGTCCAAGTAGTATTGTGTGCGTTATTAAGTTAATCCTGGGTGAATTATCTCTATCGTATATAGTATTGTTATATATATAGCAAAACAATATAATAGTATTGCACAACCCCAGAACAATTTTAGCACATTTCTAATTGGAATATTTTTATTAATTTCTTATGAATGCATTACAAATGCTGTTAGACCAACCCCCATATTAAAAACATTCACCCTTCAACATACCATACAAACTTTCCCAAACACTAAAAATCATCACACCCATATATTGTTGTAGCAAGTAGCAACACCTACTAATTCTCTGCAGTAACAACACTAAATGTTACTAGTATTGCATGTCAATTAAATAAAGCAATAAGTTCTTCTTATGGATTCTCTGTCTCCTTCCCAACATAGACCTAGGTTTCACCTAATGAAAGGATTCATCAGGGGAGTATAATGAAAACCAAGTTTTAGCCGTTTAATACACGTTGATTAGCAGCCCAGTAAATCCTTTTGTTGATCTAATATTGCTTCTATGTTTTTATCAGAATCCAACTCCATTATTGCTTGCTTGTGCTGAGAGATGAATTTATTCCATCCTGATAATTCCTTCTGCTGTGAAGATATATGTCTCTTTCTGGCATTAATCAGGTAACGCTGCAGTTTCAGCACCGCAGACTGGAGGAGACTGCGAAACCTAGGCCTCTGCAGGTGGACTCATCTGACCACCTAGTGCCCCCCCCCCCCCCCCCACCCCAGTGCAAATGACCATGGACCTCCCTGGCCCACTTACCCATAGGGGTCTTCCATGGCCCTATAAAAAGTAGCACTAGCCAGCCCTGAGATTGGTGTCAATAACAAATTGGTTCCAGTCTCAGGGCTGACAGGTTCTAGTTTGCTCACCTGTAGGGGGTGGGAAATTACTCAGAGAGTCCTGGGGGGGCCCTGGCTGGGCTAGGTTTTACCTATCCAGCCAGGCTCTGACTCCAGCTTATTGGTTGGGGGCTGAGGTGTTAGAGGAGGGCCTGAGAGGCCACAGCAGATTCTGAGATTCCTCAGGGCCTGAGGAAACTGTAATAGAGACCTGAGAGTCCAGTTTTATAGTTTTTTTTAAAATAGTTTTGGGAAATCAACTGAAAATACCTAAAATTTTCAGGTATTGTGTGGTAGACTATTTTCGGTTCGTTCTATTCAGAAAGAACCAAAAATAAACTATTTCCTTCCGAAAAACCTATTTGTTTTCAAATGAATAGACAACCCTGATATAATCTTAAGATAATGTAGTGGAGAATAATGGGGACAGAAGGGTTTACTAGAGACGGGGAAGCTTCTGAAATATTTGTAAAGAGAAAAAGAAAGGGATAAAGATAAAGGGCCGGATTTTAAGAGTTAGGCGCAGACATAGATTTGTGCGTGCAACCCGGCACGCACAAATCTATGCCCGATTTTATAACGTGCATGCGCAGCCGCGTGCATGTTATAAAATCCGGGGTCTGCGTGCGCAAGGGGGTGCACACTTGTGCACCTTGCGCGTGCCGAGCCCTAGGGGAGCCCCGATGGCTTTCCCCGTTCCCTCTGAGGCCGCTCCAAAATCACTGAATGCAGTGTTCTGTCTTGATTAACTTCTCATTTGTATTTACTAAGGGCTGCGCCCCTGCTCACTTCACTCGCCAGTCCTGCCAGTGGGCTCTGTGCTCGAGATCCCATGTTCGAGCCTAGGTGGAAAATGCAAGCTGGGCAGGGCAAGTGACTGTAATGCCAGGAAGGGCGGGGAGAACGCTATAGAAGTCTCCACTCCTTCCCCCTTGAGTGCATGGATGCTAAGGTTACCCTAAAAAAAAAAAAAAAAGACTGCTAATTGCATGGCAATGTCAAAAGCAAATTTTAAGACTTCATCAGCTGGATGTGAATGCTATTGGTGTATTGAACTTGCTCTGTTGGGGATGAAGGAATGGGGTGGGTGTTTGTGTGTGGAGAGGGGGAGCATTTTGGGAGGAAGGATTAAGGTCAGAAGGCTTGCTGAGGATGTGTGATGTGGGGGATTGTGGTGGCAGAGAGGATGGGGGTGTGCATGAGGGGATGGGGTAAATGGTGGGGGGTGCATGTATGTGGTGGTGTAGGTGGTATGTGTTGTTGGGTGTTGTATGGGTATGAGTTGGAGTGAGGTGCATAGACAATTTTCCCCTTTGCACGCGCCATGTTTTCCCCCCACCTGCATGAGAATGATGTGTATGTGTTGTGGTTGTGAATGGTGGATGTGTACGTTTTATTAGAAGGTGAGTGGACTGTGTGGGTGTTGGAGGGGGAATTCAACCCCATTTGCCACTCATTCTCCCTTCTTCCCTCTTCTCCCCTTTTCCTATGCAAGTGTGGGGGTGTCAGTGTGTGTGTGTGTGTGTGTGTGTGTGTGTGTACTGTCTCCCTCTCCTCCACTGCAATCCCCATTTCCCTCTCCTCTCTGAGGAGAGGGAAATGGGGATGTCGGGGGGTGTGTCGGGGGGGGGAGGATGTGTGTCTACGGAGTGTGTGTCAGGGGTGTGTGGTTATTTGTGGGGGAGAGGGTGTGGATATGTGTGGAGTATGTGGGTGAGAGGTTGTATGTGGATGGGGTAACTGGAGTGGGGTGTGCACATGGGGGTGTGTACATCTGTGAGGCATGTGAATTTGATGGGGGAGAGAAGGGAGTGTGAAAGGAGGGCACTGGAGGGTGAGGGTGTCAGAGGGTGGGGTGCACCCACTGCCTATTGCCTATCTACTCCTCCATCTCACCCACTGCCCCTCCCCTTTCACTCCCCCACTGTTCCTCTATCCCCCTCCCCTCTCAAATCTGCCACTGCTATATCCTCCTCCCCTCTTTCTCCCACTGCTCACCTCCCTCTCAATCATAGGTCTCCCCATGCAGCTCCCTCCTCCTCTTTACACTTCCATTACTCCACTCCTTACCCTTCTCCTCCACTTTGGCCCTTCCCTCTCCTCACTTTCTCCTTCCCCTCTTAAGTCTCCTCCCACCTCAGGCTCTGACTTCATCATGGTGCAGCTGGTGGGACCTGGGAGCCTCCACCAGCCCTTCTACTGCCTGCAGTGGCTTCTCTTTCTTTGCTGAGCTGGTGGGCTTGGAACACCCATCAGTTTCTTTGGCTTGTGGGGGTCCAGGAAACCTCCCACCAACTCTTCTGCTGCCAGCGCCGATGTTCCTCTTTCACTGGCGGGGTCCGGGACACCCCACTGCCTGTTCTCCCGGTGCGTCTGTTTTTATCCCCTTGCTACCTGCTCCGTTGCTGGCGTAATAGCTGCGGTGAGTGTCCCTGCACTGCAAGTGTCCTTGCTCCTCTCTTGCTCCCTATATCCCCTCCTCCTGCTCCAGGTGATGTCATTATGTTACTCAAGCACAGATACGACTTAATGATTACCCAGAGCCCCTAAGATTTTTATAATATAGAGAGAATTTGTTTAAATATCTTTTCTTGCTAAGACTACCTGGAAAGTTTATAATCATTAAATCTGATCTGGTTGTATTTATTGTTACTATTTAACATTGGGCCTGATTTACTAAGGCTTTTCTCCCATTCTATGTCTAAACACCCCCCCCCCCCCCATCATGAGGTAGACTGGATTAAGGGTGTCACACATTTCCCAGGGCAGCTCCTCAATGTCCTTGACCTCTCTTCCTCTCACACATTGTCCATGCCAGCTTCTGGGAATGCTGGGATGGAGGTGGGGTGATTCAACCTCCTGGCCCCTGCTATAGTAGTAGATAACTCAGTCTTGGTCATGAACTCACACCCAACTCTCTCTCTCACTCCCTTTGTCACTGGTTGGTAAATACTCACAATAGGAGAGTCATCTTGGAGGAAAGGCACTCTTGAATAAAGCATGGAGTCGAAGACTTGTGTTCAGTGGAAAAGTTTACTTTAACTTAAATGTCAAGATCAAAGGTAGTGGTTTCTTCATCCATAGTGTAACCTCTGATCACTTTTTTTTCTAGAACTGAACCAATGTCCAAAATCCTTTCTCCATGAAGGGTGGAATAAATCTCAACCAGCATAAGCCAAGGGTGAAATGTAAAAATTCCCCTTGCTTCAAAATAGATGATAAAATACATGATTCCACATCTTAACATAAATCCAGTTGTGTTTTCCTCTTGTTGTTAACTGGGCACAAAGATGAATTGCCCTTCTATCAGGTCCAAATAACAATACTCCTCACTTCTCAACAATTCATCACTCTCCAAACTTCTCCAAAAGTCTTTAAAACTCTTTTATTTGGCAAACCTGGAGGCTCACCAAACACTGCCCTCTCAAAAAACCTCCTTGGTCAATCCATTGGAACAGAAGAAAGACACTTTGCACATGCTCAGGGGCAAATGTTGCATCGGAGGTGGACCCTTGGGCTGAGGTAGGGTTGACGCAACTCATAGGTAGGGGACCTATGGTCCCCACCGTTGGCAGGTGGGGTGGGCTGATAGACAGAGGCCACTGAAGCTTCACCTATACCATCCCTCATTCCCCGCAGGTTGAGCCTTTGGGTGCCGGGGCTGGCAGGACTTAAGTGGGCCTTGAGATAAGAGTGGTTCAGCCCAGAGATAGCAGGTGAAGGATGTTACAGTCTTACTCTGAACGAGGTAGTTTCCTGGAAACCCAAGTGCCAAAGGAACAGGAGCAGACAGGGGGCACTCGAGCAAGAACAGGCCAAAGCCTGAATAAGCCATGTCCAGGGGGTAAGCTGAAGAAGCATCAAAAAACAGACTTGAGTCAGGGCTGGTGGCAATCCGAAGGCAGTGGCAAGCGCAGAGGTCTGGGTCTGGAGATAGGCAATCACATAGTCAGGCGAAGCAGAGGTCTGGATCTGGAGATAGGAAATAGCGAAGTCAAGCAATGCAGAGGTCCAGGCTTGGAGAGAGTCAATGGCGAAGTCAGGCAATGCAGAGGTCCGGGCTTGGAGAGAGTCAATGGCGAAGTCAGGCAATGCAGAGGTCCGGGCTTGGAGAGAGTCAATGGTGAAGTCAGGCAATGCAAAGTCAAAGTCCGTGTAGTCACCCCAAGGGACGAAACAGGGATAGAAGCAAAGAGACTGGAACCAGGAACAACGAGAAACAGGAATGCAGGAAGTGAGACGAATCTCTGAAGGCAATGAGTACTCAACCAGCAAGGAGACCTGTTGGAAAGGCGACACTAGGGAGCGGAGCCTAAGTTTATATACTGTAGTAGCATTTATGTTATCATCCGGGGCCGCGGCCAGGTTCCCACCGCGGTCTCTACTTAAACATTAGTGATGCGCGCGCGCACGCCTAGGGAGAGGCGTGGTGCGAATGGCAGCGTCTCTCCGCGGGCCACGCAGAGAGGCCTGACGAGCAGGGGCAGCGGGACCAGGGACACCGGGAGCCGCAGCAGGGCCGGAAGCACCAGGGGATGCCCGAGAGCGGAGCTTGCAGCCCACTGCCACCGAGGAGGCAGCAGAAGCTGGAACTGAAGAAGAAAGGTGAGGGGGCCATGCCGCGGGTCTGCCGCGGACGGCACGCGTAACAGCAATTTATACCCCTCAGACCCATTGCAAAATAGGAAAAGCTAAAGGCAGGGGTAGGACCCCTAAAATGCAGAGGCACAGCCCTGCTACATATGTCTATGGAAATATGCTAAGTAAATGAGGTCCCTTTTGAGTCACCTTCACTGGGCT
Organism: Rhinatrema bivittatum; assembly: GCF_901001135.1. Taxonomy (NCBI): domain Eukaryota; kingdom Metazoa; phylum Chordata; class Amphibia; order Gymnophiona; family Rhinatrematidae; genus Rhinatrema; species Rhinatrema bivittatum. Next base: position 29,587,370 of record NC_042618.1, on the reverse strand, counting down.
CAGGAAGATGATAAATAAATACAAATAAATGAAAGAAATGTGCAAGTGGAGAGGGCTATGCAAGATGAGATTGAGAGATAAAGACTTCTGTGTGCCACGTTGTGCATCTCAACATCATCTCTCTCTCTTGTGTATGTAAAACCTCACTGGGTCACGTGATCACGCACCATGGAAGGGAATGTGCTGTAAATTAAAGGGACACTATCAATTTTCATGGCTAGCTCATGCTGGAAATCAGTATGGGGAGGAAATACTAACTTTCTCGCAATGTAATTGTTTTCCTGTTAAAACGTTGGGCAATAAAAGATACCCTATCTGTACCCGATGCTGCGTGGAAGCACAACAATGATAGCTTTCTTCTTTCATCCTGCCGCCTTTACAGAACTCTGTACTCCCCACATGCTGGCTGTAGTCGAGGGAGATACCATCTCGGGCATCAAAATGCACAGAGCACTTAAGCAGTGTGCAGACATAGACGGACTTCATTTCACAAACTGCCTTGGGTGGAACGTTAACAAGACTGAAATGCGATGCTTGAGAAAAGTTCAAAAAGAAATGTAGGCACAAGGGTGAGTATGTGCAAAGCAAAAACTATGGAACAGAAAACGAAATATTTTAACGTGAGATTGATGATGTTATTTCACAGCACAGTGGAATAAAGGTTCCCCTGAAATACAGGAGAAAGTAACCATCATTATTGTATGTATTCGTTTCCTCTTGTAACTGTATTAGAAGACTAGGTTCTTTGGAACTTGTGATAATGTTTATTGAAACAAGGTATGAATTATCCTAAGATAATTAAACTCATGAACATTCAAGACTGCTTAGATCTTAAGATATGGAGCAGAGATCCTTATTATCTTGAAAGTTTGCTGGACCCAACAAAGGTATCACTTATCTGCAAAGGATCCATCTATTAAGAGAACTTGACAGGTGTTTTCTAATACTGCAACAGATATTATAATGCGCAGAAAAGTGTAATGACAGAAAAAGTGGAAGCAAAATCTTTCTGATCCGAGTTTGACACACTGGTGCAACAAAGCCTGAAAAATACACCAAACTTACTTTCAACTGCATGAGTACCTAAGGCCTGGTCAGGAGGACCCACAGACTGCCACCGAAATGATAAACCTGAAAACACACTGTTCTGTGTGCCAGCTCGATTCTTGCCAACTCATCTTAATCTATAGGTACCATAAGGATCTCAGGCTCAACTGGTGTCTTCCCCTAGTGTGGCATTCAAAATAGAAAAAAACAAAATGAGGATGGGCTGTATAAATTCAGGGTATCAACAACTGATGCCATCGCTAAAAGAGAAGGCATGAGTAGCGAGAAGATGCAGTATTTCCTTTATAGGCAGATGATATTTTAAAATAGCCAAGTAACATCCTGTACTTTTAGTGGACTGGCATCTTCAAAGGCATTTCAAGTGATGCAGACGGAGCCATAGTTCTCTTGCTCAGCAAACAGTCAAGTGTTCTTAATAGGAATTGCAGTTTCTCGACATCTGTTGGGGAAAAGGGAATGGCGAAAGAACAATTTAGACTGAGATTGGTTTTGTTAAATGCATTTAAATTCCAAGATTAGTGGTGTTCTTTCTTTTTCAATTAGCTTTTACTTGTGGAAAGGTTACAGATGAAGGGGCTGAAAAAGAGATCATGGGGAAGGGAGCGGGAGAGAGGAGGGAGGGACGGGGGGAAGAGGGTGCCGTTTACTTCCCAGGGCAATTAAAAAAAAAAAAACAACAGAAAACACACTCACACACACACTAAAGCTAAGATATGCAGAGCGGCATAGGAGTTTGAGAGCTTATATCTCTTGCCAAATACAAAACAATCATGCTAATCTTTAAAACAAAAGCAGCAAGAAATATCTCTCACCATTGGCGTCATGTCAATGATCCCTGCAAAAATCATGCAAAAGGATCATATTTTTCCCCAGGAATGTCCATGACCAAGGATCTGATCTATTAAAGCATTTTTTCCCTTCCATGTCTGTGGGGGGGAAACAGCTTAATGAATCAGTCCTCCAAAATTGCAATATTTCTGTACTTCATGGGGACAATTTTGAATAGCCCATGTTGTTTGTAACGCATGTGGACACTTTTAGCATGTACATAATACACGAGATTTGCTGTACTGTTTCAGAAAAAAGGTCCATCAAGCCCAGTATCCTGTTTCCAATTAGTGGCCAATCCAGGTCATAAGTACCTGGTAGGATCCCAAGGGGTAGATAGATTCCAAGCTGCTTATAAGCAGTAGATTTCTGCAACTCCACCGTAATAATGGTTTATGGACTTTTCCTCCAGGAACATGTCCAAACCTTTTTTAAATGCAGCTACACTAATGGCTTTAACCACATCTTCTGGCAACAAATTCCACAGCTTAATTATTGTTGAGTAAAAAAAAATATTTTCTCTTATTAATTTTAAATGCATCATCTAGTAACTTCTTTGAGTGTCCCCTAGTCTTTGAACTCTTTGAAAGAGTAAACAAATGATTAACGTTTATTTGTTTCATTCCACTCATTATTCTATAGACCTCTATTATATCTCCCTTCAACTTTCTCTTCTCCAGGCTGAAGAGTCCTAACCTCTTTAGCTTTTCTTCATAGGAGAATTGTTTTATCCCCTTTATCATTTTGGTCGCCTTCTCTGGACCTTTTCTAATTCTGCTCTATCTCTTTTGAGAAGTGGTGACCAGAACTGCACACAGTATTCAAGATGAGGATGCACCATGGGAGTGATACAGAGGCATTAGGATATTCTCTGTTTTATTCTCCATTCCTTTCTTTATAATTCCTAGAATTATATTTGCTTTCATGGCTTCTGCTGCACACTGATCAAAAGATTTCAATGTATTATCAATGATAATTCTTAGATCCTTTTCCTGAATGGTGACTCCTAAGGTTGAACCTTACATTGTATAGCTTTCCTAAGTGCATCGTTTTGCGCTTGTCCACATTACATTTCATTTGCCATTTGCATGCCCAGTCTCTCAGTTTTGCAAAGTCCTCTTGCAATTTCTCACAGTCCTCCTGTGATTAAACAACTTTGAATAACTTTGTGTCATTGGCAAATCTCATCACACCTGTTGTTCCCATTTCCAGGTCATTTAAGAAATATATTAAAAAGCATCGGTTCCAGAACAGATCCCTGGGGCACTCCACTATTCACCTTTCTTCATTGGGAAAATTTATTATTTAGCCCTACTCTCTGTTTTCTTTCTTTTATCCAGTTCCCAGTCCACAATAGGAAACTGCCTCCTATCCTATCCCCTCTTCTAAGAAGTGTCTCATGAGGTACTTTGTCAAATGCTTTCTGGAAATCCAGATACACCATATCAACTGGCTCACCTTTATCCATATCTTTATTTACGCCCTCAGAAAAATGTAGCAGGTTGGTGAGGATAGACTTCTCTTAGCTAAATCCATGTTTGCTTTGTCCCATTAAAGTGTGACTACATGTTCACAATTTTGTTCTTTATGACGGTTCCTGTTGCGCGTCCCGTCCGCACTCGGCCCGCGCCTGGGCCTGCTCACCTTGTCCATGCTCCGACGAGTCCCGGGTCCTCCCTCCCTCGCTGCTGCTGCCAGCTCTACTCGGCCTCGGTGTCCCGCCCTGGCGACCGCCGGGCCTTCCACTGCTCACCAGGCTTCAGGGCGGGGGCTCGGCGTCCTCCGTGGCATCGGGCCCCACCCCTAGGCGTGCGCACGAACCACCCGGCCTCTTAAAGGGCCAAGGGCGGGTCCCAGCTCCGTGGCGCATCCTGATTGATAGAAATATGTAAGGAAGTGGTCAGACACCACTTCCTTGCCTTGGCAATCGGGTCGTACACTCCGGTGTCTCTAGTTTGCCTTCCAGCGTCTCCTGTGTCTCCTGTTCCAGCATCTCCTGTTCCTTCGTCTCTCCATCCCTGGTAGTACCCTTCGGACTGATCTCACGGTACTGACCTTTGCTTGCTTCTGACTATTCTTGATTGCTGCCTAGACCTGACCTCTGCCTGTTCTCTGACTACTCCTGATCGCTGCCTGGAACTTGACCTCTGCCTGACCTGACTACATCCAGATTGACCACAGGTACTGATCCCTGCTTTGGCTGACCATTCTGGACTGATACTCTGGCCTTGATTCTCACTATCCATTCGGACTCTCTGTTCTGGCCTCCTGTGACCTCTGGACATTCTTGTTTGGACATCGACCGCACACCCTTGTTCGTGGTGGGCACTCCGCTGCGCTTCCTCTCTAGGAAATCCTACGAGGCTTACCTAAGACCAGGCAGCCCGGGTAACCAAGGGCTCAACCTGAGGGAACCCCGGGTTGCTATTGGTGAAGCTCCAGCTAGCCTCTGTCTCCTCCTGTGCTCTGCCTCCTGGTGGCAGGCGCTCTCTGGGTCCGACCGGAGGGCTGTACCAATCCTGCACCAGGCCAAGGGTCCTCCAGCGCAACAGTTTCTACCATTTTGCCTGGCACAGACATCAATCTCAATGGTCTATAGTTTCCTAGATCACCCCTTGATCCCTTTTTAAAATTGGCATTACATTGGCAACTCTCCAGTCTTCAGGTAACACAGACAATTTTAATGATAGTTTACAAATTACTAATAGTAGATCTTCAATTTCATTTTTCATTTCTTTCAGCATCTTGGCATGTATATCATCTGTTCCAGGTAATCTGTGACTCTTTAGTTGGCCAATTTGCCCTATTATATCTTCCGGATACACTGAGATTTGTTTCAGTTCTGCTAAATCATCACCTTTGAATATCATTTCTGGCTTGGGTATCTTTCTTACATCTTCCTCAGTGAAGACCAAAACAAAGAATTCAATTTTGGGCCAATTTTAAAAGGCCTGAGCGCGTAAAATTCAGGGTTTAAGCACATGGCAGGGCCCTGTGCATGCCATGTGCTTAAACCCTGGAAAATGTGCGCCGGCTTCTGGCCAGTGTGTGGAAGATACTTCTGCTCCAGAGAAGCAGTAAGAAGAAAAATAAAAAAACTGGGGATAAGTAGGGATAGTTTAGGGGTCAGGGAGGAGAGGGGAAGAAGGAGGAAGTATAGGGTTAGGGTTAGGGACGTTCCCTCCCAGTCCACTCTGTTATTGGAGCGTAAATTTAAAAATGCCCCCCTCCCTGAGTGTGGAAGAGGCCACCCATCTGCACATGCGTAGGAGGATATTAAAATCCGGCGTGCATGTGCGCACGGGAATCCTATTTTATAACATGCATGTGCCGACGCGCATTTTCTGTTTATTCACCATTCCCTTCCTAATAATTCCTAACATTATTTGCTTTTTTGACTGCCGCAGCACACTGAGCCGATGATGTCAATGTATTATCCACTATGATGCCTGGGTAGTAGCTCCTAATATGGAACCTAACATTGTGTAACTACAGCATGGATTATTTTTCCCTATATGCATCACCTTGCACTTATCCACATTAAATTTCATCTGCCATTTGGATGCCCAATCTTCCAGTCTTGCAAGGTCCTCCTGTAATGTATCACAATCCGCTTGAGATTTAACTACTCTGCATAATTTTGTATCATCTGCAAATTTGATGACCTCACTTGCTGTATTCCTTTCCTGATCATTTATAAATATATTGAAAAGCAGCAGTCCAAGTACCGATCCCTGAGACACTCCACTGTGTGTTTACCCTTTGCCACTAAGAAAATTGACCATTTAATCCTACTTTCTGTTTCCTGTCTTTTAACCAGTTTGTAATCCACGAAAAGACATCGCCTTCTATCCCATGACTTTTTAGTTTCCTTAGGAGCCTCTCATGAGGGACGTTGTCAAACGCCTTCTGAAAATCTAAATACACTACATCTACTGGCTTTTCTTTTTCCACATGTTTATTAACCCCTTCAAAAAAATGAAGTGATTTATGAGGCAAGACTTGCCTTGGGTAAATCCATGCCCTAAATTTTCTTAGTGTCCTTCAAAGATACATCGTTCTGAACCATGCACTTCTGAGTGACTGTCGGCTTTTCTCCATCATCTAGTCTAAAAACTGCTCTATCTACTTTTTAAAGGTTAGTGCCAGCAGGTAGAGTCCATCCTTTTGAAAAATCCCACCCACCCCTTCCTCAAAATGATGCCATTTCCTAACAAACCCAAAACCCTCTTCCTTGCACCATCCTCTCCTCCACACATTGACTCTCTGGAGCTCTGCCTTCCTCTGGGGTCCTGCACATCGAGCGGGAAGCATTTCTGAGAATGCTACCCTGGAGGTTCAGCTTTCTACAAAAAATCCTAAATTTGGCTTCCAGAACCTCCCTCCTGCACTTTTCTATATCATTAGTACCCACATGTACCAAGACAGCCAGCTCCTCCCCAGCACTATCTAAAACTCTATCCAAGTGAGGTCCGCCGCCTTCACACCAGTCAGGCATCTTACCAAGCAATCCTCACGTCCACCAGCCACCCAGCTATCAACATTCAATTCCTAATAATAGAATCACCAACTATAACGGCCATCCTAATTCTTCCCTCTTGGGAATGTGCCCCTGGAGACCTATCCTTGATGCAAGAGGATAGTTAGGTTCCATATTAGGAACTACCACCCAGGAAAAAGACCTAGACATCATAGTGGATAATACATTTAAATCGTCGGCTCAGTGTGCTGCAGCATTTAAAAAAGCAAACAGAATGTTAGGAATTATTAGGAAGGGAATGGTGATTAAAACGGAAAATGTCATAATGCCTCTGTATCTCTCCATGGTGAGACTGCACCTTGAGTACTTTGTACAATTCTGGATGCTGCATCTCAAAAAAGATATACTTGCACTGGAGAAGGTACAGAGAAGGGCAACCAAAATAATAAAGGGGATGGAATAGCTCCCCTATGAGGAAAGGCTAAAGAGGTTAGGGCTGTTCAGCTTGGAGAAGAAATGGCTGAGAGGGGGATATGATAGAGGTCTTTAAGATCATGAGAGATCTAGAATGGGTAAATATGAATCGGTTATTTACTCTTTCGGATAATAGAAGGACTAGGGGACATTCCATGAAGTTAGCAAGTAGCACATTTAAAATTAATCAGAGAAAATTCTTTTTCACTCAGCGCACAATAAAGCTCTGGAATTTGTTGCCAGAAGATGTGGTTAGTGCAGTTAGTGTAACTGGGTTTAAAAAAATGTTTGGATAAATTCTTGGAGGAGAAGTCCATTAACTGCTATTAATCAAGTTGACTTAGGGGTAGATTTAAAAAAAAAAAAAGCGCGTTTGCGTACTTTTGTTTGCGCACCAGGCGCAAACAAAAGTACTCTGGATTTTATAAGATACGCGCGTAGCCGCGCGTATCTTCTAAAATCCTGGATCAGCGCGCGCAAGGCTGCCGATTTTGGGCAGCCGGTGCACGCCGAGCCGCGCAGCCTGTCACCGTTCCCTCCGAGGCCGCTCTGAAATCGGAGCGGCCTCGGAGGGAACTTTCTTTCACCCTCCCCTCACCTTCCTCTCCCTTCCCCTACCTAACCCACCCCCCCGGCCCTATCTAAACCCCCCCCCCCACCTTTATCCACGGATTTACGCCTCCCGGAGGGAGACGTAAATCCACGTGCACCAGCGGGCTGCTGGCACGCCGAGATTCGACCCGGGGGAGGTTCCGGAGGGCGCGGCCACGCTCCCGAAACGCCCCGGGCCGAAACCACGCCCCCGGTCCCGCCCCCAAAACGCCGCGCCCCGCCCCCAAAATGCCGCGTCATCGGGTTCCGCCCCCTCAACACGCCCCGACATGCCCCCGACACACCCCCTTCCAAAAACCCCGGGACCTACGCGCATCCCGGGGCTCTGCACGCGCCGGCGGCCTATGGAAAATAGGTGCGCCAGCGCGCAAGGCCCTGCTCGCATAAATCCGGGTGGATTTACGCGAGCAGGGCTTTTAAAATCCGCCCGTTAGGGAATAGCCACTGCTATTACTGACATCAGTAGCATGGGATCTTCTTAGTGTTTGGGTACTCGCCAGGTACTTGTAGCCTGGATTGGCCACTGTTGGAAACAGGATGCTGGGCTTGATGGACCCTTAGTCTGACCCAGCATGGCAATTTCTTATGTTCTTACATCATCTTGAAGGCAGATCCTAGCTACAGGATTGTTTCTTGCCTCACCAAGGTGATACTCTCCTTCCACATGATATTTCTTCTCCAAAGCAGCACATGGGCTACCAAATTGGAGCTGGGACTTCTCTACTTTGTCCCTGAAGGTCTCCTCTATATACCTCTCTGTCTCCCTTAGGTCCTTCAGGTCTGCCACGCTAGCCTCCAGAGATTGGACTCATTCTCTGAGGGCTTGGAGCTCTTTGCACTTAGGGGTAGATTTTCAGAGCCCTGCTCGCCTAAATCCGCCCAAAACCGGGCGGATTTAGGCGAGCAGGGCCCTGCGCGCCGGGAAGCCTATTTTACATAGGCCTCCCGGCGCGCGCAGAGCCCCGGGACTCGCGTAAGTCCCGGGGTTCTCGGAGGGGGGCGTGTCGGGGGCGTGTCGGGGGGCGGGCCCGGTCGTCGCGGCGTTCCGGGGGCGTGTCGGCAGCGTTTTGGGGGCGGGTACGGGGCGTGGCTACGGCCCGGGGGCGTGGCCGCGCCCTCCGTACCCGCCCCCAGGTCGCGGCCCGGCGCGCAGCAGGCCCGCTGGCGCGCGGGGATTTACGTCTCCCTCCGGGAGGCGTAAATCCCCCGACAAAGGTAAGGGGGGGGTGTAGACAGGGCCGGGCGGGTGGGTTAGGTAGGGGAAGGGAGGGGAAGGTGAGGGGAGGGCAAAGGAAAGTTCCCTCCAAGGCCGCTCCGATTTCGGAGCGGCCTTGGAGGGAACGGGGGGAGGCAGCGCGGCTCGGCGCGCGCAGGCTATACAAAATCGATAGCCTTGCGCGCGCCGATCCAGGATTTTAGTGGATACGCGCGGCTCCGCGCGTATCTACTAAAATCCAGCGTACTTTTGCTTGAGTCTGATGCGCAAGCAAAAGTAGGCTGATCGCGCTTCTTTTAAAATCTACCCCTTAGTGCACACATATGACCTCTCACCAGCTGGGAGATAATCAGATATATGGCACTCAGTGCAAAAGACTGGAAATCCTCCGTCTCACTGCTGGACTACTTCCTGCACCATAATTTTGTTGATTTGTATCGAGTTAAAATTTCTAAGGGAGCAGGGATGTAAAGCTAATTTAAAGTACTTTTAGTCTATGGATTTATTTTATATTTGTTTGTCAACGACCCTCAAAATACTACAATCAATCTACTTTTAACTACCTAGTTGCCCACCTTATTGACTCTTGTTTCAAATTAAATTGATGCTGTATAAAATCTGTATTACATTTATAGTAAGGAGTTTAGAGGTACGACGCATACTTTTCCAGTCCTTTCCTGCTGCAAGGAGTGTGGGGGCCTCTGGAAGCTGGGACTGTGAAGCCTGAAGTATGGATCCCTCATGGTGACCTCTGGAGTCCTCTCCCGGGGGCTGCTGGGTAATGTATGCAGATGAGACTTCCTGTCCCCTTCTGCTGCCCACATTCATTGCAGTCAGTTTTCCAAGGTAAACCACCTGCATTGTTTCACGTTGTCAAGCTGCACGTGCTCACGCCCACCTGGGTATTGCGGAGCTAATATTTGTGCAGTCAGTCTAGTTGGGGGAGCAAGGAAACAGATCATGTTCATTAGAAATCAAGTATACCGATGTAACTTTACTCCCAGAACTAAACACAGCCATGGGAACGCCTTTTTTCTAAACCAGCGGAAAGTACATGCTCTGTGTAAGTCCTATTATGTAGTTTTAGTCAGGCAGGAGAGAGCAATATTCAGATAAGCAGTACTAACGTCACGCGGGCGACATCGATTTGGGGAAACAGCCAGAAGGAATAAGGACTCGGAGGCAGACTCTGGTTGTTTCCTTTTGTGAGGTTTATTTACAGTGAATAGCAAAATGGAAAGCAAAAACAGAAAACATAGGCAAAATGAAGCAGTTTACCTTAAAGCTCAGGTGACACAAAGTCTTCTCGTAGAGTAGGTTCCTGCCTGCTCCCAGGAGGCCTCTCTAACCCTTCTGGGCCCTGGCTCCTTATAGTAAGGTGAAGGGAGCCTCCCTCTATCCAGAATTCCTTGCAGGGCTGATCCTTAAGGAGGAAGGGGCCAGCTTGCTGGGGCCAGTCCCTTAGGGTGGTTTGAGGGAGTTTCTAGTATACCTGCCTCAAACAAACCATTTTCCCTGGGTAAATCACAATTTAACTGATGACATGGCTTTGAAAGTTGTCCTCCCCATTCATTGATGGCATATTTTTATCTACGGAATTTACTCATAAATACTGAACTTAGCAGAAGAATATGTGTATTGTAATTTAATTTAATTTAAAACATTTATGAATTGCTCTTCCAGATTTAAAAAAAAAAAGCTCAATGCAATGTACAATCAACATCATGTCTTGGACATCAATAAAATTAATGTATAATTAATAAATTACAACATAACAATACACTTAAAATATCAATTATCATCCTAACAAATCTAAATGCAATTCTGGATATGTAGCTGCTGTTTTCTTTCCTAAACAACCTGCTTTAATCCCCAACTTCACTCCTTAACTCCTGCGGCTCAAAAACCAAGTCTTCAGCCTTTTACAAAATTTCAAGAGTTATCATTCCTTTCTCAACATACCTGGGAGATCATTCCACAACGTTGGAATTGCTATGGCGAAGGTCCTAGTCTGCAACCAAACTTTGTTAAAAGCGTTCACCAATGGCTTTTGTAGTTGTGACTTTAAATTGGACCTTACTTTACACTCACTTGTGAAACCATTCAATCTGACCTTTAAACTGAGGTGGCCCCAAGCCATGGAGCATTTAAAAAAAAAAAAAAAAAAAAAACCAGTATTAGATTTTTACATTTACGCTGTTGTGCAATTGGCAGCAAATGTAATGTCAACAATGCTGGTGCTGCTGGAACACCTTTGTGCACAACCCAGTGCATTCCCATAACTTACTAAGTACTCTTCAACTCCCACAGACTGTAGACACCAATAGCTAATCTCCCTCTCCATGGGCTTGTTTCGTATTAATAGTTTGTAATGTTCTTGTTCCCAGTTCATGTTATCCTAGTTGTTCTTTCCCTGTTCTCTGTAAGACACTTGTTGTCATTGTTTAATATTTATATCTGTTGCAATGTATACCGGAGTGATAAGTAACTCTGTTACCTGAAATTCGGTATAGAAAAAGTTATAAATAAATAAATAAATAAATACTATCCATGCTGGCGCATTTTGGACCACCTGCAGTTGTAATGGAAGGATACAATGCGCACCTCAGCTAGTAACATTAACGTCTTAAAGCCACCAAGCTCTTTTGGTCTATTTTTGATGAAGCAAATAAACAATTACTTCTCAGCACATCATAACTTTAAGTACTGAATTTATTTTAAATACCCATATATATTTTTTTCAACTTCTGTTATTTTGTTTTTGTTGGGTTTTTTTTAAAGGACATTGTTTTATTTGATTATCATTAATGTCATATTACTGTTTTACAGTTGAAAGACTGGAGGTTGTTGGGTTAATTATTTTCAAGTACGATTTTTTTTTTTCTCTAGAGTCAGCAGCATTGGTGTGAAAAATAGAAACGGAGAGACATCACTTTCAATATCTATCATCATTTTGTTAGACTCACCAAAAATGTCTTGAGTCTTTTAATCCCCAAAGCTAATTCCGGCATAGTAGCAAAGTAAGCGGGCTGTGTTTAGTTGAGTCCTGTTGGGTATAGCTTCATACACTTAAAACTAATAGATTCCTAACAGTCCTTATTGATCTTATTTGTGCTGTCGTGGAGAATGCATATTTAATATTAATCAGACGCAAAGATAAAAGTGGTTCATGGCCGAGAGTCTGTCTCTTCGACCTGTTAAGCCAGATGAGTTTCAATACAAGATCCAGAAGTGATCACTTTTTTTTTTTTTTTTTTTTACAGGCGCACACAGCAACAAAATGCAGTCTGAAAGCCCTGAACATGAAAGAGCCAGTCAACTTACTCTGAAGTGGACCTCGGGTTAGCACGCTTTCAAAGGGACAGGGACTTCAGTTTTCTCTTCTTCCTCGGTAAACTTTGTATATTCCTTTGCTTTCAAAATATCTCTATATTGCAAAAAAAAAGGAATAAAGTAGCATGCATGTCACGGCATGTTGTGCTTGTGAAACTGGTTTCCTGTAAGCTTTCCAGATCGTGAGAACAATACATTCAGCCTGTCCCCACTTCTCTGGCTTGCTTGCTATTTTTTCATTTGCTTAGTAAATTTAAAAATTACCACACAGAATCTGCTATAAAGTAAGTGGACTGCTGTGCTAGTCTCTTTGAATTCAGTGTGACCAAAGTTAACATGTAAAATAAAAACACAAAATATATCAGGTGATGGGTTTTAATTGAAGAACCTTAAAGCATGCTTTGACCAGCTTCTGGGAGGATCTGCTCAGCATCCAGAGTCTCAACTTGCTACCATGTATGCCAAAACCTGGCCATTTAAAGATATAAAATTAAGTGAAATATTTATTAGCTTTTATTCTGTTCAAGGCAAGTATTTGGGGATTTTTTTTTTTTTAACAGTCCTGTAAATATGGGAGAATCTTATTGTCTGATATAAAAAGTAATAGGAGAACTGTTTCATTAATATTTTAAAACAATGTTGCTTTTCCTTATTTGGGGTGGTTTTTAAGTATTTTTTTTTTCCTGCTTTCAGGCTTCGTCTTGTTGCCTGCTTTGTGCTGCATATCTTTCAGTTTGGATCTGGAGAACTGTGTCTCGGTATGATTGCGTTGATTTAGCATTATCTTTGTCATCGACTGCTGTAAACCCATGAGATGCTTATTTGGTTGGTTTAGTTTATTTGTTCTATGAGGTAGTGAGAAGCCAAAGGGTTCCTTAAATGAAATCAATATCTATATCATTAAAAATAAATGAAATGGTTTCACATAATAATTTTTAGATTTACAGCTGTTCTAACTAGATGGTGTATTCTCTTCTTAGGAAAATGCATAAACTCTGTACAGTATTAGATTTTTTTGAACATAATAGGAGCAGCAACGTTATTATTCTATGCTTCTAGTGTTGCTGTGAGATCAAGAGCACTTATCTTTAAATATTTCCTCAGGTGCGGGGCAGGAGAATCAGGCCTGCAGTGCTCAAAGTTTTTTTTTTTTTTGTTCCAGCCTGTTAATGGGCTACGTTTTGAATATAGCTGGTTAAGCAGGTAGTTATCCGGCCAAACATGGCCAGACAACTTTCAAATCAAAACCATTTAGATTTGAATGATATCTAGCTTTCTGGCGGAGGCTTTTGAGAAAAGAGTTCCTGTGAGAAGACAAGAGAATATATGACCCCTGAGGAAGACGGCATTGGCTGTCGAAACATGTGCCTATGCTGGATGATTTGAGATTTAGGTTGAGATTCTGAACCGGGTGACAGTCATTTCGATTTTTCAGTATATATTGCTGAGTATGTTTGAGCGAGATAGTCTATGGACAAGTTATTAGTAGAGATATGGTTCGTTTATCACGAATTAGGCAATTGTAATGAAATTGCCTAATTCGTCGTGGGTCAAGGGCCCCGAACCCCCAAACTGATTTTCCCCGAACTACGAGGAAAATTAGCTTTTCGGGTTTGTACGGGGGGAGGGGCTCATTTTATTTTTTTAAATAAAAAACCATCCCAAGCATTAAAATTCACTGTAATACAACACCCCCCCCCCCCCCACCACCACCATCCTGATCCCTCCCCAAAACTTACTAACATCCCTGGTGGTCCAGGGGGTCCCATGAGGGATTTCTCCCTCTGTGCCGTCTGACTTTCGGGCCTGCCTCACATCAAAATGGCGCCGATAGCCTTTGACCTACTATGTCACAGGGGCTACCGGTGCCATTGGTCAGCCCCTGTCACATGGTAGGAGCAATGGATGACCGGTGCCATCTTGTGCTCCTACCATGTGACAGGGGTCGACCAATGGCACCGGTAGCCCCTGTGACATAGTAAGGGCAAAGGTTATCGGCGCCATTTTGATTACTGGCAGCCAATGGTCCGAGTGCAGGAGGTTGCTCCCGGACCCCTGCTGGACTTTTGGCAAGTCTTGTGGTGGTCATGAGGGTCCCCCAAGACTTGCTAAAAGTCCCTGGTGGTCCAGCAGGGGTCCAGGAGTGACCTCCTGCACTCAGACCGTCAGTTGCCAGTAATCAAAATGGCGCCGATAGCCTTTGCCCTTACTATGTCACAGGGACTACCGGTGCCATTGGTCAGCCTCTGTCACATGGTAGGAGCACAAGATGGCGCCAATGGCCATGTGACATGGGCTGACCAATGGCACCGGTAGCCCCTGTGACATAGTAGGTCAAAGGCTATCGGCGCCATTTCGATCGACAGGCCAGACAGCCCGACAGCACAGAGAGAGAAATCCCTTGCGGGACCCTGCAGGACCTCCAGGGATGTTAGTAAGTCTTGGGGAGGGATTGGGATGGTGGGGGGGGTTGTATTTAATGTCTGACTCAAAAAATGACCCGGTAGAAAAAAACGAAGCTCATCTCTAGATATTAGTACATTTTATCTGGTTTGTGAGGATTATGGGGATTATGGGGATATTTAGGGAAGTTGTTTAAATAAAACCTTTTGAGCATGGTTTAATGAATTGGTAAACAATGACAATGAACTGGTAAATGATAAGATATATTTAGTGCTTGATTTGAAAATGCCTGAAGCCCATTGCGTGGCAAGAGACATCAGATTAATACTGGCAGTGTTCCAATTTTGACACCGTGTTCATTGTTAGAAGATTGTTGGTTGTTATTTTTTGTAAAAAAAAATAAAAAAATTTTCAAAAAAAGTATTTTGTGAGAAAAGAAAAAATAAACCTCAAAATTTCTGGTAGATTTTAAAAGCCCTTTGTGCAACAAAGCCAGGAGATATGTGCATGTCTCAGTCAGACACATGCCACGTGGATTTTAAAATGCATGCATGTATACGCATATCACCCAGTTCGCACACAAGTCAGGAAGTCGAAAAAGGGGTAGGGCATGGACAGAGCCTGGGTGGGGCATGGCCGGGACATGGGCGTTCCGGGTCTGCAACCTGAAGTGCATGCGTAGGTATTTATATGCACAAGCGCATCCCAGGGTCCCTACCATGTAACTTTAATTCTGCTATGTATAGCGTGTAAGTTTTAAAATAAAAAAAATCAGGGCTAGTCAGCAAGGTTTGAAGGTTCGGGGCTAATAGGGTAAAAGAGATGCTATCTAGCTAGGGAGGTTAGGAAGTCAGAAGCCTTTACTTGGGCGAAACTGGTAATTGCATCAGCACTCGTATCTAATAAAATCCCCTACTTACACGGCAGAGCCGACATTTGCTTGTACAAGCATGCGTCCATACAAAATTGTGCACATATGTATGCGTACAGCTGATTTTATATCATCTGTGCATATATACGCATATGCTATATAATGGCCACGTCCATTCACATGAGCTGCCATACACACGTATATGTACGCCCATGCGGCTGTTTAAAAGTTACTGTCCCCATGTTTAGATGGATTGATGTATGAAGTGTTACACGGCATATTTTTTTAAATAATCAAGAACAAAACGTTTGCCATATTGGGTCAAACTAAAGGTTCATCAAGTCCAGTATCCTATTTCTCACAGTGGCCAATCCAGGTCACAAGTATCTGGCAGGATTCCAAAAATTAAATAGATTTCATTTTGCTTATCCCAGGGATAAGAAGTGGATTCCCCCAAATCTCCTTAATCATGACTTATGGACTTTTCTACCAGAAACTTATTCAAACCTTTTTTAAACCCAGCAAAATTAACAACTTTACCACATCCTCTGGCAAGAAATTTGAGTCCAATTATGCATTGAGTAAAAACAATATTTTCTCCTATTTATCTTAAATGTATTACCTATTATTATTATTATTATTATTACCTATTTTTACCTATTTAACCTTGCTACACAATGTTATACACAACAAACAAACCGATTCGCTTGACATGTCTATCAAGCACCAAGTACCTCACAAAAACTTACGATCTGCCAACAAAGACTGGGCATCCAAATGGCAGATGAAATTTAATGTGGACAAGTGCAAGGTGTTGCATATAGGGAAAATAACCCTTGCTGTAGTTACACGATGTTAGGTTCCATATTAGGAAAAAGATCTAGGCATCATAGTGGATAATTCTTTAAAATTGTGTGTTGCAGCAGTCAAAAAAGCAAACAGAATGTTGGGAATTATTAAAAAGGGAATGGTTAATAAAACGGAAAATGTCATAATACCTCTATATCGCTCCATGGTGAGACCGCACCTTGAATACTGTGTACAATTCTGGTCGCCGCATCTCAAAAATGATATAGTTGCAATGGAGAAGGTACAGAGAAGGGCAACCAAAATGATAAAGGGGATGGAACAGCTCCCCTATGAGGAAAGGCAGAAGAGGTTAGGGCTGTTCAGCTTGGAGAAGAGACGGCTGAGGGGGGATATGATAAAGGTCTTTAAAATTATGAGAGGTCTTGAACGAGTAGATGTGACTCGGTTATTTACACTTTCGAATAATAGAAGGACTAGGGGGAATTCCATGAAGTTAGCAAGTAGCACATTTAAGACTAATCGGAGAAAATTCTTTTTCACTCAACGCACAATAAAGCTCTGGAATTTGTTGCCAGAGGATGTGGTTAGTGCAGTTAGTGTAGCTGGGTTCAAAAAAGGTTTGGATAAGTTCTTGGAGGAGAAGTCTATTAACGGCTATTAATCAATTTTACTTAGGGAATAGCCACTGCTATTAATTGCATCAGTAGCATGGGATCTTCTTAGTGTTTGGGTAATTGCCAGGTTCTTGTGGCCTGGTTTGGCCTCTGTTGGAAACAGGATGCTGGGCTTGATGGACCCTTAGTCTGACCCAGCATGGCAATTTCTTATGTTCTTATGTTTTTAAAGGTCTCCTGAAAATTCCCCCCCATCGTTCCACACAACTCACCTCCATCAATGAGCGCACTTTTTCCCTTGCCAGTCCCAAACTCTGGAACATACTACCAACAGAACTAAGACTACAACCCAGCCTGAAAACATTTAAAAAGGACCTGAAAACCTGGCTGTTTACTAAAGCCTATCATGATACACATTAAACATCAACCAGCACCAGACTCCTCTAATAATACTTTGCACAAAGCATGTTTATTAAATTGTTAACTTAATGAAACCATGTAAACCGTTGTGATGGCAATACTGAACGACGGTATATAAAACTCTACAAATAAAGAAAGAAAGAAAATAAATCATACATTTTTTGAAAAAGCAAACAACTGATTCCCGCTTACTCATTCCATTTCAGTCATTATTTTAGTCCTCTGTCATATCTCCCCACAGTCGTCTCTACTCCAAGCTGAAGAACCTTAACCTCTTTAGCCTTTCCTCATGGGAGAATTGTTCCATCCCCTTTATCATTTTGGTTGCTCTTCTCTGTACCTTTTTGAATTCTGCTATATCTCTTTTAAGATGCAGTGGCCAAAATGCACCCAATACTCAAGATGCAGTTGCACCAATGAACAATATAGAGGCAAGATGAAATTGTCTGTTTTATTCTCCATCCCTATCCCTGTGGTGAACATATGAAAAGTCATGCTGGCTCAGAACAAGGTCCATCAAACCACTGACAGTGGCCAGACTGAGTTGCAGGTACCTGCTTGTTACCAACATTAGTAGCATGAGATTTATTTAATGTTTGGGTACTTGCTAGGTACTTGTGATTTGGATTGGCCACTGTTGGAGACAGGATACTGGGCTTGTTGGACCCTAAGTTGATCCAGTATGGCATATATTATGTTCTTATGTTCTAACAGATCCCTAGGGTACTCCACTATTATTCATCTTTCTCCATTGAGAAAATTAACCATTTAGCCCTATTCTCTATCTATCTTTAAACCAGTTCCCAAGCCACAAAAGGACATTGCTTCCTATCCCATGAGTTTTTAATTTTGTCATACACTTTCTGGAAATCCAGATACACTATAATGGTAACTTTCAAACTGGCATGCACGCACATGTGCGCCAAATTTTAAGTAGATGCATGTATGGGCATACAAATGCCACTTCTATCGCGTAAATCAGGGGATTCTAAAACTCTATTCCCAGTTTTACCAGTTCATCCCCAATTTGCCCAGTTAAGAGACAGGTCCTCCAAACCCATGTTTAATAGCCTTCATTCCCCCCAGTTAGCCAAGACCCTTGAAATCCCACAGATTTTTCTTTATTTTTTAAACTTCTATAGCAGAAGTCAAGTTTCATGGCAGGGGGCCTCAGTACATGCCAGATCGCCTCAGTATTTATGTGCACATCTCATGTTCATGCCCTGAAATGCCTATTCCCCACCCAGACCACACCCATGCCCCACCCCTTTCAAAAACTTTCGAGATGCGAGTGCTGCGGCATGTACACGCATATCCAGGTGGATTTTAAAATCCACTCGGCGCGCTCGAGCCCAACTTATTCGTGCATCACCTGATTGATGCGCTTCCCAGGCTTTTAAATTTCACCTTAATATCCGCTTGTTTATTTACACCTTCAAAAACATGTAGCAGGTTTGTGAGGAAAGACTTCCCTTGGCTAAATCCATGTTGGTTTTGTCTCATTAAATTATGATTATCCATATATTCAGTAATTTTGTTCTTTCTGATAGTTCTACCATTTTTCCCAGCACTGACCTCGGGATCACTGGTCTGTAGTTTCCTGGATCACCCCTGGAACCCTTTTGAAAAATTGGCATTATGTTGGCAACCCTCCAGTCTTCAGGTACTGTGGATGAATTGAAAGATAGTTTACAAATTACTAATAGTACGTCTGCAATTTCATTTTTCAATGCTTTCAACAGTCTGGGATGTATATCATCTGGTCCAGGTGATTTACTACTCTTTAGTTCATACATTTGCCTCACAATATATTCCAGGAGATTTGTTTCAGTTCCTCGGAATCATCACTTTTAAAAATCATTTCTGGCGCGGGGTATCTCCCTTATATCTTTCTCAGTAAAGACTGAAGCAAAGAATGAATTTAGACTTTCACTATGGCTTTGTCTTCCGTAAGTGCAATTTTAATCTTTTCTGTTTTATTCTCCATTCCTTTTCAGATCATTCCTGACATTGTATTTGCTTTTATGGCCCCTGCTGCAGGTTGAGCAGTGGATTTCAATTTGCTGTCCACAAGAACTCCAAGGTGCTTTTCCTAGGTGGTGACTGCTAAGACAGAAGACAGCATTGTGCACCATAGTTGGGATTATTTTTCTCCTTGTGCAATCCTATGTACTTTTCCACCTTTAATTCCATCTGCCATTCAGATTCCCACTCTCTTAGTCTCAAAGATCCTTCGGCAGTTTCTCTACATTCCACAGCTGTTTTATCAAGTTTGAATAATTTTGTTCATCTCTAAATCTGATTGCCTCATATGTCGCTCCTTTTTTTTCCAGCTAACAACACCAAGACTTTCTAAATCACACCATCTGCACAGAACTCTTTTTTTTTGTTTAAGGAGGAAAAGACTTCACATTGCCAAGACTGTGAAACCTAACGGTCTTGGTGACACAGGCAAAATCATTAGTCAGAAAAATCTCCCTTTTTTAATTTCCATGTGGTGGTGCCCTAGAAATCATTTTACAAACACTCAAATGTGTGATATCCAAATATAACATCCAAATGTGATTTAAGATTAATGTCTTAAAAATGGATACATAAACCCAGAAACGTGTAAATATCTAAAAAAAAATAAAAGCCATTTGCAAAATTTACTTTTAGGAGTACTTAGCTTTTGTGTGATGAGGCAGCTTGAAATTAGTTGTATTTCTTCCTCGACTTCTAAACAATTGGTCTTATAAACACTCCAACCTGGCCAGTGTTTCGTCTAGAGGCAGCTGCATCAGGGAGTTGACTTACACAAGCTTCTGTAGAAGTTTCTGCTTCCACAATTTCCAGTTCGATAGTGTGATGCTCATATCCCACCTACACTGCTTGGCAAACACCTAGGTTCAACTTTAGCTAACAAAGACCAGCAGCATTTTAAAAAAACAAAACAAAAAAAACCCCAAGAACCAATAGAAGTGCTCCTTATGATCATTTCTCATTGGTTCATAAATGTGTCAATCACAAATCCCAAAAAAACAAATATGTTTTTAGCAATCCATTCCATCCCCACTTGCTCAAAATTTAGTTGAAATATTTTGCTGATCAACTGCAAGCCCATATGAAAGTAGTAATATGCATTGTAGACAATTTTTTTTACATATTTAATTGACTATACATTAATACATTTTCTTTGAAAAAAATCATTTTTATCATCATTCTGATATATTGCTTCACATCCCGATACTGAATGTGACTCTGTCTCGTATTCACTGTGAAACCGATTGATGCATCTTTGATCTTTTCATGCATCCCTAAAAATGTCAATCTTTAATCTATGGTAATCCTGTAGAAGATTCTTTTCTCATGAATGTGCCGACTAAAACTCTATTAATGAGCTGTTTATCTACAAAAAAATGTCCTCGTTCTACTTGGATGTTTAGGCCTCATGGCTCAACACAGTCTAATTTAAAAATCCACCTTTGCTCTTATAGTATTAAACTTTTGTCCCTACTGCCTCCATGTGGATGTCCCGTACTTGATCCATAGTGAATGACTGTAATTCTTCAAAGCTGTGACCTTCACTGACACAATGTGCCACCAGCAGAGTTTCTAATCCTTTCTTCTTGAAGCAGCAGCGATGTTCAGATATTCCTATTCTAAAACTGCATTTAGTTTTAAGCATATAGATCTTTGGGCATGGGCAGAGAACGATATATATACCATAAACTCTCAGGTGCACACATGGTGAGATTTTTCAAGCGATAACATTTTTCGGTAATGGGATATGGAAATTGAGTCACATTAACAGTAACCGCACACGCAAGGCAATGTCCACATTTGCAATGACCTCTCAATGTGTTGTTTGGCTTCTCCCTTTCACGTAGTTGATAAAAAGTTGGACACAATAATTCTTTCAGATTCTTATCTCTTGTGTATGCAGATCGGATGCCTTTCTGATCAAATTGTTTATGCATATATAGAATACTGGAATGTTTCCTGAGGATTCTTCTCATTGCTCCAGATCCAGAATTACTGTATATTGTAAAATAAAATTTAACACATCATCCTCTTGATTGTAGTTTTTATTTACGCCAGGCAATAGATATTCTTTTGGGTAATAAAGGATGCATTTATATGCTCGACTTATAGTATTGACAGGATACATTCACTGTAAAAAAAAAAAAAAGTCCTAGCCATGGGCTGGACCTGGTGCCAAGGACCAGCACTGGCTCCAAGGCCTAGCACTGGGCTGAGCCTGATGCCAAGTTCTAGTCCTGAGGCAGTTTTGTTGCTGAGGCCTAACCCAAGGCTGGATCTGGTTCAGGGCCTTAACCCAGGCCTGCCCGGAGTAGGCCAAAGCCAGGTACTTGAAAGCGCCAAGTCTGGGGAGCTCCCACTCCAACCCCCTTGACCCCCTTCATAGGTTCCAGCATTGAAATGGGCAGAAGTGATGCCTAGTCACTCCCACCTGCATTTGATGATTGAAAAATGGCACCATTCTCATGGGGATGGTACCAAAGTGACATCACATAGCCCCATTTTGTTGTACAGCCATGCATTTTTAGGCTAGGCCTCAGCACTAGGGCTAGACCATAGTGTCAGATCATCAGAGACACTTTTTTTTTTTTTTTTTAAATGCAACAAATGTGAAAATACGTGAAAATATTCATCAGAGGCTATTTTTGATTCATTCCATTTGGCCCCATTCATTGCATTTTTTTTACATTCCTATAATTTACAACCTTAAAAAAAATCTAAAAGATTGGTAGGTCAAGGACTTTCCTTTGCTAAAACCATGTTGACTCTGCCCTAGTAAACCATGTCTACCTATATGGACAGTAATTTTATTTTTAAGAAAGGCTTTTACCATTTTGCCCAGCACTGATATCAGGCTCACTGATCTATGGTTTATCAGATCATTCCTGGAGCCCTTTATAAAAATCGGCCTCAGGTGTTGTGGCTGTTATAAACAATAGGATATAGATAGTAGCAAATTTGCAATTTCATGTTTTAGTTCTGTTGGAATTCTAGAGTGGATTCCATAATGTCCTGGTGACTTTTTTTTTTTTCATTTTGTCAATTTGATCTGATACATCCCGAATTGTCACATATATTTGGGGTTTTTTGCTTAGAATATCAGCCACTAAAGAATATTGCAGGTGTGTTTTTGTGTGTGTGTGTGTTCCCACCATTGTCCTCCATAAAGAGTGAATTGATTAGTTTTTCTGTTACTTTCTTGTCACTTCTACCCCTTGGTCATCTGGTGAACCAGCCGACTCACTCACAGGCTTTTTTGTTTTAGCAAGATTTTATTATTAGTTTTTACCTTTCTGACAAGCTTCTTCTCAAAGTTTCTCTTAGCCTGTTTTACTGCTGTTTTATATCTAACTTGCCAGTTCTTTTGATCTTGCCTATTTTCCTTATGTTGGTCTGCTTTCCATTTTTCTAATGATGCCCTTTTAACTGCCTCTTTTACCTCACCATTAAACCATGCTGGCAATTGTTTGGTTGTCTTGACCTTTATTAATGCATGGAAAACATTTTATCTGGGCTTCCAAAATGTTAAAGCATTGTCCACATCCCATGTAAATTTGTAACCTTTGCAATCACTCTTCTTCTTCAGTATTTTAATTCTAATTCATTTCTTCTTTTTATTATAGTCTCTCATTTTAAAGTTGTATGCTACTGCATATAGTCTTCCCTCCAATGATTATGTCATATTTGATTGCATTATGATTATTACTGCTTAGTGGCCTCACCACTGTAACCCCTGCACCAAGTCATGTATTCCGCTGAGGAGTAAAGCTAAAGTAGCTACCTCTCTCATTTCTAGGACCAGCTGCTCCATGAATCCATCATTTATGGCACCTAGAAACTAAGGGGGTCATTTTCAAAGGAGTTATGCATGTAAATGTGACATACTATCGTAGCAATTTTCAAAAGCTATTTACTCGAGTAAAGTGCACTTACTTGAGTAAATCCTATGGACAATTCAATGGCATATATTGTAGCAATTTTGAAAAGCCCACTTACTTGAGTAAAGTGTATTTACTCGAGCAAAAACCAGTTTTGCTCGAGTAAATGCTTTTTAAAATCTACCCCTTAACTTTTCTACCATGTCCCAATGAGATATTGATCCAACCAATACTGGGGTAATTGAAATCTCCTATTATTATTGTGTTTCCAAATTAATTTGCTATTTTACTTTCAGTTTGAATTTCACAGTCTGTTTCTTTGTCTTGGCCAGATGTACAATAGTATTACATCTGCTGCCATACACATCACACTTGGAATTTCTATCCATAAGGATTCCACAGTGAATTTTTTTTTCCTGCAGGGCTTTTACCATACTTGACTATATGCCATCTTTTCTATAGAGCACCACCCCTCCATCAATTTGATCTGCCCTGTCACATCGATATAATTTATAATCCTAGTATCACAATATTACATTGGTTATTCTCCACCATATTTCTGAAATGCCTACAATATCTATATCCTCGTATAATGTAGTACATTCTAACTCACCAATCTTAGTATTCAGACTAATGGCATTCCACATACAGACATCTTAAAGTATGGTTTGTTTTATACTTATACTGTTCAATTTGCTAAATCAAACAGCCAGACCTAACACTACTCCCCCTCCTACAAGGTGATATCAAAGTGCCATGGAGCCTGGTTCATCATGGACTTCTGGTGGAAGGGATACTCTTTTGCTGGAGCATGGATGTTTTCCTCCAGTTCCCAAGAACTTTCTTTGGGTCCATAGCTTTCCCAATCCACCAAATAGGTAAATTTGCCATGAGTTGAATCCAGGTTTGCTTTTATCATATATGCTTTCGGGTAATTTTCAAAGCCATTGATGTGCATAAAACTTGTTTTTAGGCACGTAAGTAGCTCTTCGAAAATATCCCTGTCAAGTATATTGGAAAAACTACGACTGACTCCAGAAAGAAAGAAATTCAAAAGTGAACTGAAAACATGGTTATTTAAAAATGCCTATAACCTACCTTAAAACTTACCTGAAATCAGAGCAAACACCAATAAGGATGACTTATTACTACCTGAACTCGCAAGTTATAAAATCCGGGGTCGGTGCGCGCAAGGGGGTGCACAATTGTGCACCTTGCACGCGCCAAGCCGTGCAGCCTTCCCCCATTCCCTCCCAGGCCGCTCCGAAATCACAGCTGCCTCGGAGGGAACTTCCCTACCAGCCCACCCCACCTTCCCTTCCCCTACCTCCCCTGCCCTCCCCCCTCACATTTTGTTTTTTCTTTTTTTAATCTCCAAACTTACTTCAGCCCTGGGGCTGAAGTAAATTGCGCGCGCAGGCCAACTGCCGACAGACGATCCCTGGCACAGTGGCAAATATGGCCACTGTGCTGGGAGCCTGTCCCCACCCCCGCCCCGCGACCGCCCTGCCCCTCCCTTTTTGTAAGCCCCAGGACTTACATGAATCCAGGGGCTTTACGCGAGTCGCTGGGCCCTTTTAAAATAAGCATTATGGCTAGGCTCTCTCTCTCTCTCCTGAAACATGGTCTCCCCAGTGGTTGTATGTAAGAAATACATCAATTCTGGCACTTATCGCAATTTGCACTAACATAGCGCTTTGCATAGGTATTAGCGCAAATTGAGATAAACTGCCTATTACCATAAAACACACCCCTTTTCCTATCGCAAGCAATATTTAGTGCATTTTGATAAATCCAGGCCTTAGTCGGCTAAGTCATCCAGCTAACTCTGAATATCAGATATAGTCAGTTAACCTAGCCGGCTAACTCAACTCCTCCCATGTTTGCCCCTGGAACGTTCCCAATGCATCCGCTAAGAAGTGGCGACACAGCGGGCCCAGGAAGAGGCACTATAGAATGGTAGCAGTTGGTTGCTCAACTACAAGACATTTCAGCACAGATGACCCAGTGGGAGGAGGACCAGAAGCAGGTTGTCAGAGAGAATGCTAGGCTAGTGAGTGAGCTGAGAGAAATTCCAAGCCTGCTGGAAGCAAGGCCGGAGGATGGCACTACAGGGCACTACCGGGAGTCCAGGAATACCTCCCATGAGAAGTACAGAGAAGGGGGCTGTGTAGAACCCTGAGAGAGGGGTCACAAAGAGCCCCAATGAGAGCAACACAGACTGCCCAGGAGGAGTTGGAAGTCTGCTACAGGTGGAAGTCTGCTACACATGGTCCGGATGAAGACCCTGTAGGGTGCCCAAACACTACTGGGAGCCTCAAAACAATTCCTGTGAGCAGCCCAGAAAGAGAGAGCATGGAAACGAAAGCAAGAGATGCCATGGCGATCCCAGAAGGGGGTGCTGTGGAGTCCCCAGAAAGTGAAGCTACGGAGGAGACAGCAACTGGTGTGGGCAAATGGCCAAAGTATACAAAAAAAGAAACCGTGGAGAGCCCAGAGGGAGGTGCTGTGGAGAATATGGAGGAGGAGTCCACGGAACGCCCAGAGGATAGTGTTCTGGAGACTCCAACTATGGAGGATACAGAGGAATCAGGAAGGGGCTCAGAACCAGAAGCCAAGAAGCGGGCGCAGCTGGGGATAGAGGAAGCAGCACATGTGGTTTCCCAGTCAGTCCTTATAGCTCCATCGGGGTGGAAGTCAAACCTAGAGCCAGCAAAGGACTTAATTAAAGGACTGGGGATGTGCACTACATGAACAGCACAGGGGGTGGTGGCCGTGACATGGTCGAGGGTAACCCCTAAGAGAAGGGGATTAGGAGGTCTTGGACTGTCCTGAATAGGATCCAAGAGGGAGTAGGGATGCTTGGCCCTACGAGTCCAAGCTGCGGGGAGGGGTATGTGAGGCAGCGTCCCTAGTGTTCCCCTATTTTCCTGTGCAGGACCAGGCTAGATGCCTGATCCACCTTAAATCCACTAAGGAGAGCATGCTCCGTGGGCAGGATCCTGCGGGGCAGGTGGGGATCAGAGGGCATAACCAGAGACTGGGGAATAAGAGCTGGGATCCAGGTGGGGATAACCAGACCAGGCCCGAAGTCTCCGGAAGGAAGGCAGCTCCTGCGTGCAACACTGTCCAAACCCTGAGCTGAGATGAAGCAGCACACTGTAAGTAAGGAGTGTGCACCGTCCGAGGAGAAGACAGTCTATGGCTGTGCATGTGTGAAGTTTTAATAAAGAGTTACTCCAGGCCTGTGGGAATCACCGCTCGTTCCCACAGGGGGCACTAAAAACAAAAAAAAAAAGAAAACTCCCCAAATTTTGCGGGGGTTTGTTTTTTTTCAATTTATTTAAAAAACAACGTGAAACGGTACGGCGTCATTGAAATTGCCTATGTCATTTCAAATGAAAGCATGTCCGTGACACGTATGTGTAAGTGTGCGTGCATACCTATAGTCACATAATAGTGATTTTCAAGCACAATGCATGGGGATACCTTGTATTTGAAAATCAGCTGGGTTTCTGCAGGCTGAAAAGAGCCCTTTGTAGCTTGCTGGTTAGGTACCCTGTGTAAAACAGACCCATAAACGGTGAACTTTCCAAGAAACTTGCTCTCCAGTCCTCAGTTTTTCAGAACACACAACGCATTTCCCATTGCAAGGCACAATTAAATTAAGAAGTAACAATTCAATAAGGCTAATAAGAAGCAAGGAACTCTGTTTACCCCAAGCTGGGGGGTGGGGGGGGGAGATACTTTCACTGACAGCTGTCTGCAATTTAAGCCAAATGGAAACGCAAAGGGAACAGACAGGACTGTAACCAGGCACATTAGGCAAGTTTCATTTTGCTAGTTACTTTGGCAATGAGGAAAAAAAAAAAAAAGACTCGTTTTTAGCTTCAGGAGTGAAATATCCAACCTTGCTACGTAAACTGAAGCAAATCAGAGACGCCATGTCCGTTGTGTATGAGCTCCACCTGAGAGGCGATTCAGATTGTGACTTTCCAAAACAATGTCTAAAGTTTCTTTCCTTTCCCTCCCCAGAATGACTTTCCTGACAGCACAGATCCTTTTCTAGCTGAGGGCTCAGTGGGACGTCTTCTTCAAGAGTGAATCCACTATTTCCACCCTTCAGTCGGTAGGAGAAGGGCAGGTGCAATGATATTTTGCGACCTAGGTGCACCTTCAGCCTTACACCCCCCCTCCCTGCCCCCAATTAACTTTCAGGATTTTAACCCCCCCCCCCCCGACCCCATTAGTTTGATAATTAAACTCAACAATCAAGATAACTCTCCTACCACTCCCTTCCCAGAATGATCCTGAAAAAACACATAACTGGACATCAGACTTAAATATTAAACATAAATGGTGTAAATACTTGTTAGCCGGATACCCATATCCAGCTAACTTAACTGGGATATTCAGCAGCGCAGTATCAATACAGACAATACAAACTAGAGATGTGCAGGGAAAAAAAAATTGTTTTCGATTTTTGGTTCCTTTTCGGGAGGTTTTTTTCCCCCACAAATTTCAGTTCGTGGATTGCTTGATTTGTTTCATTTGGCTGGAAAAAAACAATTCAAGCAATTAAAAAAAAACACAACATGACCAAAAAGAGTAAATGAGCTCTCCCTCCCACCCTCCTGGAAAAATGCCGGGGACAGGATTCCCCCGGCCCCTACTTACCTGGTCAGGTAGAGATCCACCAGCATGGACTAGACCGAAGCCTCGGACTTGAATAGGCCTTGGCCGAAGCAGATTACAGCGGACTCGGTGTATGCAAGGCCGAGGCTTTGGCCTAGTCCTAGCCCTGATTCCTGGGCCTCGACTGGAGCCTGGACCCAGGCCCATCATTGCAGCCTTGCCCATAGGCCGGATACCAACACTGGAACCTTGGCTGGACCCAGGCCTGTCACCATGACTCAACCCAGAGCCTGGGTCCTGACACCTAGGCTTCGACAGACACCGTCATTGTGTTTTGGGAAGAAAAAAAAAGAGGATGCATGAAGCTTCCAGGCCTGGTTTCCGAGACCCTGGGTAAAGGCCTAGGCACTAGGACCTGGTCTCCTGGCCGAGGCCCCAATGTCGGGCCTGGGTCCTGGCCTAGGCCTCGGTGTTAGGCCTATCCTGAAGCCCTGGCATTAAGAACCGGCCTCTGGGTCAGGTTGCGGCTTCCGGCATGGGCCCAGGCCAAGGCCTCAGCATCAGGACCCAGTCTCCATGTCAGGTTGTGACATCGGGCCTGTCCCTAGGCCAAGGCCTTGGCTTCAGGACCCGGCCTCTGGGTCAGGTTGCACCATCGGGCTTGGGCTAGGGCTGAGGCCTAGCCAAGGCCCTGGCATTGGGACCCAGCCTCCGGACAACATTCAGAGATCTGAGCCAGGAAAAAGAGCTCCAAAGGGAAAAGTTTGGGAGTGTCATTTGAAATGGGCCAGGTAGCAGGAATCTCACAGTCATTGCCCAAGCCTGAATCTTGCTAATGGCAGCAAAAAGAGCCACAAGATTGTTAATCTTACCTTAGACTCCAAAATCCCAATAATATACTATAATCTTGCAAGAGCTTGTAAAAAGTACTGTCGATGCTTTACTCTGACCCTCGAGAGTAGATCTGATTTTTATAGATACCCATTCATTCTGTGCTTATACACTTTTGGACAGCCTAGCCCCAATAGTTGAATAAGACTTTCATGAGATTTATGTAGGGATCCTGTTAGTCCACTATTAGAAGTTAGCCATGAATATACCATTGGTGTGGGGAGAGACATAGTAGTATTTTAGTGGGTTTGCAGCTGCCCCATTTGGAAGCTGGTAATGGTGAGTTCTTTGGGCTTATAGAGCCTTGCCACCACTTCACCTTGTGAATTTCCTTTTTGTTTTTTGCAGAGGCAGCATGTCTTAGCCGTACACTGATTTTTCTACTAACTTAGGCCTGGATTCTCCATTCTCGCACAGAATGGTGAATCCAGCAGTAACGGGGGGCAGGGGGGTAAAGGGGGGGGCGTGCCTGTGAAAGCCAGCAGATATCGCACAACTGCGGTGTTATCGCTGCCGGCTTTTGCACCCAATAGCGCCACCGTGAAAGGTGGCGCTATTGGGCGCACTACTGGTGGTGATAACATGGCTTACCTTATCTCCGCCAGCAAAGACAGTACCGAATCCGCCTCTCGCCGCCCCGACTCCTCGCCTCGCTGCCCCGATTCCGCCCCCCACTTGCTAGCGCACGCGAAAAGGGACTTTTCGCTTACGATAGCGGCTTATCGCACGTGAAAAGCCTTACAAAATAACCCCCTTAGTTATGGCTCCATGGAGATCTTTTGTTTGGCTGTGAGTTTCATTCCACCTTTCCAACCCAACCTTTGCTCTTAAATTAATTTATTTTTAAGTTTGGAGTGCCCAATCACATGGGACTCCATTATGCTTATTTAATTTTGCTCTTCTATCTAATGGTAGAGGTTCCCTTCATGCAAGAGGAATCTGAGATCATCAAGATCCAAAGAAAGGATGACTTTCAGCCATCCTGTAGAGAGGAAGAAGGAGTAAGGGGAGAGAGGAGAGGAGATGGACCCCCATCCAAGGGCCATGTACATCTACTGAAGAGTGGGAGATGAGAAATAAGAGGTATCACCCTAATACATGTAAAGGGCATGTGAGGAGAAGGCTACAAGGAGGAAGTAGCAGATAAAAGACTATGGGGCCGATATTCAGCCGTGGCGCAGCTAGTTAAGTTAGCCAGATATAGCTATCTGGCTAACTTAATGGTATATTCAGCAGTGCAGCCCTGCTGCTGAATATCCCTGGCTATCTTAAAATTAGCCAGATAAATATATCCAGCCAACTTTAGGACAGCCCTATGGGACGACCAGAGTTAGCCACAGTGGTTAAGTGGCTAAAGTCTAGAATTTAGCCACATAAGGCTTTGAATATAGCTGGGTAGCCATTTGGAAGGATAACTTTTCAGTTATCCATCTAAATGGCTTTTGAATATTGACCACTGAATGACTTAAATTCCATCTTTGATGTTTTATATTCATTGGGAAGGAAGTAACCAGCTTGCCCTGTATCCAATGGGAGGGAAGAAATCAATAATTAAGAGAACTGAATCAACTGCATTTAACATTTTATTTATTTATTTAGTTAGTTGTAATATTTATATGCCATTGTTCTGATTCAATCACAGTGGTTTACAATATATAAATAAAAACATAGCTAAACAGTAAAATAAAATTCAAATGATAAACAAGCAGATAATAAAAAAAACAATATAATAAAATATTTAAAATGCAGCCATAAAATAAAATTGGAATAAACTAAAATGAACTTGAGAAAGACTGTAAGTCACAAACTTGCTTAAATAGCATCTTGAAAGTGAAGTACACAGCTGTAAAGATTTTAAATCATCAAGTGCACTTTATCAGTAAAAGAGAAATGTTGGAAACCACCAAATACATCTCATGTGTTTTACTGAATAGTGACTTCATAGCTCATTTATGCTGTAATTATCAGTGCTGTGTGCAAAGAATTTAAAGTGGAAAAAACTAAGAGCAATGTAAAGGGCCTTGAAAGGAAACTGTTCCCCTATGCAGAAAACCCTGGAATGATATCTTTTTGGCATGATAAGTGTTCCACTTAAAATATAAATTTGAGATAATCACTCTAGAACTTATATCCGGGTTCAACCATCACATTTATAAAATTATGAGTGGAATGGAATGGGTAAAGAGGCAACAGTTATTTAACCTTTCAAACAGCACTTGAACTAGGGGATACTCCATGAAACTAGCAACTGGCAGATTTGAGACCATCATAGGAAATATTTTTTCACTTCAGTATCCGATTAAGATTTGGAATCTGTTGCCAGAGGACATGGTCAAGGCAAATAACATAGTGGGCTTCAAAAGAGGGTTAAACCAGTTCCTGAAGGAAAAGTCCATAAACAATTATTAGCCAGGTACACTTGGGAAAAAAGCCATGGCTTATCCCTAGGAGTGAAATACAAGAAATAGATCAACTACTGGGGATCTGATGGGTACTTGTGACTTGGATTGGCCACTGTTGGAGATAGGACGCTGAGCTTGATGGGCCTTGGGTCTGACCCAACATGATACTTCTTTTGTTCTTATGCGTCGTGTTCATGGCAGGTAATTTTACTGTATCAACTCTTTAAATCAATATAAAACTAGAAGAGTTTGACTGCCATTTTAAATGAAAATGTAACCCTCTGTTATAATCTACTGGAATGGATGCAGGTATCTCTGTGCAGAAGATATGGAATAGTCTAGCCAGGTTTTCCTGGAATTTATTTATTTATTTATATTCTGCCTTTCAGATCAAAACAAAAATTCGAAATAATGTACAACTAAATCATACAGATAAAATTGACAGATTGTCACCTATATTGCAAATATATTAAAATACCATAAAAATACCCCAAATATAACCATTAAAATTTAAAAATTATCCCTTAATGCCATAGCAGACATTCAACAGAGAAGGAACCTAAGTACTAAAACTAGTGGATTTTACTAAATCCAGAGGATTTATGCGCGTAGAGTGCCTTACACACGATGTGCCTATTTTATAAAGGCCCGGCAACGCGTGTAAAGCCCTGGGACGTGTCAAAGTCCCGGGGCTTGCAAAAAGGGGCGGTCAGGGGGTGGGACGGGGGCGAGGCCATAGGCCTCCAGGCAGATGCAAAAGGTTTGATAAAAATTTTGGCGGGGGTTAGAGTAGGGCTGGGGGGGGAAGATTAGGGGAAAGGGTGGGAAGGGAGAAGCCAGAGGGCGTCGCACTAGTGCACGCAAGGGGGTGCACACTAGTGCACGCAAGGTGCACTAGTGTGCACCCCCTTGCGCACGCTGACCCCTGGTTTTATAAATTGCGTGTTCCTGCGCACGCAAGTTAGAAAATCGGACATACATGTGAGCACACTGGGTAGCGTGCGCACATGTATGCCCGTGCACAGGTCTTAAAATTTATCCGATAGGGGTAGATTTTCAAAACAGCATGCAGGCGTACATGTGCGCAAGCTACCCGGCACGCACACATGTATGTCTGATTTTATAACATACACATGCAGGCACATGCATGTTATAAAATCCAGGGTCGGCGCATGCTAGGGGGTGCACAATTGTGCACCTGGCACACACCGAGCCCTATCTGAGCCCCATTGCCTTCCCCTGTTTCCTCCCAGACCACTTTGAAATCGGAGCAGCCTCGGAGGGAACTTCCTTACCCCCCCACCCCACCTTCCCTTCCCTCCCCCTACCTCCCCCGCCCTTTCCCCCCTACCTTTGTTACTTTCATTTTTTTGTTTTAAAACTTACTTCAGCCTCTGGCCACGCCCCCACCCCACCCCTGGACCACCCCTTTTGTAAAACCCTGGGACTTACACGCATCCCGGGGCTTTACGCGCATCACCGGGCCTTTTGAAAATAGGCCCCGCGTGTGTAACCTTTTCAAAATCCAGCCCATAATGGTTTTTTTTCTTTGGTTCATTTGCCAAACTGAAAAAAAAACATTAAACAAGAAAAAAATAAAACAAAACAAAACAAAAAAGCATTTTATTTAATTCACAAAATACATTTTATCTGGGCTTCCAAAATGATATTTCTAAACAATGTTCACACCTCATGCAAACTTTTAGCCCTAGCAACTCCTCCTTTTAATTTATTTCTAACGTATTTCTTCATTCTATCATAGTCTCTCTTTTTAAAGTTATATGCTACTGTATTAGGTTTTTCTTAATGTCTTCCTTCCAGTGATTATGTCAAATTTGATTGCTCGACCACTACTAGGTCATGCATTCCTCTAAGGACTAGACCTAAAATAGCTTCCTCTCTCATTAGTTCTTAGAACAGCTGCTCCATGAATCAGTCATTTATAACATCAAGAAACTTAACCTCTCTAGCATGTCCCAGGTGGCCACTGTCCCTTATCAACAAGTATTAACCATAAAAGTTAGTGTCAGTTTTCAAAAACCCACTGAGCGGGAAAGATAACTGCATAATTTTATCTGATGATCTTAGCTGGATTTTCAGCTACATCTAACCGAACAAATTTAGCCAGTCAAAAGGGGAAAATCTTTAGTCAGTTAGATCTAACCAGCTAACTACTGAAGTTAGATAGTTAAATGTTTTGAAAGTCCCTAAAGCTAAATTAGGCTGTTTCAACCATTATTTACCATTAAGGACTATTTTAACAATTTACAGTAACAACCCCTTGCATTGATTTACTCTGGAGCTGTGGCATAAGATTGCATTCCTCAATTTGCCAATACTTTGATTTTATATTTATATAATATGTAAATGAAGCTAGAATGTGCACATGGGTGACCATCTCGGCCAAGCCATGGCCCAAGAAACGGGAACGGGATGCAAGAATGGCTCAGGGGGAAGCCAATGATGCCCTGGAGCCGCAGAAAAAGTCACAGCGACGGAATAAAAGGAAACCGCAGGAGGGGAGCATGGCACATAGTTAGCACAGCGGCAGCAACAGAATGGACCAGCTAATGCAAAGGACCTGTCCTGCGAGCCAAACAGGAGTCCTGGCAGCTAAAGTGGCAGGTGCAAAGCATGCGTACCCTGCGATCCAAACAGCAGGCGCCAGAAGAGGTACTGAGGAATGTGCCCCGCATCCCTAACAGAAGCCCATGGAAGAGACGCCGAGCAGTGCGTGGCTGACTGCAAGGCTGGGTCCCACCTCTGGAGTTCCAGCTATGCCTGGATGAGGTGGGGAGGGGGGAGGGGGGAAGGAGAAAGGGAAGAAGAAGAAGGGGAAGGAGAGGTGTGCAAAATAGTTGGAGAAGGGAGCAGAGAACTGATGGAGGAGTGAAGGAGAAACTGGGGGATATGGGGAAGCCAGAAGACATTAGTCACCTACTCAGTCACACCCCGTCCACTCTTTTCACTCAAACTCCACCCTTTCACTCACTCATGTACACACACACAGCACTAAAACCCTTCAAACTGGCACCCACAACTCAGTCACAGACAAGAGTTCACAACTGCGTCAACTCTACACATATACAATTAGATCCACTCTCTCGTGGACACACAAATCACCCATCACCCATTCACTTCTATGCACACACACATAGGCACCAACCAATCCAGATGTACACATTCCTCACTCACATATACAAAAGAAAGCACAAAACCTGCCCGCGTACATATATCCACCCACCAGCAAACGTGCAGTTCCAGTACACCCCTAGCCCCAATGTACACACTGTCTCTCTGCCAGGAGGTGACTGGCTATGGGGCCTGAAAGAAGGTTGCCATGTGGTGACGTGTGGAGAGTGGAGGAATAAACTGAAAGAAGAGGAGAGGAGATATTAGAAATGGTTGGACAAGGGATCAGAGGGGCGAGGGAAGATTGAGAAGAAGGGATGGAGAGAGGCCATAGGGTTGGGGGCCGCTCAGCCCCTCACTCACACCCCTCCTGCTCAGTCACATATAGACCCAGCACCCGCACACTGCCTACTCCCACACGCCTCGCCAACTCCCACACACCCACGCTCACAGAGACTGCAATTCACAGACACACTAACATCCACTCACTGAAACGCGCATACTCACACCATCCACTCACTTCCGTGCACACACCCGAGGAAGATAATTTTATAACAGACCTAAGTCCAAAATTTCGACGCAACACGCTTAAGTCTGCTGTGAAAATTAGGCTTACACGTGTAATAGTCGATTTTCAGGAGTATACGCATAAACTTACATGCAGACATTTATTCCTGCTCTAGAGCAGATATAATGGTGTGAATATGTGTATGTGTAAATTTACACATGTACTTGTGAAAATCAACATCACTTGTGTAAATAATTCCCCCACCCCCCCCCCACCACCTCCGCATTGCCTCTTTTTCTGTACACATAAAAATATATGTCTGAGTTAACTGCTCATTTTTACACCACAACCCCTAGGCAATTTTCAAAAGCCCATTTAGGCACATAAATCCTTTTGAAAATTCAGCCCTTAGAGCTGATGTGCGAAGCCACACAGATGTGCACACTCTGCAGTCACTCTCACTCATTCCAGATGTGCACACTCTGCAGTCGCTCTCACTCACACACATTCCAGATGTACACACTCTGCAGTCGCTCTCACACACATTCCAGATGTACATACTCTGCAGTCGCTCTCACTCACACACACATTCCAGTTGTACATACTCTGCAGTCACTCTCACTCACACACATTCCAGATGTACATACTCTGCAGTTGCTCTCACTCACACACATTCCAGATGTACACTCTGCAGTCGCTCTCACTCACGCACACATTCCAGATGTGCACGTACTGCAGTCGCTCTCACTCACACACACATTCCAGTTGTACACACTCTGCAGTCGCTCTCACTCACACACATTCCAGATGTACACACTCTGCAGTCGCTCTCACACACATTCCAGATGTACACACTCTGCAGTCGCTCTCACTCACGCACACTTTCCAGATGTACACACACTGCAGTCGCTCTCATTCACACACATTCCAGTAGACACAAACTGAACCTGATTACATAGATGATCCCACCTCCATACTCGCAGCCCCACTTCGCCCCTACCCACAACCCATACACCCTGAGAGTCGGGGCACAGACGGGTTGAGGCAGCTGCATGGGAGAGGCATTCCATTTGCTACCCCCTGACCATAGTTAGCCAAATGCCAGTTTCAAACCATGGGTGTGCCAATGAGTGTCGGGTTGCACTTCAACTCAATCCAGCTACTCTACCATCATGTTATAACCGACCATACAAACATGAACGGCGTCTTACACACAAATAGCACCTCTGACACACGTTAGCCACAACTAACGCACCCAATAAGCAGAGTCACTGACACCGAAAAGAAATAATACCGTCGTTCACACTCGCAATCACCCTTACCCATGTAAACATGGAACCACACAAACCTTTCATTCCAGCACCTACCCTCTTAACCCTGCTTTTTTTATCCCATCATTTCTTACAAGAC
This sequence comes from Rhinatrema bivittatum, assembly GCF_901001135.1. Lineage (NCBI taxonomy): Eukaryota > Metazoa > Chordata > Amphibia > Gymnophiona > Rhinatrematidae > Rhinatrema > Rhinatrema bivittatum. The sequence goes on along the minus strand of NC_042618.1, from coordinate 29,551,363 downwards.
TATTCCACTGGTGTGCATATAGAGAGCAAGAGAGAAACTAGTTTTATAGAGTGACAGAGATATAGATATGGTTAAGTCTGATCGCCTGCTAATTAATCACTTCATTTCAGACCCATCCTAATCTTCAGAAGTCACTTCAGAGAAAACCAAAAGGAAAACCTGACTGTGAACTATGATCTCACTGGTGAATTTTGCAAGGGAAGGGGGGGGGGGCTGCTGTGGAACCGAGGGGAGTGGGAAGGAGCACGATTCCTTTTGGGTGATGCTTAGTGAAAGGGACTACACAGTGTGTTCTGTTTTGTTTTGTTTTCTGGCTCCAAGATGGCATTCTGTGAAACCACACACAGAAGATGAAACATGACACTTTCTCTCCAAAGCCTTTCAACAATTCTGCCTCCCAATCCATACATTTCATGTGCATGCAATCAAGCTTTATTGGTCCTTGACTTACACGCGGCGTGCATGGAGTTTCCCCCGCTGGTGCATGCACGATGAAAAGTTCAATAGTGTCATGAAGAAAGGACGGCAGGGCACAGGCAAAACTGGTTAAAACATGGACATTAAAAAAAAAAAAAAAAAGGAAAATTTTCTTAATAAAACCTTTCCCGTCGCTGCTTCTACTGATGCTGTTTTTTTCAGAATGACAGTTGCTTTAATATCTGTTTATCTATCTGAAGAGAGGAAATGCACATAGTGATGAAGATTTATCCTGAATCCAAGCAAAAGGTAGTAGGGCAGGGGCGTAGGATAAACATATAGGATCCCTAGTGGCTAAAGGACAGAAATGGAGAAAAGGGATAACCTGTGTTAATCGGGGTAACCCGCATGGAACGGCAGTTACTCCCCTTAACAGAAGGCATGGGGGTAATCTGCATGGAGTGGAAGTTACTATCCTTAACAGAAGGCATGGGGGTAACATTCATGAAGCAGCAGTTACTACCCTTAATAGACACATGGAGGTAACCTGCATGGAGTGGACATTACTACCCTTAATAGACACATGGGGGTAACCTGCATGGAGTGGAAGTTACTACCCTTAACAGAAGGCATGGAGGTAACCTTCATGGAGCAGCAGTTACTCCCCTTAACAGAAGGCATGGGGGTAACCTGCATGGAGCAGCACTTTCTGTTATGGTTAATTGTGTTTGGGTGGATCCTTGGACTCTGTGGCAGCTGACCACACCCACGGGGGGGCAGTCCCGTGAGGGACCACGGTGTCAGGCTAAACTCCGGGCAGACAAACAGATTTGAATCTTTTATTAAACAGTATATGGAACCACCAGAGGTGGCAGTAGTGAGTAGTGGTTGTAGAGCCCAGCTGGGCGCGTCTCTCAAGAACGCTGGAACAGCGGATCCTCTGTAGGGCAGTGCTGTAGTGGAAAGAGACTGAGAGTTATGAGCACACAATAAGATTAGCATTCAGAGTCCCAAGAAGAATTAGGAGAGCTCCGAGACAGTGAGAGCAGGCCCTCGAGGAGTGAGTACCTGATCCTTTAGAGCAGAGAGACTCAGTAGCGTTGTACTCCCTAGCAGTAGCAGAGATTCCACTAGACGAGAGGTCTGGCACCGGAGCAGAGAGCAGGCCCTCGAGGAGCGAGTACCTGATTCCAGTGAAGCAGTACTGTTGAGAGAGATGGTTTCTGTACTCACTGATGGAAATTGTAGTTAGTTCTTCCAAGTAGAAGGGTAGAGGTTGCAGGCAGCGACACAGGGAACATGGGCCCTCGAGGAGCGAGTACCGGTTTCCTGATAGCACCTGAAAGAAGCAGAGAGGCCCCCGAGGAGCGGGTACCCCGTTAGAGACCCGAAGGATAGTAAGAGTTCCAGATAGAACTGGAGTGGCAGAGTAGCTTAGGGACGGAGAGCGAATCCCATCCGTACGAATTCTGATCGTAAGAATCCTGATCGTAAGAGTCCTGTTGCTAACTCAACGAGCTAGCAAATGCTGTAGGCAGAAATAACCTGGAGTCGTGACATTAGAACAGGGGGACGCCCCTGATGTTTGCGCCAACGTGAAAATAAAGATGAGGGCAGCGTGTGCGCGCGTGCCCTAGAGGTACCTTGAAGGAGAATGGCGAGAGGCAGCACCAAAGCCAGGCCGGGGATACCAGAGAGGACGGCAAACAGACACCGCGGCGGCCATCAGTCCAAGGTGAGCAGGAGGAGCCGCAAGTAGAGAGAGATAGGCTGGGCGAAGCCGTTGAAGACCAACGGAGCAACACTTACTACGCTTAACAGAGGGCATTGGGGGCTTTCTGGATGAAACAGCAGTTACTCCCCTTAACAGAAGGCATGGGGTAACCTGCATGGAATGGAAGTTACTACCCTTAACAGAAGGCATGGGGGTAACATTCGTGAAGCAGCAGTTACTACCCTTAACAGACACATGGAGGTAACCTGCATGAAGTGGTAGTTATACCCCTAACTGACACATGGGGGTAACCTGCATGGAGGGGCAGTTACTACCCTTAACAGACACATGGGGGTAACCTGCATGGAGTGGAAGTTACTACCCTTAACAGAAGGCACGGGGGTAACCTGCATGGAGCAGCAGTTACTCCCTATAACAGAGGGTATGGGGGTCTATCTGAATGAAAATAGCAATTAATCCCTTTAACAGAAGACATGGGGTAACATGCATGGAGCAGAACTTACTACGCTTAACTGAGGGTATGGGAGGGCTATCTACAAGGAGTGGCAGTTGCTCCCTTTAACAGAAGATATGGGGGTAACTTGCATGGAGCGGCACTTAATACCCTTATCAGAAGGCATGGAGGTAACATTCATGAAGCGGCAGTTACTACCTTTAACAGAAACTTGGGTGGAAACTGCATGGAGCGGCATTTACTACCTTTAACAGATTCATGGGGTAGCCTGCATGGAACGGCAGTTACTCCCCTTAATGGAAGGCATGGAGGTAACCTGCATGTAGTGGCAGTTACTACCCTTAACAGAAGGCATGGGGTAACCTGCATGGAATGGCAGTTACTCCCCTTAATAGAAGGCATGGGGGTAACCTGCATGGAATGGCAGTTACTCCCCTTAATAGAAGGCATGGGGGTAACCTGCATGGAATGGCAGTTACTCCCCTTAATAGAAGGCATGGGGGTAACCTGCATGGAGCGGCAGTTACTACCCTTAGCAGAAGGCATGGGGCAACCTGCATGGAGTGGAAGTTACTACCCTTAACAGAAGGCATGGAGGTAACATTCATGAAGCGGCAGTTACTACCCTTAACAGACACATGGAGGTAACCTGCATGAAGTGGTAATTACTACCCCTAACAGACATATGGGGTAACCTGCATGGTGGGGCAGTTACTCCCCTTAACAGACACATGGGGGTAACCTGCATGGAACAGCCGTTTCTCTCCTTAATAGAAGACATGGGGGTAACCTGCATGGAGTGGAAGTTACTACCCTTAACAGAAGGCATGAAGGTAGCATTCACGAAGTGGCAGTTACTACCCTTAACAGACAGATGGGGTAACCTTCACGGAGCGGCAGTGAAGGTTACCCCATCTGTCTGTTAGAATGCATGGGGTAACCAGCATGGAGCGGCAGTTGCTACTCCTAACAGAAGGCATGAGGAGTGTAATCTGCACAGAGCAGCAGTTTCCATGCTAAAAAATAAAAATAAAATAAACTTGCTCGGCTGACTGGATGGACCAACTGAGTCTTTTACTGCTATCATTTATTATATTACTATAAGTTGGGGGGGTGGAAACGGGGGAGAATGGAAGGTTGGTATATATAGTGATACTTTTTTCTGCTCAGTTACAACCAAACATTGTACCGCAAAATGTTGTGTGGTTTTAGTTTTGGTCGGTTGAAGTGCAGAATGCAAAAGGCAAAAGCTTGTTTTTGCCCATAGCTAAATAACATTTCTGTCATGGTCGCTCAGAATTTCACAGAACTGATGATTTGGCAGTTTGCTTTTTCTTTGTGCTTAACAATGATGTCATTAGTTAGCTACGCTCCTGTGTGGAGGTTTTGTGGCAGAGTTTTATCATTTTTGTGAAATTGCATAACGATTTCATAAGCACATGAGGGAGGGAGAAATGTACTGGAGCAAAATGCTTGAGAGTTTTACCCTTGCAGAACTCTCGATCTGTTTGCTCTGCAAGTGGACGCAGTATGTTCGTTCCTAATCTCGATGAGGAGTATTGGCTCCAGGATCCAAAACACCCAAATGGCTCCTACCATGGTGACTGAAATCGCTTTCCCAATGATGACTGATGGTTAGTGCCCAAGCAGAGTATACACTGTGGCTTATTTACACGTGCAAGTGGGGCATAGAAGGATTTATGTGTATTGAAAGGCCCATTACCTTTCCCTGGCAATGACCACAGATTCTTCCTTCTTCTCTTGACAGTCAGGGGGCATGGAGTGCTGCTAAAACTCACATTCACAGTGCCATGTGGAAAGTGAATCATTGCTGTCATGGAGCTTACCTTCTGCTGGCCCAGCAGTAGTGACCGAAGGAATTCTTCAGGGAGCTGCATCCTGCTTTCTGAGCAATAGCCAACCCATGTCGTGCTGTACATTGTGTACTGAAGAGGCAGAGTAGAGAAAAGGAATGGGGTGGGCTCTTTGTATTAGGAATTTAGTATTAGCAAATGAAATAAGTGTTGTGTCCATCGGTGCCCGACGCCCTCTCTCCACCCTCCTTACCTCCTTGGCGCCTCCCTCTTCATCCGCGGGAAGATTGGCTGCCGCGACGTCCTTCTGCCGAGATCACCCCCGGCATCCCCGGATCGGCTCGACGCTGCAACCGCCATGTTTCCTGGAGGCCTAGGGGCGCGCGCGCGCGGCACAGCCCCGACTGAAGTACCGGTGATGGCGCGAACCTCGGGGGCGTCCCCTGAAGATGACGTCACCCGCGACGGATATTTAAGGTCTCAGTATTTGTTAGCAGATCGAGTTAGCAAGGAATGTCTTCGGACTCGCTCCAACTTCCAAGCTACTCTGCCTCCTCGGACTTACCAGAGGTACCCGCTCCTCGGGGGCCTTGCTCTCTCCTTTGTTTTTCAGGCGATTGTCTGGGATCGGTACTCGCTCCTCGAGGACCCTGTTCCCAGACTTGCTCCGTATACTCTTCTGCCTGAAAGTCATCACTACCAACTATATCAGCTACATCAGTGAGTTACCATCATTCTCTCTGAGCTTTACCTGGAACCAGGTACTCGCTCCTCGAGGGCCTATCATTCCAGTTCCTGGGCTTCATTGGGACATTGTGTGAGTGTTACCATCTGCATACCCTGCCTACTCACTATCTTAGTTTCTCTACAGCTCAGCCTCCAGGGATCGCTGTTCCAGTATCTGAGGGACTACAGCCCAGCCGGGCATTCCAGCTCACTACTGCCACCTCTGGTGGTTCAATATACTGTCTAATAAAAGAACTAGTGTGTGTCTGTCTCCAAACTCTGAGCCTGACCGGTGGTCCCTCTCGGGATCATTCCCCGGGGGCGAGGTCATTTGCCACCGGTCCAAGGATCCACCCTCAACGCTCCTATATAAGAACGGACTGCTAACTCCCTAGCAGACTGCTAACTCCAATAACAACAGATTGCTAACTCCCTGCAACAGATCCTGAACAGATTACTAACAGAACTAACAATAAGGGAAGGCAGAGACGAGCTAAATTATTATGGGTTGCCCTTGGAAAGACTAAGAGAAATTCTCCTTGTATGAGAGTATTATACAGACCTCCAGCACAGGGGAAGAAGGTGGACTCAGGCATGGTAAAAGGCATCATCAGGATGGAGTGCAAAGGAGAGGTCTTGCTTATAGGAGACGTCAGTCTATTGAATGTGGACTGGAACCTACCTACTGTGATGTCAGCAAAGAACATAATTGCATAAGTACATAATAAATGCCATACTAGGAACAAGCAAAGGTCTATCAAGCCCAGCATCTTGTCTCCAGCAGTGGCCAATCTAGGTCACAAGTACCAGATCCCAAAGAATAGGCCCTATCCTTTTTCCTCATAAACAGGATAAGCACTGGATAGGGGAGGGGGGTCCATATTCAAAGGCATCCAGCCGGATAACTTGTGAGTTATCCGGCTAAATGCTGACTTTTCAATATTTTGGACACTTATCCGGCTACATTTTAGTTGGATAATGTAGGGAAATGCTGGGGGTATTCTGGGGCAGAGTTAACTGGGTGCGTTATCTGACTAACTCCAAGATTCAGAGTCAGTTGGATAGCTTATCTGGCTAACTCTGGCCGTACCGTAGAGCTGGCTAACTTTGCTGGATAAGTTTACCCAGCTGAAAATTGACCCCCTGGATTCCCCACATCTATATGGCTAATAGTGGTTCATAGACATCTCATCAGGAACTTGTCTAACCCCTCTTTTAACCCTACCCAACTATGCTCTCTGTTTTCACCACACCATCTGGCTACATGTTCCACAATTGTGCACTGAATGAGAAAATACTTTCTCTAATTTATTTAAAAAGTGCTATTTACTGCCTCCGTGGGATGCCCCCTATTCCTGGCATTCCCAGATGCCTTACGAGGTATGCTTTTCAGGCAACTAATGAAATAGCCCATTTGAGGGGCAGCTACCCTGGATCTAGCACTAACAAATGAGACAGTGCTACTGACTTCAGGGTAAGGAAAAATTTAGGAACCTACCATGGTGATATTAAACATCAGCCTGAAAAGAACCATACGAAGACTAGGCTCTTGGACTTCAGGATGGCTGTCTTCAAGGGAATGAATGATATTGATGAGAGGGCTCTGCTGGGATTCTGAGAGCTGAAGGGTGGGGAGGAACATAAGTCAGCAATAAAAGGGAATGTTCTGAAGGCAACAAATCTCTGTGAAAGGCAGGTTAGCAAAGACAAAAAGAGAACGATTGTTTTCAAAGGGATCCAGGTGGCAAAGTAAGGGCTCAACTTGCTCGATCAATACCTTTTAAAATTAACCAGGCAAAGCAATTAAATTGAGCAACCTAAGTTTCCTTTTGTGGATAAGTTTAGCCACTCAAATTCTGGGTGGCCCAAGAGGCAGGGGTAGGGTGAGGGAAGAAAGGTGATTTTCAGTGCTGGCTGCCTAACTTGGCCAGCCAAGTCGGCGTGTTGCAGTAGCAGGCTTACATCTGGCTAGCTAGGTGCTCATCTACCCTATCCTGTACCCCTAAAGGTCTCTCCCCTGTCCTGATGTTCCCATAAAATTATCAAGCCCAGATCTTCCTCTCCCCCTTCAAGTCCCAATAAAAATAGGGAGCCATTGCCATCTCTCGGCTATCTTGCCACCACTCCCCAAGTCCCGATATTAATAAAAAGTGAGGCCCTGTAATCTCTCCCACCTCACTCCTGAAATGCAAAAAATGGGAGCTGCTGTCCAATCCCCTTCCTTCTTTGACAAAGCTCCACAGATCAGGACCCCTCTCTTTCCTATCCCAGGACTGGCTCTGGCTCTTCAACCCATCTAACAATCCCTCTCTTCCCGGAGACAGATGAGGTATTCAAACCTCCTCCCAGCTCCAGCAGGGCATTTCTAGGAGTGCCAGCAGCCTATTGCTACTTATTACAAATGTATTCACTGCATTTTCAAAGAAGGGACCAGTCCCCATTCAGAACTAGAAGAGCAAATGATGAAGTGGAAGAGAAAACTGTCCAGTTGATAAACGGAGAAGGTAAAGCCTTCTTTAGATATATAAGATAGAAGGGTGAAAAAAACAAAGGGAAAATATATTAGGTAAAGGGAAAAGATGGAATTTGTGAAGTGAAGAACCAAAAGGGATGGATATTTGTTTCAAATGAATACTAAAAATGGGATGAATGGGGCCATTTTTGGTTCATTCTGAATGGCCTCTGAAGAAAATATTTGAAAATTTTCAAGTATTTTTGTTTTCATGTGTGGAGGGGAAAAGTTAAAAAAGGTGTCCTGGAGGCCCTCTGACCCCCATCCAGTCCCAATAGAAGTCTTGAGGCTTAGGCAAGACTCAGCCATGACCTCCTCAGGCCCCTACAACCCTTATCCCTCCTCCGGCAAAATAACTTAAGGCCCAGGCCATTCTAGATGGTCTAGTCAGGCCTAGCTGGAGCTTTGCCAGATCCCTATGTCCCTCTTCCCTTCTAAAACTTACTGAGGGCAGAAGCTATGGACCACCTTGACTGCCAGTTACTTCATCTGTGGTCCAGTGTTCCTAAAGAGGAGGAGTGATGCCTACTCAATCCTGTCCTGTCCCAAAGCAATGTCACTATGGCACTTGTCTCAGATGCAGACGGTGCCATGGTGTAAGGCTGTACAAACATTTTTGAATGGCCATCGTACAGAATAGCATAGGTATAGGAAATTAATTTTTGAATTGGGATAGGTGTGTTTGGATCTTTGAATCAGGATAGGAAAGCTCTGATTGGATGTAGTGAGATTATTAAATGACTTGGAGGAAGAAAGCATTGGTAACCATTGATGCTTGTGAAGTTGTATCGTGATGGTTGTGGTGTCAGTAGATGGTGGATCCTAATCACAAAAAACAGAGGTCTATAAACTTCTACTCACACCCTATCTTATAACTTCATTCATACTAATATTTTATGAACATGCATCAGAAAAATGGTGTCACCCTTGTTTTACATCCACTGCCTCTCACCACGCAAGCGGTATCAGCAATGGACAACCAAGTTGTCACTTATCTGCTGGTTCACTGAAAGAATCCCCTTTTTAATTTCTGTACTATTTTTTTTTTATTTATTTAACACTTTTATATACCGAAGTTCGTATTTACATCACATCGGTTTACATGGAACGGATAGAGAGGAGGAAATGGAAAAGAGCAGGGTAGAAATTACATTAAACAATATAACTGTTTGAACAAAATGGCAATAATAAGAAGAAGGTTGTAATCATAGAAGTTAAAAGGATAGTGGAGGAGGGAAAGGCAAAGAAGGGGGAGAAGCGGTAGTAACAAAGTAACTGAATTTAATTCCATCAACTATTTATTAAAACACATTTTACTTATCTCAAAACAAAATGTATAAGTAAGGTCCCAGTATCTGTGCTGGGACCTTACCTAGTACCTCACCTAGTTCCAATCATCCGACATGAGCTTGCATTTCAGGGGTTACCGTTCTGTAAATAAAATACAAAAACAGTCAACAACAAACTTCAACTACTTTCTTCTAAGTAATATTCTCTATAAATCAGGACACAATCATTCAAACAACACAAAGTCGCCCTGGACACCTCTTCTTGTTTGTCTCTGGAGACCTTTCCCACTTCACTTGTCTTAATAAATGGCAAAACGCTCTCAACACATACACAACCATGTCAAATTTATGAACCTAATTGCGCTACCTTTGCCCTGTCACATGATAAGGGCAAAGGGCCACCGGCGCCATTTCTCAACGCAGCCGTGGCCAGAGAGCTGGAGATCGCGTCGGGACCTCCCAATGGACCCCAGGTAATTTAAAACATTTTGGGGGGGTTCGGGAGGGTGGGGGATTTGTTTTAAAGGTTCGGGGTGGGTTTTAGGGTTGTTTTGGTGTGCTGGTTTTCCCGCGCCCTATTTAACGATACAATACAAATGCCCCTGATGATAAATCGGGGGCATTTGTATTGTATCGTGCACTCTAACGATTTTGGATGATTTTAAAATTATCTGACGATAATTTTAATCGTTCAAAAACGATTCACATCCCTAGCGCTTATTTTAAAGATCCTTCCTGTCAAAGCAGGGGCTATGATAGCGTCTGATGATAACCTCATGCGCATAGAAGCTTTCAGCTCTTATGGGTTAGCTGGTATAAGTCCTGGAACCTAGAGCATTATGACGGTTGCTGGAATTCACAAAGCAAACTTGTCCCATAAGTCCCCTACTTAGTGAGAAATAACTGTATTTGTTTGTTTAATTTGTTTTTTTCTCACTCTCAAGAGGTTTTTTTCCAATAAAATAAAGATAAGGTGCAGCACCTTGAAATATGTAGGGTACAGGATGCAGGACAACATCGATTTACAAAAGGAAGATCCTGTCAGATATACTTGATTGAATTGTTTAACTAGGTGACAAAAGTAAGAGGTAAGGGAAGGCTGGTAGACCTTGCTTATCTGGATTTCAGTAAGACCTTTGACATTGTTCCATATTGAAGAATTGTAGGCAAGCTGGATAGTATGGGAGTAGGCCAGAAAGCTGTAAATTGGAACTGGCTGAGCAGCAGGACACAGAGAGTGGAGATAAACTGACTCTACTGCTCAAGGAAATGTTGTCAGTGGAGGTGTCCCAGTCCTCACTGGGATTGGTTCTTTCCAATATCTTTCTTTCTTAGTGACCTTGCTGAGGAACGTGAAGGGAAAATATGCTTGCTTGTAGATGATACTAAAATCTGTACAGAGCCAAAATGCCAAAACTGGTGAAAAAAAAATGAAAAAGGACTTGAAAAACTGGAAGAATGGCCAAGGGACTGGAAAATAAACTTCAAAGTGAAAAAGCGTAAGATCAATCTAATCAAACCAAGGGAGAATGTGTAAAATCATTTATTTGAGATGCAAAAATCAATCAGCCAGCATACCAATTAGGACAAAAACTGAAAACTGTCAAACAAGAAAGACATCTTGAAGTAATCATTTCAGAAGATGTCAAGGTAACCAGTCAATTTAATAAAACCACTGGGAAAGCTAATGGCATGTCCAGTTGGATAAGTAGAAGTAGGGAGGGTAATTTTATTAACAGTACACACTCCTCATGTAGAAAGTACATGCAGACTTCGGCCCAAATTTTCAAAATGGATGACAAGATGATGGCGCCAGACTCATGGCCTGCCGGTGCCATTTTTGAATAGAGCACTGCTGGGACAAAAGAACCCAGGGATCACTCCTGTGCCTTGTAGATACTTAAAATTGCAGGTAAGCTGGGGGGGGGAGGTCCCGGTGAGTAGGTGGGGGATGGGGAAAAGGCTAGATGGGACTTTTTCAAACTGAAAAGAAATGAGACTGGGAATTTCTTGTTTTGCTTCAAATGAAAGCACATCTCTAGCTGCAACCCTATCATCAGCGGTAATAGAGTACGGGTTGGCAGGTAATGACCAAAATGGTCTGTCTGGTCTGCCCAGTGCTGTTCAGGGTTGTAACCATCTCTCTGTGGAGGGGGGGGGGGGGGGGTAATCATTTTGGAGCAGTCGTGGTTACAAACCAAACGGCAGTGGTGCAGCAGCTTCGGGCTTTGAGAGTGGCTTAACATATCCTACACATAGCAGCCAGAGTTATAACCTTAACATCGATACGCACGCTTAGGACAGATCCAGACTACAGGGCAGTGGTGGGAGCAGGTCTGAGAGGTCGGGTTACAGACATTGGCGGGGGACTGGTGTTGGTTGTAGTAATGGGCAATTTACCTGCTCACCTTCCCAGAGTGGTAGAAAACCGGAGCATGGCATTTATGAATTTTTATTGCAATCAGCTATGAGCTATCGGGACATGTGGGAAATCAGATATGAGTAAATAAATAACTAATAATAACCATGCAGACTGAATAGGCCAATTGATCTTTATCTGCCATCACTTACTCTTACTATGTACAGGAGATAGAGATGGGAAAATACTTTCTCTTTACATCATGGTACTCTGACCGCCCCCCCCTCCACACCCCCCCCCCCCAAAAAAAAAAAAAAGGACCACATAGAAAGGCCTAGTAAAAGAGAATAAACAGAGAGAAAAAAATTCTCCTGCACAAATGGTAAGTGCCAGTCAATTTAGCAAGGCTCTTCAAGATGAAGTGTTTTTGCCTGTTATCATATAAATTGTGTTCACAAGCAAAATGTTCTTTTAGAATCCTTTTTTAATCTTTTTTTTTTTTTCCTAGCTGCTGGTGGAAAAGCGCTTTAAACAAAACAATTTTCTGAACTCTGCTGGTACTTTCAAGCCACAATTCATGGTTATCTAGCAGGAGAAGGACATAGGATCTCTGTACTAAACCCATGTGCCTTCCAGGTTGAAGATTTAATATCAATCTTCTGGCTCGGGCTGTATCTTACGAGTCTATTCACCAGCATAGCGATCGTACATCTTTTGCTCTCTGCTCCATAATGATTAATGCCCACCTGCTATATGATCCCTTTCCTCAGTTTTGCACCAAGCTCATCATTTTATATGTCCCAGAATTATTTTGTCTCACCACAATGAAGGGCTCCATCAAAATGGCAAAGGGCTTTTTTCTGCAGCTTCATCATATTTCCTAAAAAGCATCCTCCTTTCAGGCCCTGATTTCTTTAAGAAAAGTCCGGTTTAATAATGTCTGCCCACCATTCTATATAGGCAGGCATTTTTTACTTGATAAAGACCAAAATAGTCTCCTCTACCATACACGTAAACACATCATATTTGTTTTCCTTTGATGTATTATTGTTTTAAAACAAATACATATTTTTTTTTATGGAATAAAGGTTTTTATTTTTGTCATTGCATTTTTTTTTTGTAAAAACTAGGAGGCTATGGAGTAGTCCACGTTGTAAAAAATATGCATGTCCATAAAAAAAAAAATATGATAAGTGGATAAAAGGAAAGAGGTCTGATACAGTCCAGGGAAAGAGCTAGCAAAATGGTATAATCCTTGCACTACATGTCCTATGAAATGAGACTTAAGGACATAAATATAAAGAGGTTTGCTTTTAACGTGGGTTGGCCAGCTAAATTTGGACTTAGCCGGGAAAAACAGTGGGATTTTAAAAAAATCCCTCCGGTTTGACCTCCCCTGATTTAGCCAGATAAGTCACTAGCCAGCTAAAGGCATTTCTGGCTGCACCAGGGGTGGTGCAGGGGTGGAGTATCATTATCCAGCTAGCACCTAGCGCCACTAAGCCACGATATCTTTTCCTGTGAGGGCTCCCGATATCACGGAGGGCTGTCACTGCAAAGGCGGGCCCCTCACCCTCAAAAAAAAAAAAAAAAAGGCGCAGCCGTACGGCACGTTGTTTTGTCTTGTGGGACTCAAACAGCGCGGCTAGCAGCCCTCTTAGGCGAGAGGCGGCCTCAACCTCAAGGGACTGCCATCACCTGAAAGGGCTGATCGCTTTAAAAAAAAGAAAAGGTGCCCGGCATAAGATGAAGTCGAGCGGAGGTCAAGGCTGACCACCGGCTCAACCCGAGGCCACCACTGGAGGCGGTTCCAACACCCCAAAAGGGTTTAAAAAAAAAAAAAGATTTCATTTCAGGCTTGGAAATGGACCCTCCCCGAACCCTGTGCTCAATAGTGGGCTCCCACCCCCCCTTTCCAAAGACTTAAAGCTCGTCACTGACCCCCTCCACCCCAATAGTGAATCAAAAACATTGGGATATAGTGCCCCCCCCCCATCCCCAAATGAATTAAAGAAAAAAAACATTGGACATTCAATGGGACCCCCGACCCCTCTCCCGCACCCCCAAATATCCAAAATTCGAAGCCAATCCCATGATGGAGCCCGGGCCACCCCCTACCTCCGGGCCCATGTCCCACGGTTTCATTCAATGTAACAGGGGCGTCCCCGGACCCTAATAATGATCCTGAGGCTCCTGCATTTATAGTTACAGGGCCAGGTACAATTTTAAAAAGGTGCCTGGCAAAAGGTGACGTAGAGCAGGGGCCAAGGGTTACCCCTAGCTCCACCTAAGCCTGCCAAAGTGTTAAAAACAAGAATTAACTTCACGTGCAGTGATGGACCCCCTCAAACCCTGTCCTCAATAAATAGTGACCCCCAATCCCCCATTCCAAAGAATTAAAGCCTGTCACTGCCCCTCCCACCCCAATAGTGAATCAGAAACGTTGGGGGTATAGTGCCCACCTCCTTCCCTGTCCCCATCCCCCAAATGTATTTTAAAAAGCATTGTATGTTCAATGCCCCCCCCCCCCCAGCTCCCTGGACCTCCCCGCAAACCCCTCCCAAAACCCCAAAATTCAAAGCCAATCCCACAATGAGGACCAGGGTACCCCCTAACCCAGGCCTAATCCGCGCCATTTTCCAAAATGGCACCAACCTGACTTTGCCCCTATCACACGATGGGGCAAGGTCCGGGGATCAGACCTAGGTCCAATCCATGGACTTTGCCCCAATCATGTGACTGGGGCATGGTCTGGTCAGTGCCATTTAGAAAACTGCGCCAACTGGACCCAGGTGTAGGGGGGCTCCCAGGGCCCCATCGTGGGATCGGCTCTGAATTTTTTTTGTTTGGGGGTGCAGGAAGGGGGTTGGAGTGAGGGGAATCCCACTGAATATCCCTTGCTTTTTTTAATACATTTGTGGGCTGGGGGAAAGGGAAGGAGGGAGTACGATACCCCCAACGTTTTTTGATTCAACATTGGGGTGTGGAGATGGGAGAAGGGGGGGGGAACAGTGACCGGCTTTAAGTCTTTGGAAAGGGGGGTTGGGGGCCACTTTTTATTGAGGACAGGGTTTGGGGGGAGCCAGCGAAGTACGTGAATTTAAATCTTTTTTTTAACACTTTGGGCCATTGGAGCTGCCTCGAATGGTGGCCCCAGGTTAAGCTTGGGGTCAACTTTGATCCCTGCTCACCTTCATTTTTTTGCCAGGCACCTTTTTTTAAATTGTACATGGCCTCAGGACGCTTGTTAGGGTCCCAGGACTCCAACATTCCATTTAACGAAAGCCAGGGAGGTACTGTTAATTTATCACAGCTGACCATTTTACACAGAATTACCTATTAATGAGCTGCTTTGCATGGGCTTGCATTATTCATGCATACTGCATGCAAAGCAGCTCATTATGATAAGGAAGGGAATCTGTACAGGGTCATGCAAAATATCATGTATATCACGCGATATTGCCGCGACAGAGCTCTCTTGTGCGATGAACAGCGTGTATCCCACAATATATTCTGTTTAATGCAAATTAGAGACCTCCTGCGGCTTGATGCATCGCCAAGTAAGTTAGCCAGCTAACAGCAACTTTAAATATTATCCAGCTAACTAAGGCCTGGATTCACTAAGCTGTTATATTTTATCGTGGGAGGAGCCCAATATCGCAGGGGGGGGGCATTCCCACAATAACTGACCCCTCCCCAAGAAAACATTTCAGCAGTATCGCTGCATAGTAAAAATCTGCTGACTGGGCCTATATCTAGGGATGCTCCGGGCCCTTACCCTGACCACCAATGCTGTGTTTAAGGTAATAGGGTGTGGAAGGGGGTCCAGGGAGTGGGTCACTAGACCACCACCATTTATTTTGAAACATTGGGGGTTAGGAGGGTGGAGGATTGAGGAGGGCCACTCTTTCTATATTATTGTAATGGAAAGGGGGAACCAGGGGGCTGGGGGGCTAACTTTTTTTGGGGGGGAGGTTAATCTATATGGATGGGTCTAGTAAGACCCCTAGTGATTTTTTTCTTCCCGAGGGATATTCAGTTTGAGCCTCAGGGCCCTTTAAATTTACTGCAGGAGCATCGAGACCCACGTTAGGATCTCGGTTATCTCACAGTAGATTAATGAATTTCAAAAGTTGTAGGTAAATATAACGTGGCTGACAAAATTCTGTCAGCTATTTATTTTTTATTTATTTAACAGTTTTATATACCGAAGTTCTAGTAACAAAGTTACTAATCAATTCGGTTTACATTATAACAATAAAATTGACAGTATATAGAATAATGTCTTACAGAGAACAGGGAAGATTGAACTTGGAAATAAATAAAATAACTTAATGAGAGCAATAAATAACTTCAACGGAGCAAGGAGAGTACAATTTAAATACAATATAAAATAGGAGAATATATTTTCGGAATTGACTGTTATTTTATTTACATAGAATTAGGTATACATGAGCTGTTTTGCATGAATTTGCAAAATTCATGCATGCAAATACTAGTCAAAGCAGCTCATTGTAATAGGAGTAGGAACCTGATCAAAAATATGCGCGATACTGCATAATAGTGCTGCGATAGGGCTGTATTGCGTGACATCAAGCATTTATTGCATGATATATGCTGTTAAACGTACCTTATAGCCCTATCGTGGCTTGATGAATCTCTCTATTACCCAGAGAACTTTAGGACTATATGACAATAATACTCAAGTTATCCAGATAAACTTATCCAGCTAACTTTGATATGGCTGGGTTTATTAAGAGGCGAGCCCATGCTGCTGAGTATCCTGACTTATCTGGCTAATTTTGCAGGCTGCCCAGCAGCTGAGCGGAAGAAATATGACGAGTGAGATAATCAAATTTGCAGATGATACAACATTGTTCAGAGTAGTTAAATCACAAGCAGATTGTGATAAATTGCAGGAAGGCCTTGTGAGACTGGAAAATTGGGCATCAAAATGGCAGATGAAATTTAATGTGGATAAGTGCAAGGTGATGCATATAGGGAAAAATAATCCTTGCTGTAGTTACACGATGTTAGATTCCATATTAGGAACTACCACCCAGGAAAAAGATCTAGGGTTCATAGTGGATTACACATTGAAATCGTCGGTTCAGAGTGCTGCGGCAGTCAAAAAAGCAAACAAATTGTTGGGAATTATTAGAAAGGGAATGGTGAATAAAATGGAAAATGTCATAATGCCTGTGTATCGCTCCATGGTGAGACCGCACCTTGAATACTGTGTACAATTCTGGTCGCCGCATCTCAAAAAAGATATAATTGCGATGGAGAAGGTACAGAGAAGGGCTACCAAAATGATAAAGGGAATGGAACAGCTCCCCTATGAGGAAAGACTAAAGAGGTTAGGACTTTTCAGCTTGGAGAAGAGACGGCTGAAGGGGGATATGATAGAGGTGTTTGAAATCATGAGAGATCTAGAACGGGTAGATATGAATCAGTTATTTACTCTTTCAGATAATAGAAGGACTAGGGGGCACTCCATGAATTTACCAAGTGGCACATTTAAAACTAACCGGAGAAAGTTCTTTTTTACGCAACGCACAATTAAACTCTGGAATTTGTTGCCAGAGGATGTGGTTAGTGCAGTTAGTATAGCTGTATTTAAAAAAGGATTGGATGAGTTCTTGGAGGAGAAGTCCATTACCTGCTATTAATTGAGTTGACTTAGAAAATAGCCACTGCTATTGCTAGCAACGGTAACATGGAATAGACTTAGTTTTTGGGCACTTTGCCTGGTTCTTATGGCCTGGATTTGCCACTGTTGGAAACAGGATGCTGGGCTTGATGGACCCTTGGTCTGACCCAGTATGGCATGTTCTTATGTTGTTATGTTCTTAGGTATACGACGAGACTTTCAAATGCCTCAAAAGGTGTTAACAAAGCACGAGAAAGCAGGAAGTTCTAGATTATGGTTTATAAAAGGTGGCTCAAAGAGAAGTAATCTTAGGAATAACGTAAGAAAATATTGCTTCACAGAAAAGGTGATTATAAGCATGGAACAGCCTCCGAGTAGAGATGATATAGGTCCAAACAGTAAGGCAATTCAAGAAAGCCTGGAAGAAGTGCAGGCATTCCTTAGACAAGCTGAGGTGAGGCTCTGCGGTTATCAGGTACATGGAATGGCAAGACAAGATGGGCCACGTGGTCCTTCGCTGATGTCATTTTCTATATTTCTATGCGCATGGCTAATTTAAGTCACACAGGCAAATATTATTTTTACAGTTTACACCAGAGGTAGATGAAGGACATCTGAACTGAAGAGGAAGCAGCGAATAATAATCAGGGCTGAACTGGGGCAGGAAGGGTATTGACTCAGAGAAGTCCAAGCTGCGTCTCGTCTCCATGACCACCCAAGTTCTCTAATCTTTTTCACCCAGCTGGGATGTGAATAATATTTGTCCATTCGCTCCCGTGTCTGAAATATTCAAAGAGCGATAACACTTTAACTACCTCAGCCGCCCCTTTGTGAGCCCCTTCGTCAGACGTTTGGGGGACTTTGGGGATTTCTGGGGGCGGGGGGGGGGATTATTGTTTCTTTATCTTCTGATGTGTGGGGGAGGTTTGAACATTGAGGTAGTGGTAGGGAGAGGGAGGTGTGGGGCTGGGGCGGTGATTATGAGGAGACATGAGCGGGGGAAGTAGGGCTTGTTTGAGGAAGGTGAAAACTGGTTCTATGCAGGGCTTAAGTGGTCCTAAGGAGGTGAAAGCAGCTTTATTGAAACGTAGATCACTGTATAATAAAACCGCTCAGGTATGGGATTTAATAAACGCCACTGCCAGTGATGTGGTTTTTCTGACAAAAAGCATGGTTTTCTGATGATGCGAGCACACTCCTCCCTGATACTATGAGATTTTTTTTCTCAGAACCATAAAAGTGTTAGGGGGGGGAGGAGTGAAGGTTATAAGTAAAAAAGATTTATTGTTATCGTCAATTGAGATAAGAGAATTGTGGAGATGAGAGTGTTTGCTGTTAGCAGTTGCGAAAAAGGAGATAAACAGGCTTACTATTGATCTATTCCTCTCCCAATCCTAGTTTAAAACGGATGGGAGAGTTAGTTGAATATAAGGGAGAGGTAGTACTGCGATTTGAAAGTTCATTAGGTTTAGGTGATCTGAATATGCATGTGGGTGATAAAGCCTATGGGGAAAGCTGTGATGTTATTGGACAGTTTAAATGCTTGGGATCTGTCATAATTGGTTTCCTTCAGTACCCATGGGTGTGGGGGGGGGGGGGGGAACATATGTTGGATATTATTTTTGGGACTAGGCAAATTTTAATGGAGGGACATTTGCAGATATTGGGTGGGGAGGAGGTCACTTGGATAGACCGTAAAGTTATTTATTTTAAATTCCATATAGTCACTGAGGGGGATGGAAGAGTTAATAAGGGAGGTGGGATCTGTAGGGGAAGAATATATCAGGAGAGGTTTTATTCGGAGCTGAGTGTTGTTCAGTGGGAGGAGGGAGAGCAAAATATGGAAGACTTGGTGGGTAATTGGAATTTGCAGATGGAAGAAGTGTTGTTTCAGGTGGCTCCAGTAAAGAAGAGAAGTACTAGAGTAAAGGATAGTGAACCATGGATCATTTCAGATCTGAAAGATTTACAGGGAGAGATGAGGAGGAAAGAGAGGAAATGGGTTAGAACCCGGGTGTGGCATGATAAACTGGACTGGAAGACTTCCTTGAATAAATACTCAGGCACTATCCGCTTGGCTAAAAAGAAGCACTATGAAGATAGGATAACTTCTTCGGGAAATAGCCCAAAAGACATTTTTTGGGTTACTCAGGATATGTTAGGAAGAGATTGCCTCCCTACTACAATCATTCCAGAGGGTTTAAGCTGTCGTAGTTTTGCTTGTCATTGGAGACGTTACGTGATAGGTTAGTTAATGAAGGGGGTTGGTTGGGCCTGTTAAACTGGAGGAAGAGCAGGTGTTTAGGGTGAAGGGATTGGATTGAGGAAGTGGGAAGACTGGAATTCAGTAAAATGTTTAAGGGACTGTAATCCCACCACATGTTATATGGACCTTTGTCCTTCTTTTATGGTTCGGAATATACTAATTGAGTTATTAACCAGATTGGTTTTAATTGTTAATGAATCCCTGAATAGAGATATTTACCCAGAACTGTTGAAAAATATTATAATTCATCCCACCCTGAAAAAGATAGAGACAGATAAGGAGGAGATAGGAAATTTCCATCTGGTAGAAAATGGGTCTTTTTTAGCAAACGTTTTAGAAAAGGTGGTATTGGTTCAGTTAACTACACATCTGAAGGAACAATGTGTGCTAGATGAGTGTCGATCAGGGTTTCGCCCTGGTTACAGTACAGAAATTGTGCTGGTAGCGTTGAATGACACGACTAGGGAGAATTTAGATACAGGAGAGATGATGGGTTTAGTTTTACTAGACCTTACCAATGCCTTTGACCTGGTAGATCACCAGATATTGATTGCGCATTGTAAGGATCTAGGTTTTTCCGATTTGGCTCCCTTCTTTTTTGAGGGAGAGATTATTGGAAGCGCATGAAAGGGATGAGAGGGCGGAGGTCTATGGTTTAAACTGTGAGGTACCTCAAGATTCCCCTTTATCCTCCGCGTTACTTTTAAACATCTTTTTGCAGCCACTGGGGGCATTGATTTGTAGCTTGGGATTTCAGGGATAGATTTATGTAGGCGATATCCAGATTGTTTGCCCTCTAGAAAAGGACCCTGTAATGAACTTGGGTAGAGTTCAGAATGGCCTGCAGCATTTAAGGAGTTGGCTTCGGGAGGATAAGCTGATATTGAATGAGGAGAGAACAGAGCGGATGGTTTTCTCGTATGGGGCACCTAAGCATAGTCTTCAGTTAAGGGTGGGGAAGAAGGTTTGTGATAATATTCATGAAATTCAGAACCTTGGGGTGATTTATGAGGATAAGTGGTCCTTTGTACTGCATCTATCTGATGGTAAGGAGGATAATTTTAAAGGTGCGGCAATTGCGAAAAATAAGGAATAAAGTGAAGTGTTTCGGGCTATAGTACAGACACTAGTTAATTAGTTATACTACTATTTGATTATTGCAATGGGGTATTAATGGGAGTTACAGAGAAGAACTTGCAAAGACTTCAGATGATGCAAAATATGGCAGCCAGATTGATTTTTGACTGCCATAGATGTATTAGTGTTAGGCTGCTGTTGAGTGTTTTACATTGGCTACTAGTGAGAGAGAGAATTATATTTAAGACTATAATCCTAATGTATAAGGTCCATCATGGTAAGGGAGCCGGTTATTTGGTGAGCAGGGTACAGAGATATGTTCCCAGGCAGATGTTGTGTTCCTCAGTAGAGCCACTTTTTATAGTTTCAGGGATCAAGCAGTTAAAAAAAGAAGGGTCCAAGAATAAGATGTTTTCAGTATTGGGGCCTGAAGGTTGGAACTCTGTTCCAATAGCTATTAGCCTGGAGGCCAATTATTTGGGTTTTAGAAAACAAGGTGAAATCATGGCTGTTCCAATGTTTTAATTAGGGTAATCTTCTTGTGATTGTATTGTATTTTTATTGTGTTTATTGTAAACCGCCTTGGTCAGCTTGCTGTCAGTGCGGTATAAAAGTATAATAAATAAATAAATATCTGTGAATGCTCACATTAATCTGAAGCGATCTGGATTCTTATATTAAACTAGCGGTGCCCGGCCTCGCGTTGCAGTGGCAGAGTTAGGTTCTTTACCCTCCCTCCCCCTTCCACTTGCTCATTTACCTCAGTCACTCATCCTCCTCCCCCTTGGTCACTCACCCCCCCCCCCTTCCCTCCCCTGTCCCCACTCCAACTCTCTCCCCTCACACTCACCTCTTCCCTCATTCTCCCTCCCCTCACACTCACCTCCCCCCTCATTCTCCCTCCCCTCACTGTCACCTTCCCCCGCCTACTGCCTACCCTTCAGATCAGAAAACCTTTGTCTTTCTATTTCTGTGGGAACCCCCCCATCCCAACCCTTTAAATCAAATAATAACCCCCCACCCTCCTGCCCCCTCCCAAGACCTGGGAAATTAAAATTGTTGGTGCTACATGTGGTCTGTCCCTGGGCGTCTGCGCATTATGTAGCCAAATAGGGGAGTGCCTAACCAAATTTGCACTTCCAAATTTGTTTTGTGGTCTGGGGAGGGCTATTTTGGTGCATTCCCGAGATTGTGCAAGTTTAGTGTATGTATTTGTGTGTGAACATCCCCCTTCCCCCAAAAAACAACCCTATGAGAAAAGTTCTGTTAAACTAACCACCCCACACTCTCCTGCCCCCCCTCCCCCAGCCCTGCGAAAAACAGTAGCCCCCCTGCCCCCCCCCCCCAGAGTTGCTGAATGAATGAAACCTGCACCCCCTCGTGATCCCTCCTCAAGATGTTCGCAATAAATTCATCACCACTCCCCACCCTCCAGACCCCCAAGACCTGATAAAAATGTCAGTCGGTGGAGCGAGCGTTCAGGAGTGGTCCGGGAGCGATGTATTGGCGTTGGTCCGTCGGCTTCGAGCACTGAAACTGGTTCCGATGGCCCTTTGCCCTTACTATGTCAGTGGGGTGGAGCAATGGCAGCGGTAGGTCCTCTGACATAGTAAGGGCAAAGGTCCGCTAGCTGCCAGTCCTGAAAATGGCGCCGAGGGGCCCTCGCCCTTACTATGTCACATGGGCTACTGCCGCCATTGGTGTCCCCGAGTGGCATAGTAAGGGAAAGGGCCGTCGGCGCCATGTTGATTGCTAGCAGCCGACGGCCGTAGTGCAGGAGATGTGTCCCGGACTGGTCCTGGCCCCTCGCTGGAGCCTCCTGGACTTCTGTCAGGTTTTGTGTGTGTTGTGAGGGCCTGGGAAGTAAATAAATTTGGCATGTGTGTGGGGGTGTGAGGAGGGTGGTGGGTGTATTTTATCTGTAAAGGAAATAGTTATCTTCCGGCGAAAAAAGTGTGCGAATGTGTTAAAATGGAAGTGAAACGTGGACCTGGACTGGCGAAATGATTAGTGTAGCCTGTGTTAGCGTAAGGTGTAACAGATGGCGCTTACGTCCAGCAGATGTCGCTGTTTTCTGGAAAAAAAATTTAAACCTATTTTACCTGTCACAGGTGTGACATATCTGTAATGTAAGTACAGAAGAACCTTCCTGTATGCGAAATGAAGGTTGTGTCCAAATCTGAAAGCAATCGGTTCAGTTTTTTCTGAGATTAGCGATTTTGTCCAAACTAACATTTTTATTTATATAGATAAATGGGCTTATAAAAACAATAAATAGGAGGAGGATGCAAACTGGATTGAAGCTAACTTTGCTTGACCAAGTATATACTCAAAGCAAAAATTTGAAGAGTCCAACCAGAATGTGAGCTTTGCTTTAACATTTGCGTGCAATGTTGTTAGAAACAGATACAATACATGCCTGTGTATATTCTTCCACATGAATTATGCACTATGTGAGGCTGCCTGTGGGAATTTGCAGGTTTTACTGGTCTGTATTGTATATGTTGCTGTCTTTAAAAAAAAAAAAATGCACATGTAATTGGGCATGTGCCCACAGGCAGTCTCATTGTTTTGAATTGAATTTGCTTACGTTGCAGCTCACTTGACAGAATAGTCATTTTTAATGGCTAGCACTGTGTAAATATTTGGGAAGAGGGGGTGAATGGAAAGGTGTGAGAATCAATCCCGGTAGGTCAGACTGCTAATCTTTGGATATTGTATTCCTCTTTCAAATTGAATTATAAATATAGAGAATTAGGCATCTTAGCCAACTATGGCAAATTCCTGCTAGCATCCTGAGTTTCATTCAGTACCACTGTTTATCAGGTAAACTTGTGGTGGATGGCTGACTAGGCCCCACTATACCTTACTACTGGGAATGTTCCAGCCATGGGAGGTTCTGAGGGAGCAGCCTCACCTAAATCTTTCCCCTACAGGATGGATCACTTATGAGAGGGGACTCCAAGAGTCCTGGAGTGCCGTAGAGAGAGGGACGTCTTGAAGGGGCTCAGGGAGAGCGGCCAGGGGGCTGTGCTCTGTTTTTGGGTTTCTTGGTTCTGTAGGAGAGGCTGCTGTCCTATATGAATGGTAAAAGGTGAGAAAACAAGGATTCCAGCCCTGAAATGGAGGAGAAGACTGCTTTTTACTAGCCTGCCATCAGTGAGTAATCGAGAGCGAGAGAATAAGGGGATTTTGCAAATTTTCTTTTGATGCTGAAGAGATAAAGGCCTTGCATTTTTATTTTTATTTTTTTGTTAGAAGACCCTGGGATCCTATTGTAATTGAAACTAACTTAAGCTGCATAAAGAGCGGTGTCTGCATTATGTAGGTTTTTCGGAATTTAATGAACTGTTTTTCCTGCTTCTGATTTTGTAATATGGATCATGTCTATTTTTTTGTACCTCTTGAATTCTGATTCTTTTAAGTAAAAGTTATTCTTATGTTTCAAACACAACTTTTGGTATGTGGACTGTTTATTTTTGGAGCATGAGCCTCTATAGGGCCCTGTAGGCTTATCCTGTCCCACCCCTGAATTGAGTGGATCAAGACTTTGCAGGGATGAGAAATGGGACCCCCTTATAGAGGGGTGGAGGGAGTTATACTATGGTTTCAGTATTCCATTATTTGTATATGATTTGTGCACTGAACTCCATAATGATTTTCATACTAAATTGAAATGACCTTACAAATATAACTGTGTAACAAGCATTGGTATCTAAACCCAATGATCTAACAATGCCTTTTTTTTTTGCCACATCATTTATGGTTTATAATGCTTTTAAATGGTAGATGAATTTTCATAGTGTCTATTAAGAAGAAATGAGGATATTCCATTGCACATTATTCATATGTCCAGACACTGAAGGTCAACAAACAAACTC
This sequence comes from Rhinatrema bivittatum, assembly GCF_901001135.1. NCBI lineage: Eukaryota > Metazoa > Chordata > Amphibia > Gymnophiona > Rhinatrematidae > Rhinatrema > Rhinatrema bivittatum. The sequence continues at coordinate 29,527,180 of NC_042618.1, read as the reverse complement.
CAAGATTTTTACAAGCAGTACAATTGGTCTTTTCAAGGAGATCTGTCACTCGCCCAGTTTAGAACAGAAGAAGAGTGAGAGGTGCAGATCTGAATCCAGAAAAGTACTTGAGTCATGTACATGCAAATCCTCTCTCTTACTGACTCGGTATGAAAACATGGGCAAGTTCTATTAGGCCTTGTTTTCAAAAGAGTTGCACCATGGATGCAGAATGGGAAAAATGAAAGCTTTCAAATAAATAGCTTCTTCGTGTGCCTTAAGTTTATCTAACATGGGCAGCCGGGACTGTCCACCATTCCTCATGTGCTCTCCCTCATTAACAGAGCAGAAGGCAATAGGATACATGAGAAAGAACTTATGGACACAAATGTTTTGGATAATAAGGATCACATCTTCATTAATGTTAACAAACACATGCTAAAAACCTGAGCTAGTCAAAGTATACAAAAGCCCTCCTCCTCCCAAAAAAACCCAATGCACAATGTATGGATAACCCATCTGGCACATCCCAGCAAGGCATCCATTGGGTGACTGCCACAAACCAGAACACCCCTTCTCCCTTCCCCCTCCCCAGCCACACATTCCAACTGGGGCTCTCATCAAGGGTGATTACCTCGGTCTTACCCATTTAACTATCATCTTCCAAATCTCAACAATAGCTTATCAAGCTCTCCTAGTGTGTTCCACTGCCAGCCACTGCCACTTCCTTAAATAAAGAAGGCTCTAGTTGACCAAGCATTGTACATTGGGGAACTTACTAAATCAACCACACCATACCACATCAAGAATTTGCCAAGACATTTCTGATCCACTGTGGAATGATGAATCTATATGCAAACCAAATTCCCTGCTACCAGGCCATGACATGCAAATTAACCCACGTTGCAGCTATATCTTTCAAATTTAAAGTAGTCAGAGAATATAAAAAATTACTACTATTATGTACAGACAGTCATACAATCTGCGGATACTGCCTTCCAGTCTTTTCACCGCTTAGGGTACACTTTAATAATTCGTCCAAGGAACAATTTTTAAGGGTTGTTTTTTTTTTTAAGCTTTTCACATTTTTTAAAAGCTTTTCAATTCTTTTTAATCTTTAAGAGAATGAGATACTTCCCCATTCAGCAAAGCCCGACACACATTCCATACAAGTTCTGGAGATGGTTTTCAGGGGTGATGAGTCAGATGAACTGAACGAAATCACTGTGAACCTGGAAGATGTAGTAGGCCAGATTGACAAACTAAAGAGTAGCAAATCACCTGGACCGGTTGGTATGCATCCTAGGGTACTGAAGGAACTAAAAAATGAAATTTCTGCTCTATTAGTTAAAATTTGTAACCTGTCATTAAAATTATCCATTGTACCTGAAGACTGGAGGGTGGCCAATGTAACCCCAATATTTAAAAAAGGCTCCAGGGGCGATCCTGGAAACTATAGACCAGTGAGCCTGACTTCAGTGCCAGGAAAAATAGTGGAAACTATTCTCAAGATCAAAATCGTAGAGCATATAGAAAGACATGATTTAATGGAACACAGTCAACATGGATTTACCCAAGGGAAGTCTTGCCTAACAAATCTCCTTCATTTTTTTGAAGGGGTTTACTGAAGAGGATGTTGGGGAGGTACCCGTAATGGAGAAGGTTTTCATGGGGAATGATTCAGATGGACTGAATCAAATCATGGTGAACCTAGAAGATGTGGTAGGCCTGATTGACAAACTGAAGAGTAGTAAATCACTTGGACCGGATGGTATACACCCCAGAGTTCTGAAGGAACTAAAAAATGAAATTTCAGACCTATTAGTAAAAATTTGTAACTTATCATTAAAATCATCCATTGTACCTGAAGACTGGAGGATAGCAAATGTAACCCCAATATTTAAAAAGGGCTCCAGGGGCGATCCGGGAAACTACAGACCGGTTAGCCTGACTTCAGTGCCAGGAAAAATAGTGGAAAGTGTTCTAAACATCAAAATCACAGAACATATAGAAAGACATGGTTTAATGGAACAAAGTCAGCATGGCTTTACCCAGGGCAAGTCTTGCCTCACAAATCTGCTTCACTTTTTTGAAGGAGTTAATAAACATGTGGATAAAGGTGAACCGGTAGATATAGTATACTTGGATTTTCAGAAGGCGTTTGACAAAGTTCCTCATGAGAGGCTTCTAGGAAAAGTAAAAAGTCATGGGATTAGGTGGCGATGTCCTTTCGTGGATTGCAAACTGGCTAAAAGACAGGAAACAGAGAGTAGGATTAAATGGGCAATTTTCTCAGTGGAAGGGAGTGGACAGTGGAGTGCCTCAGGGATCTGTATTGGGACCCTTACTTTTCAATATATTTATAAATGATCTGGAAAGAAATACGACGAGTGAGATAATCAAATTTGCAGATGACACAAAATTGTTCAGAGTAGTTAAATCACAAACAGATTGTGATAAATTGCAGGAAGACCTTGTGAGACTGGAAAATTGGGCATCCAAATGGCAGATGAAATTTAATGTGGATAAGTGCAAGGTGATGCATATAGGGAAAAGTAACCCATGCTATAATTACACAATGTTGGGTTCCATATTAGGTGCTACAACCCTATAAAGAGATCTAGGTGTCATAGTGGATAACACATTGAAATCGTCGGTGCAGTGTGCTGCGGCAGTCAAAAAAGCAAACAGAACGTTGGGAATTATTAGAAAGGGAATGGTGAATAAAACGGAAAATGTCATAATGCCTCTGTATCGCTCCATGGTGAGACCGCACCTTGAATATTGTGTACAATTCTGGTCACCGCATCTCAAAAAAGATATAATTGCGATGGAGAAGGTACAGAGAAGGGTTACCAAAATGATAAGGGGAATGGAACAACTCCCCTATGAGGAAAGACTAAAGAGGTTAGGACTTTTCAGCTTGGAGAAGAGACGACTGAGGGGGGATATGATAGAGGTGTTTAAAATCATGAGAGGTCTAGAACGGGTAGATGTGAATCGGTTATTTACTCTTTCGGATAGTAGAAAGACTAGGGGGCACTCCATGAAGTTAGCATGGGGCACATTTAAAACTAATCGGAGAAAGTTCTTTTTTACTCAACACACAATTAAACTCTGGAATTTGTTGCCAGAGGATGTGGTCAGTGCAGTTAGTATAGCTGTGTTTAAAAAAGGATTGGATAAGTTCTTGGAGGAGAAGTCCATTACCTGCTATTAAGTTCACTTAGAGAATAGCCACTGCCATTAGCAATGGTTACATGGAATAGACTTAGTTTTTGGGTACTTGCCAGGTTCTTATGGCCTGGATTGGCCACTGTTGGAAACAGGATGCTGGGCTTGATGGACCCTTGGTCTGACCCAGTATGGCATTTTCTTATGTTCTTATATGGCCGGGCATAGATCTATGATAGTATTTTATAACTCACACATACCGTATAGGCGTGAGCTATAAAATACGAATGTCTTTACTCTGGAACACTGGCGCATAGGCATGCTTACACGCGAATACGTGCAATACGCGCTGAAAGCGAGTATTTCAATGCCTGGAACACGTGCACATTGCCTAGTTTAAAAATATACGTGTATATGCGTGTTTTATGTGCTAAAGTGCATTAAGTCGATATTATTTTAAAACGCGCACGCGCATAATTAAAATTAACCAGTTTACCAATCCCTCCACCAGTTCACCCAGTTCAGCCAGACCTTCTCCAGATCATCGAGACCCAGCCAATAATACACAGTAAGCAAGTCTGAGATCGATTACACCGGATAATTAGCAGGTGAAAAATGATGGAAGTAAGTTGCCAAACGTGCACGTGTCAGGGCTGTTTAAAATAGCAACTTATGTGTGTAACTGTTGGCCCCGCCCTGGAACGCCCCTAGATCTCCCCCTTTCATACCCTCATATATGTGTGCGCGAAACATAAAGTACGCCTGTACTTTTCCCTTTTATAAAATACTGATCGCATGAGTGCAGGCTACCTACATGCATGCATATGCTAATGGACCCAAAAAACAAAGCGGTAGCCGATCCAGTGAGCTGTGTAACAGTGACGACAATAGGAATCAGATGATAACAAGCCCTTTATTAAAACGCCCGACTCTGGCCGAGTTTCGCTCCCTTGCACAGAGCTGCCTCAGGGGCAATTCATTTTACCAGGACTTGATTTGATCAATGCAGAAAATATCGTATTGATTGTGCCTTCAGTGCCGATGTGTTCTCACTCAAATAGACTTTCTCTAATCAGCATAGTATTGCTACGTAATAGTTGCTTTGAAGTCAAAACGTTCTGTACATGACAAATTTAAAATGACGAGCCGTATCTTAGCTAGTCTTGACTAGCTAAGATATGGCTCTGTGCAAGGTTGTGCAAGGTTGTGCAAGGTTGCGTATGCTAATGTTCACGCGTGTAAAATTCACTTCTGTTTGTTTCCTTTTTACCGAGTACCTGTTTTAGGGCAGCTTCCGAGAACCTTTTTTTCCCTTGGATCTCTTGCGCATAGGCTGTGAGTTGCACTTTTTCCTTTCTTTGTTGAGATGTTATATCTCCTGCAGCTCTTTACGCTTGATTGCTGGATTCATTTCTTGTGTGGTCATACAGGGACGGGCTGGCCGTTCACACGATAAGGCAGTGCCCAAGGGGCCCAGGCTAGCCTAGGGCCATTTTCGAACTGGATCTGCTGGGGCAGGAGAGAGACTAGGGGATCACCTCCTGCCGCTTTCTACGCTGGAGACCCCTGAGAAAGGAGTAAGTAAGTAATGGTCTTTCGGAGGGGGAGTCCATTTCTTTTGTGTTTGGTTGTTTTGGTTTTTTTTTCTTGTTCATTTTTTTTTTAATTTAATATTTATTTTGGTTCAGCTCATAAAACGAAGTGAGACAAACATTAAATGAACTGAAACCTGAGTAAAACAAAGATCCCCCAGAAGTGGGAAAAAAAAAAAAAAAAGATTTTTCCTGAGAGCATCCACACTTCCTTGTATAGCTCAAATACCGAGCATGTCAAGGTTATGTATTCATGGCCCTAATCCTTATTAAATACAGTCATCATTTTTAATACAAAGGGCTTCACAGCTACTAATATGCAAGTGTCACATTCCATGACAATAATTATTAAAGGAGAACTATTAGTCTCTGAGTCTATTGGAGGGGAGGAGAAAGGGATCTAGACGAGCTGGGGAGACTGGTCGGGGTGACTCTGGAGTGACTGAATGGCTTAGCATTCCCAGTTCTCCCTATAACGTTCTCCGGAATGCCCTTGCTTACTGCCACTTGCCTTTTGAAACATGGAATATCGAACACTTTTCTACAGGGCTCATGGATGCCCGGCGTTGTTGCTTCTTTACAAAAAAAAAAAACCAAAAACGGAATTGCATGATCTGTTTAAGCAACACCGAGCTTTGTGTAATGCTGGCTCTAAGACAGAGAAGACCTCGGTATATCATTCTGACACTGAGAGCAGAGAGACGGTATATCATATCACAATATATAAACACGAACGGGGAACAGTAAAATGTAATCAGGGACAACAAAAGGGCTTCAAGGGTAATGCACTGTGTCTGCGGTATGAATGCATTAGCTTTAACCGTATCTAAAGCATCTCGCACCAGAAACGTTCTGCAGGCAACTGTACGTGTTGGTGAAACGGAATGTAGGTCAATCGTATGCGCACTGCAATTTTTTTTTCTTTTTTTTTTTTATAAAATCATTCTGCAGAAACCGTATGATTTCCTGTTATGGCTGTGGACTTGGCACATCTTTGTAGAACTGCTACAATGTCTTTAGCTCCAACCATCCAGGTATTCTTTAAAATGGATATTGAGGTCTGGGGGGGGGGGGAAGGGGATTTGACCAAGCTGCCTACTATGTTCAAAGTTAAAAAAAAAAAAAAAAAGATGGCAACCTACATGTTGAATAACAGCCCTTTAGTTTCTTATTTTTTTTCTTCTGCATTTCTTTTCGAACAGGAATTAATGCTACGGATTTCGAAGGCACTGGTTCTTGGGCAGAAAGTGATACCAACAGAGGAACTTAGATAAGATCAAAAGAACTCCGCTCCCCCACCCCTCCTGCTTTCTCCTTATTTCTTCTACATCTTGCAAAATAGCCACAAACATTTTGCAGAATTTAAATAGGCTTCAACTGTCTTTACTTAAAACATGACAGCGGTACTGATTTTTTTTTTTTTTTGTTCTAGAAAATCCTGTTATTCTTTTTCTTTTGTACCTAAAATAAAACATGGTGGGTCCAGGCCTGCTGCCTGTGACCACCTTGGCTGAATAAGGCACTTTGTTATAGTTTATATAACTATAACAAAGTCGGTATATGGCAGTCCGTATATGCCATCCAGTGCCTGGGGCAGTTCCCCACCATCATTTAATGGCCTTTATAACTCATTAGTGAAGCCCACCTGTCTGCCTCTGTCTCGTTGGACTCGAGGATAATCCTAAGTGTGCCTCTGCCTTTCTTAGGCCCTACAATGTCCTGAGATTCACCGTATGAGTCAGCCATTCAGGGGTCAAGGTGTGCCAGTGGTGTCTACTGTCTATCTTCCCTTTCCTGCATGTAAGGGATCTAAATATCCTTGACTAGTGATCCAGGTATCTCCGCAGACACTTAGCAAAGAGGTCAAGGAGAAGGAGTTAGTAGTGTTCAGACAGACCCCCAACAAGAGATCTCTGAGGCCCTGGGAGGTTGAATAAAAGGGTCAGTGCCCAGACAGTCCAAGCTGTTGGAGCTGCAAGAGAAGCAGTGGGTACCTCAAGCAGCCGTGAGGGGATCTTAGGCAGGAATGTCGCAAGGTTCCTATTGAGGGGAAAACCTGTCCCCGATTTCTTGTTCTGTTGGAAATCACCCAGACCTGTTCATTTGTGGAGGAGTAGTTCAAGCTCCTTCTTCCATCTCTTAGGACCTTACCATCTTTTTCACCGTTGTCACAGATCCTCCCCTATTTAATTGTCTCGTTCTCTAAGCAGAGGAATGCATTCAGGTATTGTTTCAGGATTCAGGTTTTAGGGGAAATGAGTTGGAAGAATTTCTCACTTGAGACAGGCAGCTTTGCCTGTATGTGGGTTCTCTACCTGCAGAATAGAAATGCAACCGAACCACATGAGCTGGAAATTGGTAAAAATCCCTTTTGAACCGCAATCCTCCATTCATAATTTCTGAACCCATGATTCTAGGGTCAACTTTCAAAGACTTTTAGTTACCTGTTTAAGTCTCATGAGTAAACTGAATGCAGATAAATGAGGGAATTGGAGGGCAGAGCGAGGGAGGGGAACAAGGGAGCTATTATTTAAAAATAGCTTTGTTCTGAGCAGGCTTAGCAGTATAAAAGTGCCTTTCATTTAGGCACCTAATTAAATATTATTTACCTCTCACTGAGTAGGATCACAAAACTCATAACAAATCCAATTTCACTAGTTTGAAGGCTGACGAAATATAAAACTGAGGCTAACAGATTCTAGTCTGTATTTCTTTAATGATAAAAATAGTAGGGATGTGCATTTGTTTTAAACAAATGAATAATATGTGACAAATGAAGCTATTTTCAATTCATTCTGAATTAAATGAAACAAAAATAGCCTCTGATAAAAATACCCACATTTTTTTTATATTTTCAATAAGGCTAATTTAAAAAAAAACAAAACAAAAAAAAAAGCATGCCTCTGCAGGATCGAGATCAGGCTAGATCCCATAGCTAAGGACCAACATGGCTGCACCATCCTAAGGCTGGATCCCATTGCTGAGGCCCAGGCCTAGGCCTAGACCCAAGGCTGAGGCCTGGATCAAGGCTGGGCCCCCTTGCTGAGACCTGGCATCAATCTAGGCATAATGCTGATGCCTGCCCTCAGGCTTGGCTCTGTTGCCAAGGCCCAGATTTAGGCCTAGGCCTGATACTGGGACCCAGGCCCAGATTGAGGCCCAGGCCAGATACCACGGCCTGATGCTTGGGCACTACCCAAGGCCGAATCCCATCACTGCAGCCCCGGCCATAGGCTGACGCCTGACCCCAGGGCCCTACCCAAGCTAGGTCCTATTGCTGAGGCCCAGACCTATGTCAAGGCCCAATGCTGGGACATGGCCTGAGGCCAGATCCCATCACCAAGTCCCAAGTCTAGGTCTGGGCCTGTCACTGAGACCTGACCAGTGGCCAGGATCCAAGGTCTGGGACTGGGCTTCAGCCTAGGCTGAGGCCCAAGCTTGGGTCCAGCCCAAGACCAAGTCCCATTGCCAAGGTCCAGACTTAGGCCCAGCCCAATGCCCAGGCCCATTGCCAAGGCCCAGACCTAGGACCAGACCTGTCACCGAGATCTGGCCAGAGGCCATGATCCATTGCCAAGGCTCAGACTCAGTTTAAGTCTGAGCCTGGGCCTGGTTCAAGACCAGGTCCCATCACAGAAGCCCAGGCCTATGCCTAGGCCCAGAAGTCCAGAACCAGGCCTTCTGCCATCTTTTATCTTCTTCCATTGACTAAAAATGACTGTGTTTGCCCAAATGACATGCCACAGTGATGCCACTGTGGCGCCTTCCTCCTGAGTAGATGGCATCATTTTAATGTACCACCATTGACATGTAAAACCGTATATCAATATTGGGTCATCTGCTCAGGAGGATGGTGTCACAGTAGTGTCACTGCATTGCATTCTTCGGGTGGAAGCTGTCATTTTTATTCCATGGAAGAACAAAGAAGATGGCAGAAGGCCTGTTCCCGGGCCTCTGGGCCTCAGAGATGGGGGTCAGGCCTAGGACCAAACCCTGGCATTCAGACTGGCCCTGAGCCTAATACTGGGCCTAGTGTCAAGTTTGAACCTAGGCTTGGGCCTCGGTAATGAGTTCTTGCCTTGGTCCAGGCCTTTGCGATTGGACCTGGCCTCAGAACAGGTCCTGGCATTGGGTTTGAGCCTAAGCCCAGACCTCAGTGATGGGAGCCATCCTCAGACTAGGCCCTGGTATCAGGCTTGGGTCTAGTGCTGGGCATATGCCTGGGCCTTGATAATTGGACAATTGGACAATTGTATTCCCATCAGACCCAGGCCTTGCTGATGAGAACTGGCCATGGTCCAGGTCCTGGCATCAGGCCTTGACCACAGCAACAGAACTTGGTCTCTGGCTGTGCCCTGGCATCTGGCCTAGGCCTAGGCCGAGTCCCAGGCCATGTCAATGGGACTCATCTTCAGTCTGGGCTCTGGCATCAGCCTGTATCTAGGCCCGGGCAGTGCAGATGGGACTTGGCCTTGGGCTGGGTCTGGCATCGGTGACAGCATCTAGCCTCTATGTGAGCCCTGATGTTGGGTCTGGGCCTAATCTCAGGCTTTGATGACAGACCCAGCCTTTGGTCGATCCCCAGGATTGGACCTGGGCCTAAGGCTGTTTATTATTTCACACTGAAGCCAATGGGGACTATGGATTGCTTCCCCCTTTGACTTCAATGTAAAACAAAAAATAAAATGACAAGAACAAACAAAAATTTTTTTCCATTTGAGATGAACCTGATGAATGTCTGTGACCGTCAAAATAAAGGAATGAACTAAAGCACATTTTTTGACTCTGCAAACCTCTAGAAAATAGTACCACTTGAAAATAAACAATATACTTTTTGTTACATCTTATAATTTCTATATCCAAAAATGCCTACCATTCAGTAAATTAGATAAATGAAAGCTGTCAAAAATTATTTCCATTTATAGTTATGAGTTGTCAGTCTGACAGCCTGATTTTTGAGCCATGGGGTGGGATCGTAAAAACCCCCAAGCAGATTTTCATGGACCATTAGGCAACGTCAACGCTCTCCTGTCATTTATTTATTATCTATTTCTTTAAAATCATTTATAGCCCATCATTCCAATGTTCATAGCAAAGAGTAATCATACATAAACAAGAAGACATCACAAAACATTGAAATTAAACATCATTTAGTCATTATTGTGTCCTTCTAGATCAGAGCTTCCAAAACCTGTCCATTGACCCCACAGTAGATCGGGATTTCAGAATATCCTCAACATTTGCATAAGATAAATTTGTATTGCTTGAGACCCAGTATGTACCATGCATCTGATAAATAATAAATGTAAATAAGGTTTAGGAAGCCTTGTACTAGGATACAATCTGACAATTCCCAGTGCTTGATTTTTCTCAGCAATAATATGATAATTGTTAAACATCAAAGGTTGCGTAGTGTTAATTAGTATCTTAGGTGTCAAAATGTGTTGAGTGTTCAACTTTGTTGGTCATTTTATAGACAGCTAAATAAGGGTAATTTTCTGTCCTACTGGATATTGGTTCAAGATAGAGAACTAAGGGCCTCATTTTCCAATAACACATTAGGGGGTGTTGAGAGAGAGAGAGAGAGAGAGAGAGAGAGAGAGAGAGAGAGAGAGAGAGAGAGAGAGAGAGAGAGAGAGAGAGAGAGAGAGAGGAGACTTACTATAGTGCCTATGCCCTAGACAGGTATTTTAATCCCTATGGGAGGGCCACCTACTAACTCGGGGTGGGGATTAGGTATGAGCGTCGGGGGTTGGGGGCCACTTTCGCATTCCACATGAGACCTACGGAAAGAACAGTGGTCTCTAGTGAAGATTTGCTGGCCGTCGGAGTGAGGAAACTCACTCCAAGAAGAGATTTGGGCTACATTCTCTCCACCTAGCTTGTTGTTGCCCAGGTAGAGTGTCCAGAAAGCTAGGTGGAGAGAACGTTGCCCAAATCTCCTCTCTCTCTCTCTCTCTCTCTCTCTCTCTCCGAGCCTGAAACAGGCTGTCCGGAAATTTGAGGGTTGTAGTTATTAGCCGTGATAGCAGCCGCGCTAACACTGCGGCTGTTTTGCCGCACACGATAAACTGGTTCCTGCGATTTGCGAATTTGCGAATTTATCGCACGCGGTAAACTGCTTGGGAAATGAGGCCCTAAGTCTTGAAAATCAGTTCTAGCAAGGGGATATTCAGTGCCATATGCACCTAAATTCTAATCGCGCTGCTGGATATCCTATTAAGTTAGCCAGATAGCTATATCCGGCTAACCTAACTAGCCGCTCCGCAGCTGAATACTGACCTCATGAAGACTAAGTCTGTGGCTCTTAAGTGCAAAGGTTAGGTGCATGACCCTGTGTTCAGAACATAAGAACATAGAAGAAGTTTTTCCATACTGGGTCAGACCAAGGGTCCATCAACCCCAACATCCTGTGACCAACAGTGGCCAATCCAAGTCACATGTACCTGGCAAGTTCCCAAACATTACAGATCCCAAGCTACTATTCCTTTTTGATTAATATTTTGAAAAAAAGAAAATCTTGATGTTGGAGACCTTAGCAATTACTGTCCAATATCAAATCTCCCTTTCCTTTAAAAAAAAAATCAAGGAAAAAGTTGTATTCAACAACTTCATGATTTTTTGAATGTTCATTCCATTCTTGATTTACATCAATATGGGTTCCATGCAGGTCATAGCATTGAAACCCTACTTCTTTCTATAGGGGCTTTGATAGCGAGAAGAAATTCTTACTGCTATTTCTTGACCTATCTGCAGCCTTTGACACTGTGGACCATGACCTGTTATACTAATAGGGATGTGCACTGATTTTTTTTTGTGGCTTTTCGTTTTGTGTTGCTATCTGTTTGATTTTGTTTTTAAAATGGATGTTAGTAGGCACTAACTGAAAATGTTACCAATAAGTTTTAAAGTGTCAGTTGGGGGAGCAGTTCGTTAGCTAGAGGCATGGTTCTGCATTCCCACTGGCTGTCCCCTTAGTTACTTGTTTGTGCTGCCAAGATTGAAAAGGGGGTGTTTTTGTGGGAATGGCCAGTGGCTGGTAACAAGTGTAAATCAACAAGTGATGTAATAAATAATAGCATCAACAAGTTCTAGTCAGCAAAAGCAAAAGTATGAAATGCAAATGCATATTTTGAATTTGCCATTCCCTTTGTATTTTAGGAAAGGGGCCCTGGCATTTTGGGACATACATACTTTGAATTCCCCTGGTGTGTGTCTGTGTGTTTGGCTAAGGGGGCGAGGGGGGGGGGAATGACTGGTGACAGGCGGAGTGACTGAGGTGACTGTATGGGGTGATAAGTGGGGTGATAAGTGGGAGAGAGACTGAATGGGGTGGTGACTGGTGAGGGAGGCAACCTGGTGTGTGTGGCGGGTGACCTGTCACCCCATACATTTACCCCAGTTACCCCACACATACCAGGCTGCCTCTTTCTCCCAAATGTCACCCCATAGTCACCCCAGTCCCTTCCCTTCTCACCAATCACCCCCCCCCCCCAATACACACACACACAAAACAAGCTGCCTCTCTCTCATCAGTCACCATCGTAACTAGTTTTTCTCCCTCACCTGTCATCCCATACAGTCACCCCAGTGATTCCCCCTTTCACCAGTCATCCCCACATATACCAGGCTCCCTCTCTCTCTCACTAGTCACCACCCAATCAGTCTTTCTCCCAACTGTCACCCCATACAACCACCCCAGTCAATCCCCCTTTCAACATTCACCGCCCACATACCAAGCTGCCTCTTTCTCACCAGTCATCACCTTAACCAATCTCTCTCCCACTTATTTATTTATTTATTTATTTGAAAACTTTTCTATACCGTCGCTGAGTTATATACCATCGCAACGGTTTACAAATAGGCACATAGACTAAGGTAAGTAAATGTAGGTTATCGTACATTCTAACAGGTGCCAATAAAGTTTGGTCACAATTTCATAAATAAAATCATTATTTGAGTATTGTTGGTCAAGTCCAGGTATATTATTGAGTTACTATCTCTTTGAGACATTACTTCTTAAATGTAGGATTGAGCAAATTCATTCTCATCTGCATTACCCTGTACTTTCATTCTCTACCCTCCAGACTTGTCACCCCATACATTCACCCCAGTCACTTCTCCTCTCACCAGTCACCCCTCCACCCAAGCACCCAGTCATATGCCAGAGAAATTCAAAGTATGCATATCCCAAAATGCCAGGGCCTCTTTCCTAAAATACAAAGGGATTGGTGAATTCAAAATATGCATTTGCATTATATGCTCTTGCTGACTAGAACTTGATGATATTATTTATTACAACACTTGTTTGTATACACTTGTTACCAGCCATTGGCCATCCCACCAAAAACATACATGGGTAGATTTTAAATCGGCCCCGTGCATAAATCCCGGACCTTATGTGTGCCGGGCCTAATTTCAAATGGGCTCGGCCATGTGCGAAAACCCCGGTATGCGTTTAAGTGCCAGGGCCTGTAAAGGGGGCGAGAAGGGGCGGTCCGGGGGGTGGGGAGGGGAGGGGCTGGAGGCAGCCGGCACAGCTGCCATTTGCTGCTGTGCCGAGGAAGCACACACTGGCAGTCAGCCGGCACGTGCAAGTTTCATCTGCTCTGGAGGAGCAGCAACTTAAAAAGCAAAAAAAAAAAAAGAAAGGTACGTTACATTTAGGGGGTGGGGAAGAGAGGGGAAGGGGAAGGGGAATGGAGGTTGGGGTAGGTGGGAAGGAACTAGGGAAGGCTGGGATGCATCGCCAAGCAAAATTTGCAAAACTGTACCCCACCCGCGTGCGCCGCACACATGCAAGCGTGGACTACAAAATCCGGCGTGCATGTGCACACGGCCCTATGATTTAATAACATGTGCGCGCCAGTGCACGCATGTTATAAAATTGGCACGTCCATGTCCTAAGTCCTGTTGGTATGCACTAACATGAAATTCTAATTTTTATGAAATTTTGTCTTTTTTTTCCATTTTGTGGCGCTTCTAAAATAAGATGAAATAGACAATTTCATTGCCATTGTCTATTTAATTTAAAACGAACGCACATCCCTAGTTTCTAACACAACTTATAGAGATTGGATCAAATCAGTTTTAAATGGATGTAACCAAAGAGTAGTTTATAACTGTACCAAATCCTCATTACTTGCTCTAAAAAAAGGAGTGCCACAAAGTCAGCCCTCTCCATGTCCTTGTTTAATATATATTTAGCTCCAATTTCTAAAGTTTTTTCAAGCCTTGATATGGAATTTCATATTTTTTGCTGAAGATATCCAGTTTTTCATTCCGATAGAAAGATCTTGAGTAGAGGCTTTAGATAAGATCTAGACAACTATCTCTGCCGCTAATGAATGACTGAAAATTAATAAGCTAGCTCTTAATATGAAAAAGACCAAAATATTATACTTAGAAAGGAATCCTGAAAAAAATATTCTTACTAATATATATATTAATGCAAATTATATTCCAATCCTACATCAAGTGAAGAATTTAGGAGTAATTATGGATACAACTTTATCATTGCGTCCACATATCGGTTGACTGGTATGCAATGCGTACTATAAATTACAGCTTATTTGCAGTTTGCCCATATCTTGATGAGAAAGATCTCAAAACTATAGTCCATTCTTTAATTGTGACTCCCCTTGATTACTGTAATGTCCTTTTATTTGGGTTACCCCAAGCTACATAACAGACATTTCAATATGTCCAAAACTCATCTGCCCGCATTATCTCTGGAACCTTGATGCGCCAACATATTTCTCCAGTTGTAAGACAATATCATTGGCTTCCTATTATTTGGTGCATCACGTTTAGGGCTCTCTTATTTGTGTTCAAGGGCATTAATAGGATGGTGTCCTCTGCCTTTAACTCAGACTTGAAACTCTATCAACCCTCCAGGACATTACGATCAGGTACACAATTATTATTAGATGTTCCATCCTACAAACAATTCAGATGAACTGACCCAAATCACGGTGAATCTGGAAGATGTAATAGGCCAGATTGAAAAACTGAAGAGTAGCAAATCACCTGGACCAGATGATACACATCCCAGGGTTCTGAAAGAACTAAAAATTGAAACTTCAGACCTATTTAGTAACCTATCATTAAAATCATCAGTTGTACCTGAAAACTGGAAAGTGGCCACTGCAACCCTGATATATAAAAAGGGCTCCAGAAGTGATCTGGTAAACTATAGACTGGTGAGCCTGACTTCAGTGCAGGGAAACATTGTATAAACTATTATTAAGATTAAAATAACAGACATGATTTAATGGGACACATCCAGCATGCATTTACCCAAGGTAAGTTTTACCTCATAAATCTGCTACATTAATTTGAAGGGGTAAATAAGAATGTGGATAAAGGTGAACCAGTAGATGTGGTGTATTTGGATTTTCAGAAGGCATTGAAAAAATTCCTCATGAGAGGCTTCTAAGAAAACTAAAAAATCATGAGATAGGAGAAGATGTCCTTTTATGGATTGCAAACTGGTTAAAAGAAAGGAAACAGAGAGTAGGTTTAAATGGTCAGTTTTCACAGTAGACAAAGGTAAACAGTGGAGTGCCTCAGGGATCTGTACTTGGACCAATGCTTTTTAATATAGTTATAAATGATCTGGAAAGAGGTATAATGAGTGAGGTGATCAAATTTGCATATGACACAAAATTATTCAGAGTGTTTAAATCACAAATGGACTGTGGTAATTGCAAGACTGGAAGATCGGGCATCCATATGGCAGATGAAATATAATGTGGATAACTGCAAAGTGATGCATGTAGAGAAAAATAACCCATGCTCAAAGGCTGAAGGTAAGCCAGGCAGTGCCATGAAGTGGGCCATCTTGCTGAAACAGTCGACTGTGACCCAGATGGTATTCATACCTCCAGAGGGGGGAAGATCAACAACAAAGTCAGTAGCGATATGCGTCCAGGGCTGCTCCGGAGCTGGAAGCGGTTGCAGCAATCCCCACGGTTGGCCAGAAGTAGGTTTGTGCTTGGCACAGTTGGCACAAGATGTGACGTAGGAGAATGTATCTTCCTTGATAGTTGGCCACCAATAATACTTCTGGAGCTTCAGCAGGGTACGGCGTTGACCAGGATGGCCAGCCAGCTTGGAATCGTGACCCCATTAGAGCACTTTCTTCCTGAGATGTTTAAGCACAATGGTTTTACCAGTGGGTACAGAATGGGTAGCACCCAAGATGACTTTCTTCAGGTCGATTATGTGCTGAGGTTCTTCGGGAACATACTTCAAGAGAAAGGAGCGTGACAGGGCATCAGCTCTGGTATTCTTGTCTCCGGGGCGATATTTGAGCACAAAGTCAAAACGGTTAAAAAATAAGGACCATCTGGCTTGTCTATGGTTAAGACGTTGCACATGGCGGAGATACTCTAGATTCTTATGATCCGTAAACATGGTAATTTGATGTTGAGCGCCTTCGAGCCAAGGTCGCCATTCCTCGAATGCCAAGTTAATAGCCAGGAGCTCTTTATCTCCGATCCCATAGTTCTTCTCTGCTGGAGAGAAACGTCGCAAGAAGAAAGAGCAGGGACATAATGCTTTGGAGTCTCTGGTTTGGCTCAATACAGCCCCTACACCGACGTCAGAGACGTCGACCTCTACGATGAATGGCTTGTTGGGGTCTGGATGACGCAGGCAGGGTTCAGTGGAAAAGACAATCTTTAAATTCTCAAATGCGGAAATGGCCTCCGCAGACCATTTAGAAGCGTTGGCCCCCTTCCGGGTCATGGCAGTTAAGGGCACAGTTAAAGAAGAGTAATTCTTTATAAAGCTTCTATAATAATTGGTGAACCCCAAAAATCATCTCAGGGCCTTCAGGCTGGGACCAATTTTTAATACTCTCGAGTTTTTGGGGATCCATCTGGAAGCCATCTTTAGACACAATGTAGCCAAGAAAAGGCACAGAGTCTTTATGGAATTCGCACTTGGATAGCTTGGCATAGAGCTGATGTTCTCGTAGTCTTTGTAGTACTTGTTTGACGTGCTCTAGATGGGTAGACAAGTCCTGCGAAAATATCAGGATATCATCTAGGTATACCCTGACACTCTTGTACAACAGGTCCCGCAAGATGTCATTCATCATGTTCTGGAACATGGCGGGTGCATTGCACAGGCCGAAAGGCATTACTAAGTAGGGATGTGAATTGTTTTTTGACGATTTAAAATATCGTCCGATATATTTTAAATCGTCAAAAAATCGTTAGGACCACGATACAATACCAATTCCCCCGATTTATCGTTAAAAAATTGTAAATTGGGGGAAGGGGGAGGGCAGGAAAACCGGCACACTAAAAACCCCTAAAACCCACCCCCGACCCTTTAAATTAAATCCCCCACCCTCCCGAACCCCCCCCCCCCCCAATGCTTTAAATTACCTGGGGATCCGGCGGTGGTCCAGAACGGCGGCGATCCGGAACGGCCCCCTCAATAGAATCGTGTTGTCTTCAGCCGGCGCCATTTTTCAAAATGGCCGCCGCAAAATGGCGGCGGCCATAGACAAAAACGATTCAACGGAGGAGGTCGTTCCGGACCCCCGCTGGACTTTTGGCAAGTCTTGTGGGGGTCAGGAGGCCCCCCCAAGCTGGCCAAAAGTTTCCTGGGAGTCCAGTGGGGTTCCGGGAGCGATTTCTTGCCGCGAATCGTTTTCGTACGGAAAATGGCGCCGGCAGGAGATCGAGTGCAGGAGGTCGTTCAGCGGTGGTCCGGAACCCCCGCTGAACGACCTCCTGCAGTCGATCTCCTGCCGGCGCCATTTTCCGTACGAAAACGATTCGCGGCAAGAAATCGCTCCCGGAACCCTGCTGGACTCCCAGGAAACTTTTGGCCAGCTTGGGGGGGCCTCCTGACCCCCACATGACTTGACAAAAGTCCAGCGGGGGTCCGGAACGACCTCCTCCGTCGAATCGTTTTTGTCTATGGCCGCCGCCATTTTGCGGCGGCCATTTTGAAAAATGGCGCCGGCTGAAGACAACACGATTCTATTGAGGGGACCGTTCCGGACCGCCGCCGTTCTGGACCACCGCCGGATCCCCAGGTAATTTAAAGCATTTGGGGGGGGTTCGGGAGGGTGGGGGATTTAATTTAAAGGGTCGGGGTGGGTTTTAGGGGGGTTTAGTGTGCCGGCTCACGATTTTAACGATTTTTCACGATAGTTTACACACCCAAACGGCAACAATACGATTCCCTCCCCCTCCCAGCCGAAATCGATCGTTAAGACGATCGAGGACACGATTCACATCTCTATTACTAAGTACTCAAAATGACCATCTCGAGTGTTGAAGGCTGTTTTCCATTCATCACCACTGTGAATGCAAATTAAGTTGTAGGCCCCCTTCAGGTCAAGTTTCGAAAATATTTTGGCACCTTGAAGCCAGTCAAACAGCTCTGAGATTAAAGGCAGGGGATATCGGTCTTTGATAGTGATCCCATTCAGACCTCGATAGTCGATACAAGGATGCAAGGTACCATCCTTCTTCTCCATGAAGAAGAAACCTGCACCTGCTGGAGACTTTGATGGTCTAATGAATCCCTTCTGTAAGTTCTCCTCGATGTTTTCAGACATAGCCTTGTTCTCTATGGCAGAGAGAGGTTAGACACGTTCTTTAGGAGGTTCAGTGTTAGGTTTCAGCCTTACGGCATAGTCATACGATCTGTGTGGAGGAAGGATGTCAGCAGCTTCTTTGGAGAATACATCACTGAATGATGCGTATTGAGGCGGCAGTCCTGGCATCACTGGCGTCATAGGTATGCAGAGGACAGGAGACGCCTCCTTAAGGCACATGCCATGATAACATGGGCCCCCATGGGAGAGTTCCAAGGTGGCCCAGTCGAATTGAGGCTGGTATGACTGCAACCAGGGTAACCCCAGAACGATAGGGTGCATAGCCTTCTCCAACACAAAGAAATAAATTGATTCCCTATGGAGGGCTCTAGTGTGAAGAGTTACTGGTTCGGTACGCCAGGTTACGTTACCCGGCAAAGGCTCTCCATGGATGGAGGATAAGAGCAGTGGAACTTCCAAGGTGACGAGGGGAATCCTCAAGTGTTCCACTAGGCGTCAAAGTATAAAGTTACCTCCTGCCCCTGAATCCACCAGGGCAAGAGTTTGAACTTCGGATGGTCTGCAGATCAGGGAGACTGGGAGAGAGAGCGGAGGAGAGGTCGTGGTAAGGCCTAAGAACAGTCCTCCCGCAGGACTTAGGCCTGTCCGTTTCCCAAATGAATTGGGCATGTTGGGACATCGTGACTAGTCTGTCCACAGTACATACACAGGCCATGCCTCTTCCGAAGTTTTCTCTCTTGAAGTCAGGTGACTGCAACCAAGTTGCATCGGTTCTTCTCCACTGGTGACTGGTATTGCTGGGACTGTCTGGAGTGCAGGTTTAGCATAAACCTCTTTCTGAACCAGTCTAGTGGTAGGCTTGAGCTTTTTCACCTTATCATGGAGCCGGTGGTCAATTCTAGTAGCCAAAGCTACTAGTTCATCCACCGAGTCAGGTGTCTCACGAGCGGCCAGCTCGTCTTTCAAGTGAGTATCCAGACCTCTGAAGAAGAGGGTTTTCAGGCATTTGGAATCCCAGCATAGTTCCGCAGCAAGAGTCTTGAACTCTATTTAAAAATCAGCCAGTGGTCAGTTGCCTTGCTTCAGGTCCACCAGGGTAGAACCAGCAACAGTCACTTGAGCAGGATCGTCAAAGATGGACTTAAACAAATCCAGAAATCCATCAATATCCTGCAAAATAGGATCCCACAGCGTTCCCACAGCGTTGAGGCCCAAGACAAGGCCCTTCCATCAAGATAAGATAGAATGTATGTAGTTTTGGCGTAGGCCGTGGGGAAATGAGAAGGCTGTAATGAGAAATGCATGCAGCACTGATTTAGAAAACCTCTAGTCCTTTGAATCTCTCCAGAGAAATGAACTGGAGCAGCCAGAGGTACAGTTGTCTTTAAAGTTACTTCAGGTAACTGACCTTCATTACTGGAAGTAGTGCCTTGATTCTTCTGTGCGTGTAGCTGATGGTACACAGAAGTGAGTTTCTCCAATGCGTCTTGCTGTTCAGCAATGCGCCGAGCCAGGCCCGGTACGGCCTGCAGGACACTGAGCTGTGCCAGATCCATGGAGTTAGCAATCTGTTATGTTTTGTAGGGTTTGGGTGGACCCTTGGACACTGTGGCAACTGACCACGCCCATGGGGGGAAGTCCCGTGAGGGGCCACAGGTCAGGCTCAGCTCCGGACACACAAACACAGATTATATCTTTTATTAGACAGTTTATGAAGCCACCAGAGGTGGCGGTAGTGAGTAGAAGATGGAGCCCAGCTGGGCTAGTATTCCTCAGGGCGCTGGAACAGCGACTTCTCCGGTAGCAGTGCTATAGGAAGAAGAACTGAGAAAATGAGTACACTGAGATATTCACAGAGTCCCCAGTATGGAAAAGCTCTGAGATAGGGAGAGCTGGCCCTCGAGGAGCGAGTACCAGATCCCTGGGCACAAAGACTCATTGGCAAGTACTCACGCAGCAGTTCTCTGTGGAAGATGGCTCTGGTGCTGGAACAGAGGCAGGCCCTCGAGGAGCGAGTACCTGGTTCCAGGGAAACAGCTCTGAGGAGTAGATGGTAGTAGTATTTACAGATGGTGTCTGTAGTGAATTTTTCCAAGTAGAAGAGAAGATGGACACAGGTAGCGGATCAGGGAACATGGGCCCTTGAGGAGCAAGTACTGGTTCCTGGTAGCGACCTGAAAGAAGCAGAGAGGCCCCCGAGGAGCGGGTACCTCATTAACAGCAAAGAGTCCAAATGGAAGTTGGAGGCAGAGTAGCTGGGTACGGAGAGCGAATCCCATCCATAGGAATTACCCTTGCTAACTCAAAGACTAGCAATAAACAACAGGCTTAAATATCCGGGCAGCGTGACGTCATCACAGGGGGATGCCCCTGAGGTTCGCGCCATAGAGGAAATAAGAATGAGGGCTATGCAGCGCACGCGCCCTAAGGTACCTGAAGAGCATGGTGGGGGGCAGCGCCCAAGCCGGTCCGGAGACGCCGGAGAGGACGGCGGGCAGATGCTGCGGCAGCCAGACGTCCACAGGGAGCAGGAAGAGTCACAGAAAAAGAAAGGTAGGCGGAGTAAAGCCGTCGGGCCGTGACAGTTGCAACATAATCAATAGAGAATAGCCACTACTTACTTATTGCCAGCATTAGTAGTATCGGATCTATTTAATGTTTGGGTACTTACCAGGTACTTGTGACTTAGAGTGGCCACTGTAGGAGACAGGATACTGGGCTTGATAGACCCTTGGACTGAACTAGTATGGCATATCTTATGTTCTTATGTTATGACTATGTATGACTTTCTTGGATTACATTTGCATTATTCATGCATGCAAATCGCATGCAAAGAAGTTCATTGTACTAGGGCAGGGTATCTGGGCAGGGAGATGCAAAATATCATGTGCATCATGCTATATATTGTGCATTAGAGCCCTAATGTGGCTTGATGAATCACCCTGTAAGCTTGCTGGATAAACGCTGATTTTCAGCATTATCCAGCTAACATAGCTAGATAACTATAGGGAAACTGAAGGGCAGTGCTAAAGTTAGCAGATAAAGTTACTTCTCTAACTTTAAGATAGCTGGGGGTTTTCAGTGGTGTGCCACTCAATACGTAGGATAAGTTTAACTGGCTAACTTTCCTGTTCCATGTTATAAAATCGTGCGCCAGGTAGGGCGCACACATGGACGCGCACACATACATTTTGAAAGTCTATCCCTATGCCTTTCCTTGTTTGAAGATTGCCACACACTGAGCTGAAAATTTCAATGTATTGCTTATAATGTCTCCAAGGTCCTTTCACTCCTAATGGTGGCTCTCAGCATCATGTACATATTGGTCTCAGTTCATTAAGGCTTTTCTACCATTCTGTGTCTGCAGGAAAACAAACCCATTATTAGAATTATTTTTCCCTATGTGCATCATTTTGCATTTGTCCATACTAAATTTTACCTGCCATTAGATGCCCAATTACCCACTGAATTTTGCAAGCTCCTTCTGCAATTCCCTACAGTCGTCTCATGTTTCAGCTACAATACTTTGAGTCATTTTGTGTCATCACTTTGCTAATTGTTCCCTTTTCCAGATAATTAATGAGTTAAGTAATACTGAGCCCAGGACAGATCCCTGGAGCACTCCACTATTTACCTCTCTCTCCACTGGAAAAACTAAATATTAAGTCCTATTCTTTGTTTCCTGTTCTTTAAAAGAAGTTGTCAGTCCATAATGTTTTAATTTCCTGAGGAGGCACTGATGAGGAACTTCATTTATAGGATCTGGGCTATCGTGGACCTATGGTGAGACCCAGCATAACATATGTAACTGTTCTAATGCAGTGGTTCTCAACAGGTGTGTCAGGACACACAAGAGTATCACGAGGTCATGGAAGGTGAGTTGCAGAGCCAGCAGAAGGCTGCTCTGTCCTCATCAGTCTGGGCAGGAGTTGGCCCAGTAGGAGGTTATTCCCTTGACTTTCACCCAGATCAGAGTGAGATATCACCAACTCCTGTTCATATGGGCCTGGCAGGACACAAACTTTATCGTCCTCTGCCTGACCTGGCAGTGAGGCTGCTGATGCTCTCTTCACCCCATGGGGCTTGGACATGAAAGCAGGAGCATGAGGAAGAGAGATGCATGCTCTATAGATCCACTGCTGCTGCCTCCTCATCTTCCTCTCCTCAGTGCTTCTTGCTCTCATCTGCTGCTGGTAAAGCAGGAAGGAATCTCTAGATTGGACTGAAGTGTTTTATGCTGGCTGGGAACCAGGAGGAGGGGAAAATGTCCTGGGCAGGAAAGCCTTGGGAGATAGGAAGTCAGGAGTCTGTTGGGTAGGAAGGGGTGGAGAAAAAGAGGTTGGGGTAGCTGGGTAGGGAGAGGTGGAGGAAAGAGGGGCTGGGGGCTGATGGGCAGGGAGGAGAGATGGAAGTGGCTTGAGAGATGGAGGTGTGGGGCCTGCTGGGTTGGGGAGAGGGGAGGTCAGGGGATACTGAGCAGGAAGGGGTGGGAAAGAGGTGGGCAGAGTTATGCTGGAGAGGGGAAGGGGAGAGGGAAGGGCAGAGAGAGTTGAGCAGGAGAGAGAGGCAGCACAGGGAAGAGAATGCAGGGGTGGAGGGTGTCAGAAATGTTGGACAGGGATAGGAGCATGTGAAGGGACGACTGAGTAGTTGGGAGAAGTGAAGGATGATGGAGACAAGGGGTGCAAGAGCCATAATATGTCAGTTTGGGGAATGTGCATTTCTTCTCTCTTTGAACTTTGCTTAGTGTAGGAGGAAATGGATTTCTGTTTCTAGTTCGTCAGTTTTGCACTGCATGCAAAAGATGGTATTGGGGTTTCCATTCAAGGTTTTGATTCCACATTTGTAATTTGTGGTCTTTTAATCTATATTTGGTTAAGGCAGGTCTTTCATATTCTGTATGTTTGTGACTGAGATGTAGCATGTAGGGATTTGTATCAGTCTTATTTGATGTATTTTCTCCATATGATATTGCACTGGAGGTGAACTGCTGCCTTTTCATGGGTAGGGCTATTGCTGTTTCATTTCTTGGAGTAAGTGCTGCTTCACTATGGCAGGTTTGATAAACATTTATTTATTTATTTATTTATGTATTTAAGGCTTTTTTTATACCGACTTTCTTGATACAGATCAAATCAACTCGGTTTACATTGAACTAAGCAGAACTATCACCAACAATTCAACAAAAGACATTTAGAAGGAGCATAAAGTTACATTATAACAAGGTTGCCTTAACTGGGAGAAGGAAAAAAAGAGGGGGAGAATGAAAGATAAATTATTATATACAATAAATTACTATATACAATGGAGTATGGGATGGAGGCAGAGGCCAAACCTCATGATAAGTTGTGAGCAAAATTAGCGTTTGATTATTTACATAAGTGATATGATGATTCTAAATCAGACTGTAGAGCTAGTATCTGGGAAGGCTCGGCAGAATAGCCATGTCTTTAGTTTCTAGAGATGTGAATCGTGTCCTCGATTGTCTTAACGATCGATTTCGGCTGGGAGGGGGAGGGAATCGTATTGTTGCCGTTTGGGTTTTAAAAATATCGTGAAAAATCGTTAAAATCGTGAGCCAACCCCCTAAAACCCACCCCCGACCCTTTAAATTAAATCCCCCACCCCAAATGCTTTAAATTACCTGGGGATCCAGCGGTGGTCCAGAACGGCGGCGGTCCGGAACGGCCCCCTCAATTGAATCCTTTTGTCTTCAGCCGGCGCCATTTTGCAAAATGGCCGCCGCAAAATGGCGGCGGCCATAGACAAAAATGATTCGACGCAGGAGGTCGTTCCGGACCCCCGCTGGACTTTTGGCAAGTCTTGTGGGGGTCAGGAGGCCCCCCCAAGCTGGCCAAAAGTTTCTGGGAGTCCAGCGGGGTTCAGGAAGCGATTTCTTGCCGCGAATCGTTTTCCGTACGGAAAATGGCGCCGGCAGGAGATCGACTGCAGGAGGTCGTTCAGCGGCGGTCCGGAACCCCCGCTGAACGACCTCCTGCAGTCGATCTCCTGCCGGCGCCATTTTCCGTACGGAAAACGATTCGCGGCAAGAAATCGCTTCCTGAACCCCGCTGGACTCCCAGAAACTTTTGGCCAGCTTGGGGGGGCCTCCTGACCCCCACAAGACTTGCCAAAAGTCCAGCGGGGGTCCGGAACGACCTCCTGCGTCGAATCGTTTTTGTCTATGGCCGCCGCCATTTTGCGGCGGCCATTTTGCAAAATGGCGCCGGCTGAAGACAAAAGGATTCAATTGAGGGGGCCGTTCCGGACCGCCGCCGTTCTGGACCACCGCTGGATCCCCAGGTAATTTAAAGCATTGGGGGGGGGTTCGGGAGGGTGGGGGATTTAATTTAAAGGGTCGGGGGTGGGTTTTAGGGTGCCGGTTTTCCTGCCCTCCCCCTTCCCCCGATTTACGATTTTTTAACGATAAATCAGGGGAATTGGTATTGTATCGTGGCCCTAACGATTTTTGACGATTTAAAATATATCGGACGATATTTTAAATCGTCAAAAAACGATTCACATCCCTATTAGTTTCTTTTTAAAAGTTAGTAGACAGGTTTCCTGCCTGAGGTCCGGAGGCATGGCGTTCCAGATGGAGGGTCCTGTGATAGAGAATGTCCTGTCTCCGATGTATGAGTGGTGAACTATTTTGATAGGGGGAACATGTAAGGATCCCTTGTAGGCATCTCTTAAGGGTCTGGTCGTCGAGTGCAATTTGAGAGGGTGTGAAAGATCTAATGGAGTTTGATGGTGAATATTTTTATGGATAATTGTCAGTGATTTGTGAAGGATCCTGAAGTTTACTGGGAGCCAGTGAAGATCTTTTAGGATAGGGGAGATATGCGCTATATCACCACCTTTCAAGCATTAACCTGGTGCTCAATGCTTCTAAGACTGAACTACTGCTAATCACCCCAGAAGGTAGTCCCTTTCATAACCAACTGCATTCTAATATACAAATATCCCATGCCCGAGATCTGGGAGTTATAATAGATAGTCACATGAACTTAAAGCAGTTTATAAGACATACAACAAGGGAGTGCTTCTACAAGCTACAAGTACTCAAAAAACTCAAACCGCTTCTATTCCATTACGATTTCAGATCTGTCCTTCAAGCATTCTTTTCTCCAAGATAGACTGCTGCAATTCCATCTTGCAAGGTCTACCGACTTCTACTATAAAACCTCTCCAGTTTCTCCAAAATGCAGCGGTGAGAATTTTAACAAAACATGTACAGAGTGGGGTTTGTTTGGTTTTTTCCCAGGTTTTGTATTATTTTACCATGCACCTGGTAGTAGAGGGAGTTTGTGATGCAGTTATTGAGATGACACCAGAATCAGAATATCTTTTTTGCATGGCTTAGTTGTACAGGGAAATGTCTTAGCTCTAACTGCACTCATTGTTAGGAAGCAGGAGAGTCCTGAGGATGCAGAGTATGTGTTTATATTTAGTCCCATGATGGTCATGTGTTCAGTGCGTCACGCATGTGAGCATCATCTCTCAGGTGTGTCCTGATAAAAAAAAAAGGTTGAGAAACACTGCTCTAATGTATTAAATATCTTCTGAAAATACAGATAAGAACATAAGAAATTGCCATACTGAGTCAGACCAAAGGTCCATCAAGCCCAGCATCCTGTTTCCAACAGTGGCCTGTTGTAATTATGTGTGTTTGTGGATCCTTGGGTGCTGTGGAGGTGACCACGCCTATGGGGAGGAGCCTCGTGAGGAGCCACAGCACTGGGCTAGACTCGTACTACACAGACACAAGAGTTCTTTTATTAAACAGCTTGAAGAGCACCACCAGAGGTGGCAGAAGTGAGGCAGTCTGTAGTTGCAGTCTCAGGGACCTCGGCAGAGGGATCCCTTCTCTCCTTGATGACGTCAGGAGGTTCCGCAGCAGGTTTCCCAGCGAAGAGATACTGTGGATGAGATAGACTGAGAGTTAGAGTACTCACTAGGTGTTTGCTGTTGATATGCGATTCCACCAGGTCTGTTGTAGAAGGTACAGGCACCGAGGCAGGGGGAACAGGCCCTCGAGGAGCGAGTACCTGTTCCCTGTAAGGCACTTGAAATAAAGCAGAGGGCCCCCGAAGAGCGGGTACCTAGGTTAGCATATACCCTGAAAGGCAGAGAGAGAGCTTCCTGCGGCAGCACGGAAGCGGCAGAGTAGACAAGAACGGATTTGAGTCCTTGCTAACTCGGGGAGCTAGCAAATGAGTGAAGGTAATATACCCGGATGGTGTGACGTCGGCATGAGGGAACGCCCTCGAGGTTTGCGCCAAGGGTGGTACAAAGACGTGGGTTGAGTGCGCGCGCGCACCCTAGTAGGTACCTGGGAGGAGCAATGGCGGGAGGCTGCACCATAGCCATTCTGGGGATGCCTGAGAGGTCGGCTTGGAGACACGGCGGTAGCCATCTTGCCCAGGTAAGCAGGAGGAGCCGTGAATAAGGTGAGGCAAACGGGGCTAAGCCGTTGAGGACCGATGGATACAACATGGCCAATCCAGGCAATAAGAACCTACTCTATATGTGGCTCTTATCCACATTAGGGATGTACAGGAAAAAAAATTAATTTTCATTCTTCGGTTCATTTTCAGGAGCTTTTTACCCACGAATTTCAGTTTGTGGAATGTTTGATTAATTTTATTTGTGTGAAAAAAACAAATCAAAAAACAGAAAAAGGCCAAAAATATGAAAACAAAGGCCAAAGTTGCAGTAGGATGAGTAGTGACCTTCTCAATCCAATGCCCAGCCGAGAGGCCTGGTCCTAACACCTGGGCCTTAAGCCAGTAGACAGCATCAGCTGAAGAAGAGGATGGACATGATTCTAGGCCTGATCCTAGGCATCAGGACCTGGCCCAGTTGTGGCGTTGAGTCTGAGTCCGGGCTCCAGCCTCTGGGGTCAGGTCTGAGTTCAGCCTAGGCATTGGGACAGAACCTCCAGGCTGGTCACTTCCATGGATACCTGATGGATCAGGTAAGTTTGTTCAAGGTGGGCTCCGCCTAAGGCAAAACCCCAGCATTGTGTTGTGTTCTGGCCTGGGCTGCAGCCCCTGCTCTATTCACAGCATCATGCTCAGGTATAGGCTGTGGCCCTTGTTTTTGAGAGAGAGAGAGAGAAAGAGAGAACAAGGCCTTTGTAGCAGTAAGCTATTTATATCTCTATAGGAGTCCCGCCTAGTAACCCGAGGTGAGGTTTAAGTAATAGTGTAGGGATTAGGGGCCACTTTTACACGCAGAGTGAGACGTACGAACAGAACCGTACACTCTTGGGAAGATTTGATGTCCTTCGGAGTGAGAAAACTCACACTACGATGAGATTTGTACAATGTTCTCTCACCTTAGCTTGATAGACTCTCTACCTGGGTAACATCAAGCTAGGCTGACAGAACACTGTACAAATCTCATCGTTGTGTGAGTTTCCTCACTCTGAAGGACATCAAATCTTCACAGGAGTGTACTGTTCTGTTCGTACATCTTCTCACTCTGCATGTAAAAGTGGCCCCTAACCCCTATACTCCTACCTAAACCTCATCTCAAGTTACTAAGTGGGCCTCCTATAGTAGCATAAATATCAGCTTACCATGATGCTACTTCAAAGGCTCTCTCTCTCCTCCCCCCTCCACTCTTCCTCCTTCTTTCCTCCCACATCTCTATCCCACCCCCAGCTTAAAAATACCAAAAACAGACTTTGCAAAAAAAATCACAGCTTAACACAATTGAAAAAGGTATAGCTATTTTCAGCCTTAAGCATTATGGCTTCACCAAGCCAGCCCACTTTTTCAGAAATCCCAACCCGGACTCCTCCCCAATCCCTCCCCTTTTAAAAATTTGCATCGCACCATCTATTATGATGCTTATGGCACGCGTTAAGGCTTTTTCGCACGCGTTAAGGAGTTTTTCACATGCGAAAACGCGTTAACGCATACAAAAATGCCATAACGCGATTTTTAAAAAAATGATCCTATAAGTTTGTATTGAAGGGTGAAGTGACTTGCCCAGAATCACAAGGAGCAGCAGTGGGATTTCAGTTTGGTCTTCCTTGGTTTGTGGGCTGCTGCTAGGCTACTCCTCCATGCCACATAACACTAACTTTCAACATTTTCTCTGGCACCAACATCAAGCTCAGTAATCTGTAGTTTCCTGGATCATAGAGGTGACTAGCATGCATGGCAACCTTCATTGCATATTGGCACTAACCTTTTGTTATGGCGCCAGTGGTTATGTAAGTTCTCAAAAGGAACAAAATTCAAACTCTGCAAGCTTGTAAGACCTCTGGGGTGTACAAGCGTGATGCTGCATGCGCTTTTCTGGGGGTAATTTTGAAAAATAAATTAGCTGGAATGTATGTACCTAAATTAAACCATTTACAAGCATATGTCCCTTTGGAAAATTATCCCACCAACTTTATCCACAAAACTTACACCTGCTAAATCATCTGCACAAAGTTTCCGTGAAAATGTGTTCACATTTTTATGCTTTTTAAAATCCCAAAGTATGGAGAGTAATCCAAATCCCCTCCCCAGTTCCATCCCCAGCAGCGCCTCCACGCAGTCTAAGTAAACTTGCGCACAAATCTGGCGTGCACGTGTACGTTTACCTGCTGCATGCATATCAGGCAGGCAGTTCTACAAAAGCCTCTGTGCAACCTCTGTTTTAGTCACAGAAATGCTTTTCAAAATGGCCCCCATCGGGGTGGTCTATGTAAATAATCTTTATTGAATAAAGCCTTGTGAGGGGCTGTTATAAACTAAATCCATTAAGGAGGGGGGGAGTGTCAAAATGAGTGTTATACAGGAAACAGCCATGTAATACTTGGGAGGATAGTATTGGAGCCATCAACCATTTTTCAATAGCTGCTTCAGTGCAACCCATTCCTTAAGGAAATGCAATTATTTATTGTACAAGGCATTAGTTCTCCATTTTTTTTTTTAACATCACATGGCAACAAGTTTTTAATAAAGGCTTTATACTATTGTGTTTGCAACCTCAGCTTGCCAAGTTGCACTCTAGGCACAGTGAGATTTGTGCATTAAAATATCTTGCTTGATGCACTGAATTTATAGTTTTCATTTCACCCCCAGCAGTGTCGTTCTGGGTTTAAATAGGTACCAGAATCGGAACCAGAACCTAGGACCGGCTGCAGTCCGGCATCCATGCCAAGCCCCCCCAAGATGTCGCCGTGCTGATGACAAGGCAGGCAGGCGAGCAAGCAGGCACTGGCACCATGGGTTTCTGAAAAGGATGAGCTCGCTAGGCCCATCTTTCACTAGTTTTCCTTCCCCTGACAGAAATCAGCAGGGTTAGAATAAACTGCATAAGTTATCAGCTCCTCAGGAAAGAACATGAAAAAGGACCTTCTATCACTTAATGAGAAATAGCTTCTTTTTTGGACAGAACTTCATAGGCTGCAATCAAGCCGTGGCACCCCCTTCTTGACGTGCAATAGAGGCAAATCAAGTCGGCATCTATTAATAATATTTCCCCTGCTCCTTTCATTTCTCTGCATGTCCTACCACTGTCAGGCCCCATGATGGAGCAGCGCCTTTATCTCGTCCGAGTCTGGTCTGTCAGGGTGATAAACAATTCTAACAAGAATCAGAATAAAGATCTTCCCAGTAGACTTGGTGAGATAGAGGCTTTTCTCATTTTCTCGACGGCAAAAAATTTAATCTAGCGGCTCGGCTTTTCAAGCGTCACATTCAAAGAGATGCAAATTTGTCAGAGCTGAGACCCCAGCTGACTCTCAGCACTGCGTGAATGTCAAAGGCGGGGAGGAGGGAGAGGGACTCAAAGCCTTTGACATCTATGGCTTTTTTTTTTTGGGCTATGTGCTGTAAAAAAAAAGAAAAATAAACGAAACAAAAAAATAATAATAATAACTTCCCAAAAAAAGCTATGTAGTCTCCGTTTCAATCATTTTCCATAAGTTTTCTTGTGAAATGAAAGAACACCTTTGGGAAGAGAAAGGGTAAAAAAAACAGACCAAGAAAAACAATGTAAACATGTCTACTTGGATGTAAGCATCCAATCTTTAAAAGAGTCAAAAGTTATTAATTGTCTTGTTTGTGAGAAGGAGAGTGGTTTAAATCTGAGTGGTTTTGGTTTGTTTTTTTTATTATTATTTCATTTTGTTCTTTTCGTTTCGGGGTAAATATCTAATCAGAGGCCGATTTTTCTGTCAGTTCTGGTTCTATGTCAGCAAGGTATGAAAAAAATGTAAGGCCAGGAGATCATTCATTCTGGGGGGGGGGGGGGGGCCAAAGGATGGGATTCCGCCTTCCTGATTGGATCGCATGATAGAGCCAGTGCTTTTGAGACCCCGAAATTATAACCGGGAACAATTCCAATTAAACCTTGAAGAGATAATATTGACTGCGATCTCTCTCTCTCTCTCTTTCTTTTTCAATGTGTAAGTATGTTGAAAGCAACTAGATATTTCTGGTATCTTAACCATAATTTTTGTACTTCTAAGACACTGTAAGATCATTTTTAAACTCTTGATCAGAAACTCTAGCCATTACTGGATAAATGTCATATTTTACTGTACACGTATCCAAACTGCTTTAGGATCTCGGTATGTGGTGAAACATGACAAATGGCTACCTACCTCTCTATCTGTTTATCTGTCTAGCCGCCTACCCAGCTACTTGTTTAGTTTCTACTTATGAAGCGCTCTCTCCCCTCTCTCTCTCAGTAAGAAGCCTCTTCTTTCTGTGGCAGCAGGAACAATCTAATTTGGAAGCCATGATTTATTCCTGGAACAAGGGCTGGACCAAATTCTGACTGGTAATCAGCAAAGTGGGATTGGAACCTCGCTGCATCAAAATATGTTAAAGAAGTTGGCAGGCTTCCAGCGGCTTGCTGCAGGAGATGTTAGAATTTGCCTTTTCTCCTCGGCACATTTAAACAAAAAAAAAACCACACTGACAAATTCACCCATATTCAAGATTCAGGAAAACTTTTGGAAGGAAGATAATTTACATGCTTCGGGAAATAAAAAGCAATTGCCCCATTATCATATTCCAGGCTTGTTATTTTTATTAGATATTTTAACAGGATAAGACAGTGCATTACCGTATCATGTATACACAATCTTCTAAAAACTAGATTCTGTGCAATAGATAAGGGAATACCTGTGCTCCACTTCCAGCACATACTCATCCAGATCCCTTGTTCTCTAATCACTTTCAAGCATCTTACTTGATTTATCTCCATCTAATTCTATCTTGTGTAAAATAAAAATAAATAACAGTCATGTACTGGGCCGGCCCAATGGTAATGCTGCTCCCTGGCTTCGATCTTTCACTTCCCGTTTCTTCTGGGGTCGGGGAGGCTGCATTAACAGTCTCCAGGGATTGGGAGAGAGGGGTCCTGCTTATCACTCGAGGGTGACATCTAGTGGCCAGATTCAGGTTCTGGAAGGCCCATCCCTGCAGTGACTAGACTGGGTAAATGGGGGTCTAATAAAACAGAGGGGAAAGGATTTCAGTCCTGGATCCGATTGAGCTGAACGCCAAAGTAAGAGGAAGAAGCTGCCAGGTAAAAACAAAAAACAAATAACTTTTTCCCTTAGAGGCCCTAAATTTCTCAGGAAACCCAAACCACTCCTCTTGCGTTGGTCTTTAAGGAAGCAATTTTTAAACAGCCTGAATAATTACAAAGTCTGCAAGTGCTACTGTTTTGTAGTTATGGACCCTGTAGTGAATGTTTAAAGGAAAACTAAGTAGAGAGTTTCGCCTAAAAATTGTCTAAAAGTTCAAAGTATTTTGTAGCTGTTTTTGGTGCAGGCGCACATTTGCTGGAAAACAATTTATGTAGATTTGGAAGACCAACCATTATGCTATAGATTGGCCAGGGTCACACAGGGCCCTTATCTTCAAGAATCTGGCAAGCACATATTCCCAAATGGGGCCTGGATCCAGAATCACCCATCTTGGCAGGAAGTCATACCTACAATCAGGCATCTGCATCATCCACCAACAAGCCCCCAAAGCGGTAAGAATATAGCACACAGTCACCCTCTAAACAGTACTGATCCCCACTGATAGCTTTTTGGGCTCCCCTCGCCTCATAATTCATTAGGACAACAGCCAAACTTCCCATTAAAACTGCAACATCAATAACCTAGAGCAGCCCTTGCAAGCCACAGCCGTGCTTGGCACACCTATGATAGATGAGGTAAGATCCACACCAAGCAATGCTATGGTGCATGAAAGCAGAGACATGAATAGAGCCACCACAACATGCAGGAGTAGACAGACCTACCCAACGTTTGTCCCTGATGCCTTCGGAGCTGATATCACACAGTGGGAACAGTCCAGTAATGCTCCTGTCTGGTCATCTAGACCATTATGGAAGAGGGTACACGCACTAACAGTTACAGGGACGCCTTGTGGTAGAGGTCTGAATGCCACCAAAAAGCCACATCCGGAGTGGGTCAGAAATGTAAAAACAAAATCTAAAAAGGGAAGGCAAAAGCATTTAAGGTCCTCTTCTTCATCCACTTCCAGTAATTTCTTTTTTGGATCAGGCAGTGCAACCGAGCGACCCGTTAAAGGCCCCGCTGACTCTAGAATGTTTGCCAGACGTTTGCATTCCCTTAGCTATTTTTAAACTGCTGGAGGAAAGATGCAGAAAGAGCACTAAGGGGTAGATTTTAAAAACATATGCGCGCGCCTCTATGTGCACTTGCTACCCAGCGTGCACACATGGACACGTGATTTTATAATATGCACGTGCCGGCGCACGCATGTTATAAAATCCGAGCCAGCACGTGCAGGGGGGGGGGGGTAGATTTGGCCAATTTACATGCAACGACGAGATTGGGCCTCCCCCAGTGCCCTCCCGGTCCGCTTCAATTAAGGAGCGGACTGGGAGGGAACTTTCCTACCCCACCTTCCCTACCTCCCCCTTCCCCTCTTCTCCCCGACCCCTTAACACGGCCGACTATTTTTCTTTTCTTTATTTCAGAACTTACGCCGCTCCTGAGCTGTCGCAAGTTGCGTGCACCGGCACTCAGCACCGGCACTCAGCGTGCAATCTCCTGGCACAGCGGCAACTGGCCACTGTACCGGCTGCCTCCAGCTCCACCCCTCCCGCCCCCCCTGGAACGCCCCTTTTGCGAGGCCCGACTCTTGTGCGCCTAACAGGGGTTACGCACATGGTTGGGCCCCTTCTACAATGCACGCGGTACGCGCAAGGCCCGGCCACATGCATAACCCCCGGATTTTATGCGCGAGGGGGGGTTTGAAAATGTTGCCATAAGTGAAGGGCTAAAAAACGGATGTTCTAAGGGAAAAGGCAGGCTGGTTCCACACAATAATCTATTAAACAAGATGCGGTTATTTCTTTGCATGATTAGCATTTTCCCTTATTGGGATTTACTTTGAAGGGTTAGTTCTACTATGACCAGTGCATGCCTATGGGCTGCAGGGTTTCTTGCTCTTACTTTGAAACGTTCAGCCTCTCCTTGCACTGGGACATGGCCAGCACTACCTGCCTTCATCTTGATAATTTCCTGTTTATCAGTCCTGAAACATCTAACGCATGCACACAACTCCTACGGACCTTACAAGCAGTTACCAGTGACTTTTAAGCATTTGGTTTTTTTTTTTTTTAAATTTTATTTTACTTACAATGATTTATTTCCCGCGCTTTCCACAATTCAAGGCAGGGAATTCAAGACGTAATCTTGACCAAAGAGAAAACTCTGAACCCAGATTGCTCAGTTTTCTGGGGATTGCGCTAGACTCTGCGACAGTGGTAACCCACTTACTAGTTGAC
Source organism: Rhinatrema bivittatum (assembly GCF_901001135.1). Classification (NCBI taxonomy): domain Eukaryota; kingdom Metazoa; phylum Chordata; class Amphibia; order Gymnophiona; family Rhinatrematidae; genus Rhinatrema; species Rhinatrema bivittatum. The sequence goes on along the minus strand of NC_042618.1, from coordinate 29,493,061 downwards.
TGCTGCCTAACCTTAGTGGAAATGCAGCCTCTGGTCCACGTTTTCATTCGCAAACTAGCTTCCACCGTACCCATGCGCCTGTCGTACAGTAGAAAGATTTTACTTGAGGCTCGATTTTAATAAAATGTTCATTTTATTTTCACTTTTTGTATCTAAAGCAATATTAGCCAGTGGGTCACCAACACAAAGAATAAAAATGTTCAGCTGAGAGAGAGAGAGAGAGGCAAGAGGGGACACTGCAGAAGGCATGTGTTTGCATAAGATATGCTTGCAGTAGAGATGCGCATTATTTTAAAATAAATAATCCAAACTGAAAAAGCATTTTTTTTTCAGTTCAGTTTATTTAAAAAAAAAAAAAATGAATTCCTGATGCCAACAAAAAAAAAACAAACCCAAATTTTTGGATTATTCGTTTTGGGAAATAGCGACTATTTACGAATCCTGCATACTAATTTTGAATAGTGCCAGCTATTCAGAAACGGTGCACATTATTTCCCAACGCCCCCCCCCCCTCCCCCCAAAAAAAACAACCCACCTAAATAAAGTGAAGTTTGGCCCAAACCACCCCCTGGATGAAATGAAATGCACAGAAATGAAAACGTGTAGCCTGCACACCCCTAAATTGTGCAGCAATCGGAGCAGCGTAGGAAAAGGTGAAAGGTGTAAAATAGTAATAGCTTTATGCTCAGATTCAAGATAGCAAGAACCGAATCAAAGCTTTGCAATGATGATATTTTGCTTCTCCAGCTTTGCAAACTGACAGCTCTGTTTGGGTTACGGGTACAGCAGTTGCCACTACAGATCTGGTATCATCTGGATGTCTCTCCACGGCCAGCGGTCTTCTCACAGAAACCCCAGTACATATTCACTGTTTAGGTATTATTCTGTATATACCAAAAAAAACAAACCCCTGCAAATATCATCCTTCAGAATTATTTTGTGCTGTTTCATACTCATAAAATGGTGTCTGATTTACTGCTTCTATAACTTTTAGAGTTTGTTGGGTTTTTTAAAAATATTTAAGTTACTATAAATCTACCAACCATGCGAGAATTGGAGAAACCAGATCCTCTGGCTGCCTCTGTGCTTTCCCTGATCTGTACGTTATTAATCCAATGCCTTAAATTATTTCTAAAAACATGCTGGGCGTTATCTGGAGTGGGCCGAAGTGAATAAGGAAAAATCTACATTCTGCCTCACTGCGCCTCAACTGTAGATCGCTTTACAAAAAAAATTAATTAGTATAAGACCCTGGGAGGTAAAAACTAGATATTTCTGATCAGTGATAAATTATGGCCTTCCTAGCAAAACAACTATGTTAAAAACAGCTTTGCACATATTGCTTCATCCTGACACGAGGAGCTTCAATCTGCGCTTTTTATTTTACATAGAAGGGAACGCTAAGGAAAAGCAAAGGATTGATGGATTTCTCGCCTTGATGCTCAAGAGAAAAACTTAAGTCATTCTTCCTGTGATGAGTATAAGGAAAGATTAAGGTTTACACAAACCAGATGCTGTTATGTAGTGGTATTATATTTGATTTAAATAAGCTAAATAAATACAGAAGTGATAATCTTTAAAAAAAAAAAAAAAAAGGCTATGTGATGGTAGATTTTTATGAATATAAAAGTAACCATTTAGGCAAGTTTAAAGCATCTATTTTATAAATTAGCATCACCTTACTGCAGACAATCTAAAATTATCACCCTAAGAAATGGATGCCTAAGTGGAATGATATGGGCTGCTAACCTTTGCATCACTGTGCCACTATTGCAAAAAAAAAAAAAAAAAGGCTTAGGATATTAGAAGGCAGTAAAGGAAGACGTGTGAAATGATTCAGCAGCCTCAGTCCAGTTCCTAGTAGACGGGCCACAGCCGGGTGAAACACCTGCACAGGCCGGGGAACCTTGACCAAAGCAGGCCCACCCATCTGCGTTTAGGCCAGAACGGCCTCTGCTGAGACACTGGGCAAGCCCAATTGTCCTTTTGCTTGCATCCTGCTTTACCAGCTGGGTTTCTCGACTGATACTTTGAAGGCACCTTGGATCCCCAGGAAAGTCCGGGTAGTGGCAGTAGCAGTGGCAAAGGGGGAGAGATAAATCTGCAGCAACCAGGACTGCAAGCACAATAACACAAAAAACAGCACCAAGTGTCCCTGCAGCCAATCTTTCCCTGCATACAGTGTGCATTTCCTTTTTAGAAAGAAAAGAAGAGGGAAGCAAGGCCTCAGGATACTCACCCCTTGGTGTTAGAAGTAATAAAAGAAGAGTCACAGAGTTAAAAGTCCAGGAATATAATAGACTATGACATTTTACACCACTGCTTGTGCTGTATATATTTTGATGTTAATATCTTTTAATGTTCTATGCATAATTACTGTACTCT